>NC_053024.1:637898551-638014113 GCF_003073215.2 Triticum urartu
AAGGAGCTCATAAGATGTCTTGTTCAGAAGCTTGTGAAGATAAACACGATTGATTGTATGGCATGCAGTATCAATGGCTTCACGCCAGAATTTTCTTGGAGTCTTGTATTCATCTAGCATCGTTCTGGCCATCTCAATGAGTGTTCTGTTCTTGCGTTCGACGACGCCATTCTGCTGTGGCATGTACGGGGCTGAGAATTCATGTGTGATGCCCAAGGTATCAAGATATGTATCAAGGTCAGTGTTCTTGAATTCAGTGCCATTGTCACTTCTGATATGCTTTCTCTTGGCGCCATAGTTGTTCATTGCTCGATTGGCGAAGCGTCTGAAGACATCCTGCACTTCAGTCTTGTAAAGGATTATGTGCACCCAAGTATATCTAGAATAATCATCAACAATGACAAAGCCATAGAGACAAGCAGTAGTAGTAAGAGTTGAGTAATGAGTGGGACCGAAAAGATCCATGTGAAGCAGTTCGAAGGGTCGAGTAGTAGTCATGATTGTCTTCAAGGGATGTTTGGCCCTCGTCATCTTTCCTGCTTCACAGGCACCGCATAAGTGATCTTTCTTGAACTTGACACCCTCAATGCCTATGACATGCTTCTTCTTTGCAAGGGTGTGGAGGTTCCTCATGCCAGCATGCCCAAGCCTCCGACACCAGAGCCAGCATTCTGAAGCTTTTGCTAGAAGACATACGGCAAGCTGTGGTCCTGCTGAGAAATCTACCACGTATAAATCATCTTTTCGATACCCTTCAAATACTAGAGACTTGTCAGATTCCATTAGAACAAGGCAACGATATTTTCCAAATATTACGATCATGTTTAAATCGCAAAGCATTGAGACAGACATTAAGTTGAAGCCAAGGGATTCAACAAGCATGACTTTATCCATGTGTTGATCCTTTGAGATTGCAACTCTACCTAGACCCAATACCTTTCTTTTACCAGTGTCAGCAAATGTGATGTGGCTCTTGTCGGATGGACGTAAGGTTGAGTCCATAAGAAGGCTTCTTTTGCCAGTCATGTGATTTGTACACCCACTATCAATAATCCATTCTGAAGACGCTGGTGTCGTACCCTACAGTGTAGTTAGGGGGATAGGCTTCACGAAGAGCATTGTGAAGCAAAAACATTTGACGAACCAGTGGGTTATGAAAGCTTAGATCCAGATTAGGACTAATAGGGAGAGTAGCAAGCGATTCAGGAACGAAGTACATAGTAAGACCATTCGGGCATTTTATCTTGCGCCCCACAAGATGTTTAAGGTCCCCAGCAATAGCGTCAGACGATTTTGGTTTTCTGCTGGAGACCTTTCCCTGCAAAAGAGAGTTAAGCTTTATTAGCCACCCACATCTTCAAGGGTGGCTTAGAAGCAATAAGTCTAAGTGCAGCATCTGAGAACTTTGGCTTTGGAGCCCTAGCAAACAGTCTTGCAGGCGGACAATAGTACTCATAAGAATAAGCAGAATAGTTCTTGGTCTTATGAACATGGCGGTTTGATGAACCGCGCCCATATTCATATGACTAAGTATGGTTTCCCTGCAAAACATTTGTGTTAGTGCGACTCAGGTGAGTCCTCTGTCTGTATGAAGCCTTTGGGCTATATGAAGCTTGTGGTCTGGGGTTAGTCTTCTTCATCTGTGGTGTCATGACGACATTCACAGGAAGATTTTCCAAACACCTTTTGGGCACCCAGATCTTCTTCATAGGTGGTCCATTCCTGCAGTTAGTACCAATGTACCTGGCAAACACTTCACCATTCTGATTCTTAAACAGTTTAGAGTTTGCATCAAAGGATTCATCAATGACAATGGGGTTAGCACAAGTGAAGCCAGACAGATTAGATGGATCTGCTGAAGGTTCCTTTGCAGCAACCCATGTGGTTTTGGGGTACTGTTCAGGTTTCTAGTAAGAGCCATCAGCATTCATTTTCCTTACGAACCCAACACCCTCTTTCCTTGGGTTTCGGTTCAGAATCTGCCTTTTGAGGACATCACATAGTGTCTGATGCCCTTTAAGGCTTTTGTACATCCCTGTTTCAAGCAATGTCTTCAATCTAGCATTCTCATCAGCAATAGCAGTGGTATCCTCAGCAGAGGGGTTAGTTACCACATCAACAGTTGAAGATATTGCAACAATAGCAGCAGTAGAACATTCAGCAACAGAAGTAGCATTATCACGCTCAATGCATTTAAGACATGGTGGTTCAAATCCTTCCTGAGCGGAACTGATCTGTTCGGCGCGAAGTGACTCATTTTCCTTTTGAAGATCTTCATCAGCCGCTCTCAATTTCTTAAGATCTTGCTTCCTTTGAAGATAATCATAGGAAAGCTTTTCATGAGATGTTGAGAGCGTTTCATGACGACTTTCAAGTTCCTCATACTTAACGTGAAGATTTTTTATGTCTTCAATTAAGGACTCAAATCGAGCCATTTTAGCGCCCAACAGATCATCACTTTTGTCTAACAGTTTTTGAATATGTTCCATGGCTTTCTGTTGTTCAGTTGCAATTTTAGCAAGTGTTTTGTAGCTGGGTCTTGAACCACAATCAGAGTCATCGTCACTAGATGTTTGATAGTGAGTAGTGCGTGTGTTTACCTTGGCACCACGTGCCATGAAGCAGTAGGTAGGAGCAGAGTAGTCCTTCTCATTTGCATCGGTGTCCGTGGTGAAGTCATTGTCTTCAGTGTTAAAGATGGACTTGGCAACGTATGCTATAGCCAGACTTGCAACGCCAGAATCAGACTCCTCCTCAGACTCCACCTCCGCCTCCTCAGAAGCGGACTCCTCCTCTGAATCCATTTCCTTGCCAACAAACGCACGTGCCTTGCCAGATGAGGTCTTCTTGTGTGATGAAGACTTTGAGGAAGACTTGGAAGAAGACTTTGAGTATTTCTTCTTCTTCTTGTCGTCAGAGTCATATTCCTTGCTCTTCTTCTTCTTTCTGTTCTCATTGTCCCACTGCGGACACTCAGAGATGAAGTGTCCAGTTTTCTTGCACTTGTGGCATGTTTTCTTCTTGTAGTCATGAGCAGAAGCTTCATCATTCCTTGAGCTTGATCGTGAAGACTTTCGGAAGCCTTTCTTCTTGGTGAATTTTTGGAACTTCTTCACAAGCATAGCAAGTTCCTTTCCAATGTCTTCAGGATCATCAGAACTGCTGTCAGATTCTTCTTCAGATGAGGAGACAGCTTTTGCCTTCAAGGCACGAGTTCGCCCATAGTTTGGACCGTAGATATCTCATTTCTCAGAAAGCTGAAACTCATGTGTGTTGAGCCTCTCAAGTATGTCGGACGGATCGAGTGTCTTGAAATCAGGTCGTTCTTGAATCATCAGGGCTAGGGTGTCAAACGAACTGTCAAGTGATCTCAGTAGTGTCTTGATAACTTCATGCTTGGTGATCTCAGTAGCACCGAGGGCTTGAAGCTCATTTGTGATGTCAGTGAGTCGATCAAACGTGAGCTGGACATTCTCATTGTCATTTCACTTGAAGCGGTTGAAGAGGTTGCAAAGGACACTGATTCTCTGATCTCTCTGGGTTGAGACGCCTTCGTTGACCTTGGAGAGCCAGTCCCAGACCAGCTTAGATGTTTCCAAAGCACTCACACGGCCATACTGTCCTTTGGTCAGATGACCACAGATGATGTTCTTGGAAGTAGAGTCCAGTTGAACGAACTTCTTGACATCAGCAGCAGTGACACCTTCTCCAGCCTTGGGAACGCCGTTCTTGACGACATACCATAGGTCGACATCAATGGCTTCAAGATGCATGCGCATCTTATTCTTCCAGTAGGGATATTCAGTTCCATCGAAGACGGGGCACGCAGCGGAGACTTTAATTATCCATGCAGTCGACATAGCTAAAACTCCAGGTGGTTAAACCGAATCACACAGAACAAGGGAGCACCTTGCTCTGATACCAATTGAAAGTGCGTTATATTGACTAGAGGGGGGTGAATAGGCGATTTTTATGAAAGTCTTCAAAACGTGGAAGTTATGAAGACAAACAGTAGAAATAAACCTATTACCCTGCAGCGGAAGGTAGACTACACTAGGCAAGCCATAGTCAAGTATTCAATAGAGTGAAAGCACAATCACAAATAGCTGCAATGTAGTAAGGATCGGGTAGGAAGATATTATGAAGTCGTCAAGACACTACTGAGATCACCAAACATGAAGTCGTCAAGACACTAGGAAGATATTGTTGCTGGATCTTTCTGCGCTCAGCTTCTGTGGATGAAGCAAACCCTCAAGGACTATGGCATTCATCTGAAGCAAGTGCCACTCTACTGCGACAACGAAAGTGCCATCAAGATTGCCAACAACCCAGTTCAGCACTCGAAGACAAAGCACATTGAAATTCGTCATCACTTTCTCAGAGATCATGTTGTGAAGGAAGATATTGATATCATACACGTCAACACTGAAGAGCAATTGGCAGATATCTTCACCAAGCCGTTGGATGAGAAGAGATTTTGCAAGTTACGGTGTGAGCTAAATATCCTGGAATCCTCAAATGTCCTGTGATCAGGCACACATCCTAACACTTATGCATATTGATGACTTAGATGTGCAACACACGAAGTAAAGTATATCTTCAATCAATGAAGACATACATTCTAAGTGTGAATACATTAATGTGGAATTTGACTTCGGAGCGCCACGATAATTGTGCGCCGTGTCTGGGTCTAATACTTCCTATACGGTGGGTAACGCCACCACAAAATGTTCTGTTTGAAGTGTTTCACTCATGGCGTTACATATGCTATGTCTTCACATTTGGTTTGGCTTCAATCTCAACATGTCTTCATGATTATCTTCACTATGTTGATTATATATATACTAGTGTTCTGTCCTCTACAGCATTCACTTATAGCTATGTCTTCTTGTTGAATCTTTTGAACTAAGTGAATGTGATCAGACCCTAACCTCTCTATGCTTTCTATCTCAAACTCTATCTCTCCAAATCATATGCATTCTACTGAAACTGTCGAATGTCTTCTCTGCGTCCTTGTTAGTAGAAGATACAGAGACAAACATTAAGTCCGTTTTCAATGCTCATTCCTTCACCTGAAACCCGGAGAAGTGGGAACGACCACCCGACAATCCAGGCGTGCGTGGGACGTGGAACAACCCCCGATATGTTGCATGACGGCCATGTACCCCTCAGATGCGAATCGCCAGGGGCACCTGTGTAATAACGCAGTGCCGCCCCTGTACCTATAAATACACACTTCACAGCGGTCATTATCTCTTCTTCCACTCTCGCACGAACCCTAGCGCCACCGCTAGCCCTCGACGACGCCGGCGATGAAGCGCTTCGCTGCCGCAACCTCTCCGACGCCGTCTTCACACCGACCACGGACATCGTCCTCTCCGCCGTCGCCATAGGTGTCCTCCGTCGCCAAGTTAGGGCATGGAAGATCGAACTGCTCGGCCTCCTCTTCCACTCCGTCTAGCAGTTCTTCGTGTGGTAAATAAAACTTCCTTTTTACGGCCCCTTTGATCCTATGGCTTTGTCACTTTCTACCACAAGCAGTTTCCATTCACACAAGTTGGATCTCTTTCATACTGCATCTCATAACATGCCTAGTATATTCACTTATGCTTCACAAAGTAGTTAGATTCCTCACTTGTACTGATCTCTGTATTCGTACAAATCTGGAACCAACTCCTTATCTATGAGTGAATGTCTTCACACAATGAGGTCAATGTCTTCTAAACTGATTTATCTTCAAAATCTTCTGAGAATGCATATGACCTCTTCCCCTTCCCTCGCACCTTAATGCTGTCACAGGTACATGTCCGTGGGAGAATCCCTTGGTTCTCATAGTCTGCATTCATTTGCAGAATTCTTACAGCATCATATAAATTCTCCCGAAGCCAGTTCCTGTTTGTCCAGCAAGCGAAAACCTTTGAAGCCTTTGAACGTATTGAAGCCTTTCAGTTTGAAGTTCATGGCTGTAGAGAAATCAGTAAGGAAGGGTGGCAGACAGCGTCGTGGGGGAACATCAAGAGATTTGCCTGATGACCTCTCAGAGCTTTACAAGATAGATCCTGAAGAGGATTACAATCAGCGCAAGACCCGAATCCAATGGATTCGAAGATATTGGGCAGAACAATGGTTCAAATACCGGTTTGTGACCCAGGAATATGCTGAGAAAAGTGCCATCAAGAGACCGTGGGGAGACATCCTATACAAGAATCTTCAACCCAGGTCCAGAGAAGAAGCCATTGAACAAGGCTTCTATCCCTGCATGGTCTGTGGGCCACAGCCTGCTGATGCACAATGAGGGAGTCCTGGATTAGGGGGTGTTCGGGTAGCCGGACTAAACCTTCAGCCGGACTCCTGGATTATGAAGATACAAGATTGAAGACTTCGTCCCGTGTCCGGAGGGGACTTTCCTTGGCGTGAAAGGCAAGCTTGGCGATGCGGTATTCAAGATCTCCTACCATTGTAACCGACTCTATGTAACCCTAACCCTATCCGGTGTCTATATAAACCAGAGGGTTGTAGTCCGTAGGACAGAATCAACTCCATACACAATCATACCATAGGCTAGCTTCTAGGGTTTAGCCTCCTTGATCTCATGGTAGATCTACTCTTGTACTACCCATATCATCAATATTAATCAAGCAGGAGTAGGGTTTTACCTCCATTGAGAGGGCCCGAACCTGGGTAAAACAAAGTGTCCCCTGTCTCCTGTTACCATCCGGCCTAGACGCACAGTTCGGGACCCCTACCCGAGATCCGCCGGTTTTGACACCGACATTGGTGCTTTCATTGAGAGTTCCTCTGTGTCGTCGCCTTTAGGCCCGATGGCTCCTTCGATCTTCAACAACAATGCGGTCCAGGGTGAGACTTTTCTCCCCGGACAGATCTTCGTCTTCGGCGGCTTCGCACTGCGGGCCAATTCGCTTGGCCACCTTGAGCAGATCGAAAGCTACGCCCCTGGCCGTCAGGTCAGGTTTGGAAGCCTAAACTACACAGCTGACATCCGCGGGGACTTGATCTTCGACGGATTCGAGCCACAGCCAAGCGCGCCGTGCTGTCCCGACGGGCAAGATATAGCTCTGCTGCCGAACAGCGCCCCGGAGGCCGCACACGCATCGGTCTCGACCATTGATTCGGAACCTACTGCGCCGACCGAGGATCAGTGGTTGGACGCTGCCTCAGGGGCTGCGATCTCAGAGGCGATCGAGCCGAACTCCAGCTCCGCACTCCGCGTGGCCCGTGACTCCGAGGAGCCGGATTCCTCTCCGAACTCCGAGCCCCCCGCACCCCTGCCAATCGAATCCGATTGGGCGCCGGTAATGGAGTTCACTGCCGCGGACATCTTTCAGCATTCGCCTTTTGGCAAATCCTGAATTCTCTTAAGTCTCTCTCTTTATCAGGAGAGCCCTGGCCGAACTACGGTCAGCAAGGATGGGATACGGACAGTGAGGAAATTCAAAACCCACCCACCACCCACTTGATAGCCACTGTCGACGATTTAACCGACATGCTTGACTTCGGCTCCGAAGACATCAACGGCATGGACGACGATATAGGAGACGAACAGGAACCAGCACCTGTAGGGCACTGGAACGCCACCTCGTCATATGACATATACATGGTGGATACTCCAAAAGATGGAGATGGCGATGGAACAATGAGGGATGACGCCCCCAAGAAACAGCCAAAGCGCCGACGTCAGCGGCGCCGCTCTAAATCCCGCCAAAGCACAAACAGTGATTCTGGCACGGGAGATAATACTACACCGGATAACGCCGAAGAACACCCACCCCAGCAAGATTCGGCATAGGAAGATGGAAAAGCCAGCCCTCATGAGAGAGCGGCAGACCGAGAGGTCGAGGATGATAACTATACTCCTCCCTCCGAAGACGAGGCAAGCCTCGATGACGACGAATTTGTCATACCATCAGACCCTGCCGAACAAGAGCGTTTTAAACGCAGGCTTTTAGCCACGGCAAGCAGCCTCAAGAAAAAGCAGCAACAGCTTAGAGCTGCCCAAGAATTGCTAGCTTACAGATGGACTGAAGACCTTGCGGCCGAAGAGTATGAACTCGAACGCCCCTCCAAGAGTTACCCGAAGCGCAGGTCACTACCGCGATCAGAAGAGGAAGAACCTACATCACCAGCGCACGACATGGCCGACCGGCCACCTCGCGGCCGCGACAGAGAGGCCTCTCAGCCTTCCACCCAAGCCACGCCCCGACGCCGCACAACTAAGGCGCGGGAAAATGCGCCCGGCCTACGGGACATACTGGAGGATAAGGCAAGGCAAACAAGATCGATCTACGGATCGCGCAGGCGCCCTACGACACGTGACAATCTTCACGACGGATACAATAAATCCGGCCGGGCCAAACACAACAGACATAGCTCTTTCGAGCTGCGTCGTGATATAGCCCAGTACAGAGGCGCTGCACACCCGCTATGCTTCACAAATGAAGTAACAGATCATAAAATCCCAGAGGGATTCAAACCCGTAAACATTGAATCATATGATGGCACCACAGACCCGGCGGTATGGATTGAGGATTATCTCCTTCACATCCACATGGCACGCGGCGATGATCTCCACGCCATCAAGTACCTCCCGCTCAAACTTATAGGACCGGCTCGGCATTGGCTTAACAGCTTGCCAGCAGACTCAATCGGTTCTTGGGAGGACCTGGAAGCCGCATTCCTCAACAACTTCCAGGGCACTTACGTGCGACCGCCGGACGCCGACGACTTAAGCCACATAATTCAGCAGCCAGAAGAATCAGCCAGACAATTCTGGACATGGTTCCTAACTAAGAAAAACCAGATAGTCGACTATCCGGACGCAGAGGCCCTAGCAGCCTTCAAACATAACATCCGCGATGAGTGGCTTGCCCGGCACCTGGGACAGGAAAAGCCGAAATCCATGGCAGCCCTCATGACACTCATGACCCTCTTTTGCGCGGGAGAAGATAGCTGGGCTCACAGTAACAACCTATCAAAGAACCATGGTAATTCGGATACCAAGGACAAAAGTGGCAGGACACATCGGAACAACCATAAGCGCCGCGTTAACAGCGACAACACTGAAGACACGGCAGTCAATGCCGGATTCAGAGGCTATAAATCCGGTCAGCGGAAAAAGCCATTCAAAAAGAATACTCAGGGCCCGTCCAGTTTGGACCGAATACTCGATCGCTTGTGCCAAATACATGGCACCCCCAAAAAGCCAGCCAATCACACCAACAGGGGTTGTTGGGTGTTCAAGCAGGCAGGCAAGTTAAGAGCCGAAAACAGAGACAAGGGGCTGCACAGCGACGAGGAGGAGCCCAAGCCGCCGAACAACAATGGACAGAAGGGCTTTCCCCCACAAGTGCGGAGGGTGAACATGATATACGCAACCCACATTCCCAAGCGGGAGCGGAAGCGTGCGCTACGGGACGTATACGCGATGGAGCCAGTCGCCCCAAAGTTCAACCCATGGTCCTCCTGCCCGATCACTTTTGATCGAAGGGACCATCCCACTAGCATCCGTCACGGCGGCTTCACCGCATTGGTTCTTGACCCAATCATCAACGGATTTCACCTCACAAGAGTCCTCATGGACGGCGGCAGTAGCCTGAACCTGCTTTATCAGGACACAGTGCGGAAAATGGGCATAGATCCCTCAAGGATTAAACCCACAAGAACGACCTTTAAAGGCGTCATACCAGGCGTAGAATCCAACTGTACAGGCTCAGTAACACTTGACGTGGTCTTCGGATCCCCGGACAATTTCCGAAGCGAAGAGTTAATCTTCGATATAGTCCCGTTTCGCAGTGGCTATCACGCCCTGCTCGGACGAACCGCATTCGCAAAATTCAATGCGGTGCCGCACTATGCATATCTCAAACTCAAGATGACAGGCCCTCGAGGAGTAATCACGGTCAACGGCAACACCGAACGCTCTCTTCGTACAGAGGAGCATACGGCGGCTCTAGCAGCGGAGGTACAAAGTAGCCTTCTTAGGCAATTCTCCAGTCCGGCCATTAAAAAGCCAGACACTGCCAGGCGCGCCCGGAGTAACCTACAGCGGGACCACCTGGCACACTCTGTGCAAGCGTAGCAATGCGGCCCCAACCCCAGCTTTCGCGACCTAGCGAAACCAGTACCTCGCGTACATAACTACGCCCTTGAAATACCATGGGCACAGGGGAAGGGGCAAAATAACGGCACGCCCAACATACGGCGTAAAACGTACCAGGGGCTGCCGGATTCCTTTTTTAATTTTCTCTTACTTTCAGGACTCCATACTTCGGACGACCTATTCGGCAATTAGATTGCCGCACAAACGATGCAAGATCCAGCAAGGCAGACAAGCCATGCCGCATCATGGAACTCCCAGGTGGTCTCTGTTATGAGCGATATACCTACTTTATATATAATTCCGCGGCCTGCCCCTGGTCAGGACATACTGAATAGTCAATATCTTTTGCTTACCGCACAATCTGTATCGTTCGGCTTTGATAAATAGCCTCTCCATAAACAATGCCTAGCTTTTTGTCTATTTTTTGCATTACTCTTTTCATATATATGCTCATTAATGACATGTCGCGCCCGTACATTGTGGTACGGCAAGTACGCCAGGGGCTTCAGTACCCTTTAATATGGTGTGAGAAGTCCGTACACTTTAACAAGTGCGGCACCCCGAACTTATAGCACTATATGCATCGGCTCTGAATCATGATTTGGGTCAATAGTTGGGTTTGCCCGGCTCCTATGTTTTGGTGCCTTACGTTCCGCTAAATCGGCTAAGGTAGCACTAGGAGAACCACTGCGATTGTGCCCCGGTTGAGCTGGGTTAAGCACCTCAGTGGAGAAAGCTAAAACTGACTGTCATGATGAGGCGAGAGACCGGTCGCTGTTCGAGAGGTTTTTCGAGTCCCTAAAGGCTTATGCCGCTTCGAGCGAGGAGCTGGATGACCCCAGCCTAGGTGTGGATAGTGCCCCGAATTCGGTCTTCCGAACTAGGGGCTTCGCCGAAATTTAAAATTATAACGTTCTATGGCTAAGTGAGAGTGTTCAAGCATTATAGTCCGATTGCCTGGTTTGTCGTGCTGCGCGCCTCCCTCGAAGGACCCAACCATGGGAAAAAGAGCGCTCAGATTTATCACCGAACACCCCAGCACTCGTGGCATGGGGGCAGAAGCCGACGACTGGCCATCTCTCAATTTTTGATAAACAGCCGCACCGAAAATAATATTTTAAATTCAATAAGCATTGCTTAGCGCATATGAACAAGTTTTCAGCGCACAGGATAAACACGAGCGAATTCATTCAAAAATTACATCCTTGGTGCACTCATCTGCCACAAGGCGGGCACCAGCAAGAACATCCTTATAGTAGTTCTCCGGCTTGAGATGCTCCTTCCCCGGCGGCGGCCCATCCGTCACAAGCTTCTCGCCGTCCAGCTTAGCCCAGTGCACCTTTACACGGGCAAGGGCCCTACGGGCACCTTCGATGCAGACAGAGCGCTTGGTGACCTAGAGCCTTGGACAGGCCTCCACCAGCCGCCGCACCAGCCCGAAGTAGCTCCCAGGCAGGGCCTCTTCGGGCCATAGCCGAACTATGAAGCCCTTCATAGCTTGTTCGGCCGCCTTGTGGAGTTCGACCAGCTGTTTCAGCTGGTCCCTCAAGGGCACAGGGTGTCCGGCCTCAGCATACTGAGACCAGAACACCTTCTCCGTCGAGCTGCCCTCTTCAGCTCGGTAGAATGTGGCGACATCAGATACGCTGCGGGGAAGATTTGTGAATGCCCCTGGAGAACTCCGGATTCGGGTAAGTAACAAGTAGTTTACTTTTATATTTCTGCTTTGCATAAAGAATGCCTTACCCGCTGCTATCTTTTTCAAATCCTCCAATTCTCGGAGGGCCTTTTGGGCTTCGGCCTTGGCAGACTTGGTAGTCTCGAGGGCCTTCGCGAGCTCGGACGCTTGGGTCTTCGACTCAAGCTCCAAACTCTCATGTTTTTTCATGAGAGCCTGAAGCTCTTGCTGCATCTCGCCGACCTGAGACTCAAGTTTCTCTCGCTCGGTGCGCTCCACGGCCGTTTTCTTTTCAGCCTCGGACAGGGCCTGCTTGAGGGTCGCCACCTCAGTCATGGCCCCTATAATAAGCAGTTCAATCCTGTTATTTTTTGCAATCACGCCTCTCTATAGGCATCTTTTTATAAGGTATTTCCTACCTTCTTTTTCCTCTAGCTCCTGCTTGGCAAGGCCGAGCTCTTGCTCGGACCGCTCGAGTCCCTGTTTTAGGGTATCCACCTCCGCAGTCAGTGCGGCGGTGGCTAGCAGCGAAGCCTGCATACGCATAGTGACTCTTTATTGTTAGACTCCTGCGAAATTTGATAGATCCTCTATTCGGCTTTCCTTTCCGGACGGCAAACAGAGCATCAGGGGCTACTATCTATGCAGTAATATTTTTACATATTTTTACCTACCTCGAAGCCTGTTAGGAGGCCAGCGCAAGCTTCATTCAGCCTGCTCTTGGCGGTCTGAACCTTCCGGATCACCGTACTCATAATAGTACGGTGCTCCTCGTTGATGGAGGCGCCTTCAAGCACCTCCAGCAGATTGTCCGGCGCCTCTGGCTGGACGGAGGCTGCCGGCTCAGAAGGCTTGCTCCTCTTGGAAGGAGTTTTCCTGCCGCGGTCCGGAATTGTTGAAGATTCTGGCACGGTGTCCGGCTTAAAGCCGGACTTGGAGCCCTGAGGGGTCTTGTCCCCTTCACTCCTAGGGTCCGGGAGGTCGCCTTGCGGCCCCTCCAGGACCACCTCCTCCTGCCCCGGAGCTTGTTGCGACGCCACTTCGGCATCATCCGTAGTGCGGGGGGAGACAGCATGCGGAACAGAGTTCACGTTCGATGAATCCAGGGAGCCGCTCGACGAATCGTTGAGTGCGGCTCGGGGCGGGCTGCATGATTACATTCGACATTAGGGAAAGCTGCGCAATAAAGGAACATCATGAGTTACTCTGATACCCGAACTTACGATTTCGCCGAACACTTGGTCCTGTCCGGCCACTCCTCTTCGCCCTCTTCAGCGTCAGGGGTGTAGTCCGGCGGAGGGGTCTTCCTTTTTCTGGACCCCTCGGTCTCCCCCGTTGGGGCGGCCTTCCTCTTCTCTCCTCCCTCCACTGGAGGGGGAGAGTTTTCTTCTTCCCCCTCCTCGTTCTCGTGGGAGGAGGGCGCCTCGGACTCGTCAGATGACGAGCCCGACACCACCACGTTGCGGGCACTCTTTTGAGTCCCCATGGTCTTCTTCTTGGCCTTCTTCTCCGGCACCACATAAGGCGCCGGGGCCAGCAGCTTCACCAGTAAAGCTGGGGCTGGATCTTCGGGCAGCGGAGCCGGACAGTTAATCGGCTCGGCTACCGCCCGCCAAGCCTGTCAAAGGTAAGGGAGTTCAGATCCCGCATAGTGTCAAACTATGAAAAAAGGCTTAAACATCCTGTGAAGGGTGTAGATGGCATACCTTGCTAGTGTGACGCTGCGAGCTGTATCCGCGGTCCTCAGAAGCGGATGCGGGAGCCTCGGCGCCCTTGAATAGAACCTTCCAGGCGTCTTCATACGTCGTGTCGAATAGCTTGTTGAGGGTTTGGTGCTGCGCCGGGTCAAACTCCCACAGATTGAAATCCCGTTGTTGGCACGGGAGGATCCGGCGGACGAGCATAACCTGGATTATATTAACTAGCCGGGCTGGCTTGTTCACCAGGGACCGGATGCATGTTTGCAATCCAGTCACCTCTTTTTCGTCACCCCACGACAGGCCCATCTCTTTCCAGGACACAAGCCGCGTGAGGGGTCCGGATCGGAACTCGGGGGCCGCGGTCCATTTCGGATCACGTGGCTCGGTGATATAGAACCACCCGGATTGCCATCCCTTTAGGGTCTCCACTAAAGAGCCCTCGAACCATAGGGCGTTGGCCATCTTGCCCGCCATAGCGCCTCCGCACTCCGCCTGGCTGCCGCGCACCACCTTGGGCTTGACGTTGAAAGTCTTGAGCCAGAGGCCGAAATGGGGGGGGGAACACGGAGGAAAGCCTCGCACACGACGATAAACGCCGAGATGTTGAGGATGAAGTTCGGAGCCAGATCGTGGAAATTTAGGCCGTAGTAGAACATGAGCCCCCGGACGAATGGGTGGAGTGGAAAACCCAGTCCGCGGAGGAAGTGGAGGAGAAAAACCACCCTCTCATGGGGCCTTGGGGTGGGGATGAGCTGCCCCTCCTCGGGAAGCCGGTACGCGATGTCCTTGGACAGATACCCGGCCTTCCTTAGCTTCTTGATTTTTCCCTCCGTAACGGAGGAGACCATCCATTTGCCTCCCGCTCTGGACATTGCTGGAGAAGGTTGAGGTGGGAAGTGCGGGCTTGGGCGCTGGAGCTCGGGTGTGCGAGAGATGGATAGGCAAGGGAGGAAGAAGGCGTAGGTGAAAAGGGTGGATTCTTGTCCCCTTATATAGGCGGATGCGGTTATGCGTCCCCACCTGCCTAATAAAACTCGCTTGCCTCCCGAGCGCTGTGATAAATGGCGTGGTTGGGTTACCCACGTCCGTATTGATGAGAATCCCGTAAAAAGGGTACACGATCTCTGCTTTGACAAGACGTGCCAAGGAAACCGCCTCGCAAAACATGCTGAGGTGGAAAAATAAAAACGATTCGAGTAAAGGACTTGGCTGTAGTGTGATGGCGCACTGCAGGATACGTCAGCAGATTTGATTTGTGCTAATATTATTCTCTTTATGGCGATATGTGTAAACTCATTTTACAGAGCCGGACACTGCTCTTGGTGATTATAATCTTCGGTGAAGGACTTGGAGGAGGAACCCGCCTTGCAATGCCGAAGACAATTTGCGCGCCGGACTCGTCGTCATTGAAGCCTGGTTCAGGGGCTACTGAGGGAGTCCTGGATTAGGGGTTGTTCGGGTAGCCGGACTAAACCTTCAGCCGGACTCCTGGATTATGAAGATACAAGATTGAAGACTTCGTCCTGTGTCCGGAGGGGACTTTCCTTGGCGTGAAAGGCAAGCTTGGCGATGCGGATATTCAAGATCTCCTACCATTGTAACCGACTCTATGTAACCCTAACCCTATCCGGTGTCTATATAAACCGGAGGGTTGTAGTCCGTAGGACAGAATCAACTCCATACACAATCATACCATAGGCTAGCTTCTAGGGTTTAGCCTCCTTGATCTTGTGGTAGATCTACTCTTGTACTACCCATATCATCAATATTAATCAAGCAGGAGTAGGGTTTTACCTCCATCAAGAGGGCCCGAACCTGGGTAAAACAAAGTGTCCCCTGTCTCCTGTTACCATCCGGCCTAGACGCACAGTTCGGGACCCCCTACCCGAGATCCGCCGGTTTTGACACCGACACACACCCCTCGTCACTACTATGGTGTCGTGACGACATTCTGTTCAAGTGCAACTTCCAGTTTGCCCAGAACTCAGCGAAGCAAAACAAGAAGACATTGGGACTAGACTTCAACCCTGGTCCTTCTGCTCCAAGGGCTGACGGCACACGTGTTGCAGAACCCAATGTCGTTGGTCCTTTCTACAACCTTGAAGGTCTCATCACCCATATCTTGGTTCAAGGGACAGCCGTGAATGAGCCTGCAGCTGACGCTGAATCATATGAAGCGCCTGCAGCGCCGAAGCCAAAGAAGTTGAAGAAGCCTAAAGCTTCAAAGCCTGCCCCTTCACCAAAAATCTCACGGGTGAAGCCACTGGCAACTGCACCTCCTAAAGACAGTGTGCAGTCTGAAGATTTGTCACGCATCTCCAAGCCCCAGAAGGTCAAGATGCCTCTGCCACACACCGGCCAAGAGCTAACTGCTGCTGCCATTCTGCACAATGGTGCCATTGATCTGTCAAGTGATGAAGATCTAGCAGATGACGCTCTTGAGCAACTCATCAAGAGCAAAGAAGAAGCAGAAATCTTCAATGATCTGCCTCTCTTTGACGTGACAATCATCCACAACTTCATTGATGAGTGGTTTGACACGCCCAACATCAGCTTCAAAGATCTGCAACTACCCATTGGCCTCAGTGTCGCCTTCCATGGCGCCATTGCTTCAGAGCTAGCTCTCGCTCAGCGCATCGTCGAACTGAAGCAAAAGATTGACTATGAAAAGGCTCAGTTCAAGAAGCATATGGACAAGCTCAGCATGCAAGAGGTGAAAAACTTCAAGATTATGCTGCACGAGCTCAAAGAAGCCTTTCTCAAGAAACGCGCAGAAGCTCAGGGTTCTCGTGAGCGCATGAAGGTCCTGGTTGATAGGTGTGTGCAAGCCTACAATGAGGCTGAGAAGCGCAAGGCCCTTGGGCGTCCTGGCATCAACCCCAGGATGGCTGCCAAGAAGCAGAAGAAGCCCGCTATGGCTGAACCTGAAGCACCAAGGCAGGAAGCAGATCCCATTGTCTTCCCAACTAGCATGACTGGCCCGAAGCCAAAGGCCAGGTCAACCGCTTCAGAACTGAAGAAGACCAGGACTGCTGAGGCTGAAGCAAGGAAGAGAAAACATCCTGAAGCCTCTGCTACTGCCCCCTCCAAGAAGAAAAGAAAGACCAAGAAGGAACGGGCTGCTCCCACAGAGCCCTTGATTGTTGAACCCATTTCCATGGTTCACCCCGGCGCCGATCCACAAGAACGTCAACTGACTGTCCATGAGCCTGCTTTCACAGAGGCTCATGAAGCTGAAGACTTTCCAGCAGCTGATCCCATCGCTGCTGAAGACATTGGTCACCATGACCATGTTGAAGATGATGCAGTTCTTCCTCAGCTCGAACACCAATAGGTATCATCGCCTGTGCCAACGCACAGCGAACTCATCAGCATTGGTCGTCCATTGACACCAATTGCGCAGGATGCTTCATGGGCTGATCGCCCACAAGAGGAAGAAGACTCTGAGGCCCAGCCAACACCAACTCCACAGGCGTCGCCCGCGTTGCGCAGGCTTCGCAAAGGTCCAAGGCCTCAAGTCTCTGCGTCTGAAGCTAAAACTACTGAAGACATTCCGGCTGCATCAGCCGATGAAGAAGAAGTACCACAAACTGCTACTCCCCTGTCCCACCAAGAAGCAGTTCTCGAGGAGAACATGATTGTGACCGACCCTCCAGCTCATCAAGTGGAGGTTGAAAATCTTGAGGCTGCCACCACCAACACCACTGAAGCCACTGACGCTGTCATGGCTGAAGCTAATGTGGAGCCCTCACCAACAAAAGCACCAGAAGTCAGCGAAGCCACTGATCTCGCCATTCTGTTCCTGAGTCTGCTGCCGGTCCCCAGTTCGACTATCATGTTGGGCACAGTCCTCAGGTACAGAAGCCAATCCCAAGATTGCCAAGGTTCCCAGGTCCTGCATCAGCACCTGGATCCTTCAATATCAATGGCTTCAGAGCAGACAACACATTCTTCAATAGCTCCAGGAACCCCTACTCCAGGGAAAGAATATCATTTGATCGGTTCTGGAGTTATCCGCAGCGAAACTATTACTCATGCGTTCTTTACAACCAAGGTCGCATCTTCCCTCACAAGCGCCTTGACATTGAAGCAATAGCTGGTCTGCCCTATCTGGAACAAGCTCTGGATTGCTTCAAAGAAGTTGGACTGCTGCCGTTTGTCACTGACCAAGAGCATTGGAATGAAGAGTTGCTGCTCCAATTCTATGCCAGACTTCACATCCGCGGGTATAGCAGAGATCCGAAGACTTGGGTCCTGGAGTGGATGACAGGAAACGTTCATCACGAAGCCAAAGCCTTTGACATCATTGAGCTCACTGGTTTGCCCACTCCTGGCGATCTCTACGAGCATGGCTGTCAGCTTCATAGTGAAGCTATTGAGAGCATCTTTCAGAAGACTGAATCTAATATGAGTCAGATGCTCAGTATGATGAAGCCATTGCCCCAAGACGCTGCTTATCCCACGGAGTTCTTCGTTGAAGACCTTGAGTATCTGCCAAGAACCATTTATCACATCCTAAGGCGAACTCTCTGGCCAATCAAAGGACATTCTCCCCATGCCAAGCTGGAAGGTGCAATGAAGACTTTGGTCTTCTACATTCTTCATGGAAAATGCTTCAATACACAGGATTTCTTCATTCGTCAACTTGCTGCATCTGGCTCTGATCTGTTTGGTTTGAAGTTCTACGCCCCCTGGGTGATGCGGCTGATCAAACTTCACTCCGCTATCTCATATCAGCCCTCGGCCCGCAACCATCGAATATTTTTGCCTGATGTGGATATGTCTATTGAAGCCATCTATCCTGAGCCTGCCAAGGAACCTCTCAGTCTTCAGAATGCAGAGCATCAAAGTTTCACTCAGAACGCTGAAGGCGTGGAAGCCGTAACTCGTGTGTATCCTCTGGCTGGCACTACACG
Organism: Triticum urartu; assembly: GCF_003073215.2. Lineage (NCBI taxonomy): Eukaryota > Viridiplantae > Streptophyta > Magnoliopsida > Poales > Poaceae > Triticum > Triticum urartu. Next base: position 637,916,963 of record NC_053024.1, read on the forward strand.
TGCACCGCATCCTGCTCTCACTGAAGCCACTGACAGTACAACTGCTCCACGACCCAAGAAGCGCACTCGTGTTCTCAACGACCGAGAACTTCTTGTGGCTCTTCATCAGAAACAGGATAGGCATCATGACTGGCTAAAGCGTCAGATACAAAGCCTCTTGGTGGATGTTAATCGCATTCGCAATCTTGCCACCAAGAATGCTTTTGTTGCCCATGAAACCTCTCGCCGCACATGGAAAGGGCTAACGCTGATGTGTTCTGAAGATGATCTTCAAGAGGATGGCTTCACTGAGCGATTCAAGTTTGATTCCACACCTCCTCTAAGGGCAGTTCTGCGACGAACTCCATCCCTTGAAGACTCTGAGTTCTCTTCCTCTGCTGCAACTGTGCATGCCAGAGTGATCGAGGATGAAGACGATGCTACTTCACCGCCACCTTCTTCGGCACGCTTCGACTCTGCTCCAAGCTCTTCAGCACCGCCAAACACCACCAACGACCCTGCTGCTTCACCTACTCCTCATGGGAACGAGTAGATGCTCTATGTCTTCAAACCTTTTTGGTCCTTACTGACAAAAGGGGGAGAAGCATATGAGGTTGATAGTCTTCAAGCGGGTCCATATGGGCGGGTGCTTTATATTTTGCTTCGTGCTTACAACTCTCGTTTTGCTACATTTGGTTCTTTGAGTTGTAACACTTAAACTCGATGGTCGTCTGCTACTTATTTGGCACCTTGTGTATATGAGGTTGATAGTCTTCAAGCGGGTCCATATGGGCGGGTGCTTTATATTTTGCTTCGTGCTTACAACTCTCGTTTTGCTACATTTGGTTCTTTGAGTTGTAACACTTAAACTCGATGGTCGTCTGCTACTTATTTGGCACCTTGTGTATATGAGGTTGATAGTCTTCAAGCGGGTCCATATGGGCGGGTGCTTTATATTTTGCTTCGTGCTTACAACTCTCGTTTTGCTACATTTGGTTCTTTGAGTTGTAACACTTAAACTCGATGGTCATCTACTACTTATTTGGCACCTTGTGTTGCGATGATAAATTCCGCATGTGCGTCGATAAATTCCGCACTTAGATCATTCTGAAGACATACATTTTCCATTATGCATGTCATTATCTTCATATACTTTCACATGCATAGTGGATTGTCATCATAAGTTAAAGTGGATTTCCACAAGTACAACCTTCCATGTGCATTTACTTATATGCACATCTTTAGGGGGAGCCCTTGCAACTTATGAAGACAATTCCTTATCCTTTACAATTTCACAGATTATATTCCCCGTTGAAAACTTCAACTATTTTGTCATCAATCACCAAAAAGGGGGAGATTGTAAGTGCATCTAGTGCCACCCCTAGTTGGTTTTGGAGTATTGACGACAAACCTAGTTGAGGGACTGATGTGTTTGTGAGAATTGCAGGATAACACAGGTAGAAGTCCCTCATTGATTCAGTTTTCCTACCAGAGATGACCCCTAAAAATGTATGAAGACATTGATGTCAAAGGTGGTATATGAAGATATTCTCAATGAAGACTATGACAAGAGAAGGCATCGCATGAAGCCTATGGAGCTCGAAGACTTAGATCTTTTGTAGTTCTGTTTCTTCTTTATTGAGTCATAAGAACCACCGTACTGTTAAGTGGGGTCCAAGAGAACCAGTCAAAATGACTGAAGTGATGCTTAACCAAAACCTATGTCTTCGAGTGAAGACTATGAGAGCGAAACTTGTCCAGAGTCGGACAAGTCAGCTTTGCTTGTAGCCCAAGTAAAGTTGTCGCGTGAGTTTGAAATCTGACCGTTGGAACACGTGTCAGTTCCTTAGTGACCCAGGGTCATTTCAGACAAATCAGGTCGGGTTGCCTAGTGGCTATAAATAGCCCACCCCCTACAACCATAAACGGTTGGCTGCTCAGAGTTAGAGTACGCCTTTTGTCGTTTGAGAGCAACCCACCTCGAAGCCTTTGAGAGAGAATTCCTTGCGAGGATAAAGCCCTAACCACCCAGAGCCAAAGAGTGATAGGCATCACTTAAGTCTTCTTGTCTGTGTGATCTGAAGACTTATTACACTTGAGGACTGTGAATCCTCTAGCCAGTTAGGCGTCGCGTTCTGAGCATCCAAGAGACATTGTGGATTGCCGGTGAACGAAGTCTGTGAAGGTTTGGGAGTCTACCTTGAAGACTTACCAGAGTGATTGGGCGAGGTCTGTGTGACCTTAGCTCAAGGGGAATACGGTGAGGACTAGGTGTCCTGAGCTGTGTGTTTAGGACTGGGTTTCCGGGACTGTGTGTCCTCAGGTTTAAATACCTAGCCGCCCTAACCAGACGTACAGTTGTCACAGCAACTGGAACTGGTCCAACAAATCATTGTCTTCAACGAGTCACTGGTTTCATCCTTCCCTTCCCTTTACTTACTGTTGATCCTTGTAAAGTCATTGTATGATTCCACTATCCTTTGTCTTCATTGAGTGACTGCGTGTTCTGTTTGGCTTCATAATATCTTCCTACCTGATCCTTACTACATTGCTGCTACTAGTCATTGTGCTTTCACTCCATTGAATACTTGACTATGGTTTGCCTAGTGTAGTCTAGCTTCTGCTGCATGGTAATAGGTTTATTTCTATCGTTCGTCTTCATAACTTCCATGCTTTGAAGACTTTCATAAAAATCGCCTATTCACCCCCCCTCTAGTCGATATAACGCACTTTCATTTACCCACCGTAATACTTATGCTCTCGAGAGAAGCCACTAGTGAAACCTATGGCCCAGGGTCTATTTTCCATCATATTAATCTTCCGTCAACAAGCTATTTCGTTTTCCATTTATTTTTCTTTCTTTACTTTGCATATTTATCATAAAAATACCAAAAATATTATCTTATCATATCTATCAGATCTCACTTTCGTAGAACACAAAGCAGTTGTGGGCGATGATTTGTTCAATTTGCTTACTATTACTAGTCTTATCTTGATCCGACGGCATTGTGGGATGAAGCGGCCCGGACCGACCTTACATGTACGCTTACATGAGACTGGTTCCACCAACTGACATGCACTTGATGCATAAGGTGGCTGGCGGGTGTCTGTCTCTCCCACTTTAGTCGGATCGGATTCGATGAAAAGGGTCCTTATGAAGGGTAAATAGCAACTGGCATATCACCATTGTGGTTTTGCATAGGTAAGAAACGTCCTTGCTAGAAACCCATAGCAGCCACGTAAAACATGCAACAACAATTAGAGGACGTCTAACTTGTTTTTGCAGGGTTTGCTATGTGATGTGATATGGCCAAAAGGATGTGTTGAATGATATATGTGATGTATGAGATTGGTCATGTTCTTGTAATAGGAATCACGACTTGCATGTCGATGAGTATGACAACCGGCAGGAGCCATAGGAGTTTTCTTAATTTATTTATGACCTGCGTGTCAATGAAAACGCCATGTAATTACTTTACTTTATTGCTAACCGTTAGCCATAGTAGTAGAAGTAATAGTTGGCGAGGCAACTTCATGAAGACAAGATGATGGAGATCATGATGATGGAGATCATGGTGTCATGCCAGTGATGATGGTGTTCATGCCGCACCTCGAAGATGGAGATCAAAGGCGCAAGATGATATTGGCCATATCATGTCACTTTATGATTTGCATGTGATGTTTGTCATGCTTTTACATCTTATTTGCTTAGAACGACGGTAGCATAAATAAGATGATCCCTCATTAAAATATCAAGAATTGTGTTCCCCCTAACTGTGCACCGTTGCTAAGGTCCGTTGTTCCAAAGCACCACGTGATGATCGGGTGTGATAGGTTCTAACGTTCGCATACAACGGGTGTAAGCCAGATTTACACACGCAATACACTTAGGTTAACTTGACGAGCCTAGCATGTACAAACATGGCCTCGGAACACGGAAGACCGAAAGGTCGAACATGAGTCGTATAGTGGATACTATCAACATGAAGATGTTCATCGATGATGACTAGTCCGTATCACTTAGATGACTAGAGGGATGTCTATCTAAGTGGGAGTTCATTGAATAATTTGATTAGATGAACTTAATTATCATGAACATAGTAAAAAGGTCTTTGCAAATTATGTCGTAGCTCACGCTTTGGTTCTACTGTTTTAGATATGTTCCTAGAGAAAATTTAGTTGAGAGTTGACAGTAGCAATTATGCGGACTGGATCCATGAACTGAGGATTGTCCTCATTGCTGCACAGAAGGGTTATGTCCTTAATGCACCGCTCAGTGTGTTGAATCTCGAGCATCGTCTGTAGATGTTGGGAAACATCTGACATACATGTTTTGATGACTACGTGATAGTTTAGTGCGCAATACTAACGGTTTAGAATTGTGGCACCAAAGACGTTTTGAAACGTCGCAGAACATATGAGATGTTCCAAAGACTGAAATTGGAATTTCAGACTAGTGCCCACGTCAAGAGGTATGAGACCTCTGACAAGTTTCGTAAGCCTGCAAACTAAGGGAGAAAAGCTCAATCGTTGAGCATGTGCTCAAATTGTCTGAGTACTACAATCGCTTGAATCGAGTGGGAGTTAATCTTCCAGATGAGATAGTGATGGTTCTCCATAGTCACTGCCACCAAGCTATTGGAGCTTCGTGATGAACTATAACATATCAGGGATAGACATGATGATCCTTGAGCAACTCGCGATGTTTGACACTGCGAAAGTAGAAATCAAGTAGGAGCATCAATTGTTGATGGTTAAACCACTAGTTTCAAGAAGGGCAAGGGAAAGAAGGGATACTTCATGAAACGGCAAATCAGTTGTTGTTCTAGTGAAGAAACCCAAGGTTGAACCCAAACCCGAGACTAAGTGCTTCTATAATGAGGGGAACGGTCACTGAAGCAGAACTACCCTAGATACTTGGTAGATGAGAAGGCTGGCAAGGTCGACAAAAGTATTTTGGATATACGTTATATTAATGTGTACTTTACTAGTACTCCTAGTAGCACCAGGGTAATAAATACCAGTTCGGTTGCTAAGTGTTAGTAACTCGAAATAAAAGGCTATGGAGACTAGCTAAAGGTGAGATGACGATATGTTGGAAGTGTTTCCAAGGTTGATGTGACCAAACATCACACGCTCCCTCTACCATCGGGATTGGTGTTAAACCGAAATAATTGTTATTTGGTGTTTGCGTTGAGCATAGACATGATTGGATTATGTTTATCGCCATACGGTTATTCATTTAAGGAGAATAATGGTTACTCTGTTTATTTGAATAATACCTCAATGGTCTTTGAGGGAGTCCTGGATTAGGGGGTCTCCGAACAGCCGGACTATATCCTTTGGCCGGACTGTTGGACTATGAAAATACGAGATTGAAGACTTCGTCCCGTGTCCGGATGGGACTCTACTTGGCGTGGAAGGCAAGCTAGGCAATACGGATATGCATATCTCCTCCTTTGTAACTGACTTTGTGTAACCCTAGCCTCCTCCGGTGTCTATATAAACCGGAGGGTTTTAGTCCGTATGACAACATACAATCATACCATAGGCTAGCTTCTAGGGTTTAGCCTCTCTAATCTCATGGTAGATCAACTCTTATACTACTCATATTCTCAAGAATAATCAAGCAGGACGTAGGGTTTTACCTCCATCAAGAGGGCCCGAACCTGGGTAAAACATTGTGTCCCCTGCCTCCTGTTACCATCCACCTTAGACGCACAATTCGGGACCCCCTACCCGAGATCCGCCGGTTTTGACACCGACATTGCTGCTTCCATTGAGAGTTCCTCTGTGTCATCACCGTTAGGCTTGATGGCTCCTTCGATCATCGATAGAGATGTAGTCCAAGGTGAGACTTTTCTCCCCAGATAGATCTTTGTATTCGGCGGCTTCGCACTGCGGGCCAACTCGCTTGGCCATCTGGAGCAGATCGAGAGTTACGCCCCTGGCCACCAGGTCAGGTTTGGAAGCTTGAACTACACGGCCGACATCCGCGGAGACTTGATCTTCGACGAATTCGAGCCCCTGCCGAGTGCGCCGCACGGTCATGATGAGCATGATTTAGCTCTACCATCGGACAGTGTTCAGGAGATCGCACCGGCAACCGCTCCAACCCTCAATTCGGAGCCAATCGCGCCATCCATGGACGGGTGGATAGACCCCGCCACGGAGGCCGTACTCTCAGCAGCGACCGAGCCGAGTATCGACCTTACCCTTCACAGGAGCCGGGACGCCGAACTACTGGAATCTTCCCCAGCCACGGACTCCGAACCGCCTACACCCGTGCCTATCGAATCCGACTGGGCGCCGATCATGGAGTTCACCTCCGCGGATATCTTTCAGCACTCGCCCTTCGGCGACATACTGAACTCATTAAGGTCTCTCTCCGCGTCAGGAGAGTCCTGGCCGAACTATGTTCGGCGGGATTGGGATGCGGATGACAAAGAAATTCGCCGCCCACCCACCACCCACTTAGTAGCCACTGTCGACAATTTGACCGACATGCTCGACTTCGACTCCGAAGACATCGACGGTATGGACGACGATGAGGGAGACAAAGAGGAACCACTGCCCATAGGGCACTGGACAGCCACCTCATCATATGATATATACATGGTGGACACACCCAAAGAAGGCAATGGCGACGGGACAGCGGAGGATGACCCCTCCAAGAAGCAACCCAAGCGCCGACGTCAGCGGTGCCGCTCTAAGTCTCGCCAAAGCAAAAGCGGTGACACCGGCACAGGAGATAATAGCACTCCGGACAGTGCCGAAGACGACAACAATCCCCTCCAGCAAGATTTAGAGCAGGAGGATGGAGAAGCCAGCCCTCCCGGGAGAGCGGCAGATAGAGAGGCGGAGAATGATAATTACATGCCTCCCTCCGAAGACGAGGCAAGCCTCGACGATGACGAATTTTTTGTGCCGGAGGATCCCGTCGAGCAAGAGCGATTCAAGCGTCGGCTTATAGCCATGGCAAATAGCCTTAAGAAAAAGTAGTAGCAGCTTCAAGCTGATCAAGATTTGCTAGCTGACAGATGGACTGAAGTCCTTGCGGCCGAGGAATATGAACTCGAACGCCCCTCCAAGAATTACCCAAAGCGCAGGTTGCTATCCCGACTGGAGGAGGAAGCATTCAAACCTACATCTCCAGCATATGATGCGGCTGATCGGCCACCTCGTGGCCGTCACAGAGAGGCATTTCAGCCAAAAACTCAGCCCGCACCCTGATACGTCTCCAACGTATCTATATTTTTGATTGCTCCATGCTATATTATCTACTGTTTTGGGCAATATTGGGCTTTATTTTCCACTTTTATATTATTTTTGGGACTAACCTATTAACTGGAGGCCCAGCCCAGATTTGTTGTTTTATGCCTATTTTAGTGTTTTGAAGAAAAGGAATATCAAACGAAGTCGAAACGGAACGAAATCAACTGGAGAAGTTATTTTTGGAAGGAAAGCAACCCAGGGAACTTGGAGTGCACGTCAGGGGAGACACGGTCTGCCCACGAGGGTGGAGGGCGCCCACCCCCCTAGGGCGCGCCCCTGCCTCGTGGGGCCCCCGTGGCTCCTCCGACGTACTTCCTGCACCCATATATATCGTCGTACCCTAAAACTTCCAGAACGCACAATAGATCGGGAGTTCCGCCGCCAGAAGCCTCCGTAGCCACCAAAAACCAATCTAGAGCCATTCTGGCACCCTGCCGGAGGGGGAATCCTTCTCCGGTGGCCATATTCATCATCCCGGTGCTCTCCATGACGAGGAGGGAGTAGTTCTCCCTCGGGGCTGAGGGTATGTACCAATAGCTATGTGTTTGATCTCTCTCTCTCTCGTGTTCTTGATTTGGCACGATCTTGATGTATCGCGAGCTTTGCTATTATAGTTGGATCTTATGTTTCTCCTCCCCCTCTTCTCTCTTGTAATGAATCGAGTTTCCCCTTTGAAGTAATCTTATCAGATTGAGTCTTTAAAGATTTGAGAACACTTGATGTATGTCTTGCCGTGGATATCTGTGGTGACAATGGGATATCACGTGATTCACTTGATGTATGTTTTGGTGATCAACTTGCGGGTTCCGCCCATGAACCTATGCATAGGGGTTGGCACACGTTTTCGTCATGATTCTCCGGTAGAACTTTGGGGCACTCTTTGAGGTCCTTTGTGTTGGTTGAATAGATGAATCTGAGATTGTGTGATGCATATCGTATAATCATACCCACGGATACTTGAGGTGACATTGGAGTATCTAGGTGACATTAGGGTTTTGATTGATTTGTGTCTTAAGGTGTTATTCAAGTACGAACTCTAGGGCTGTTTGTGACACTTATAGGAATAGCGCAACGGATTGATTGGAAAGAATAACTTTGAGGTGGTTTCGTACCCTACCATAATCTCTTCGTTCATTCTCCGTTATTAGTGACTTTGGAGTGACTCTTTGTTGCGTGTTGAGGGATAGTTATGTGATGCAATTATGTTATTATTGTTGAGGGAACTTGCACTAGCAAAAGTATGAACCGTAGGCCTTATTTCCTATCATTGCAATACCGTTTACGCTCACTTTTATCATTCGTTACCTTGCTGTTTTTATAATTTCAAGTTACAAATACCTTTATCTACTATCCATATACCACTTGTATCACCATCTCTTCGCCGAACTGGTGCACCTATACAATTTACCGTTGTATTGGGTGTGTTGGGGACACAAGAGACTCTTTGTTATTTGGTTTCAGGGTTGCTTGAGAGAGACCATCTTCATCCTACGCCTCCTACGGATTGATAAACCTTAGGTCATCCACTTGAGGGAAATTTGCTACTGTCCTACAAACTTCTGCACTTGGAGGCCCAACAAACATCTACAAGAAGAAGGTTGTGTAGTAGACATCACACCCCGATGCCACTCAAATAAAAATGACAAGGCACGGGGAAACACGCTAGACCTGTGAGACGTATTGGAGGACAAAGCAAAACATGCAAGATCAATCTACGGATCACGAGGGCGTGCCACCACGCGAGACGATAACCGTCACGCCGGATACAGTAAAAGTAAATCTGGCTGGGCCGAACACAGCGGACAAGACTCATTCGAGCTGCATCGCGACATAGCCCACTACAGAGGCGCCGCACACCCCATATGCTTCACAGACGAAGTAATGGATCACCAAATCCCAGAGGGTTTGAAACCTGTAAATATCGAATCATACGACGGCACAATAGATCCTGCGGTATGGATCGAGGACTTCCTCCTGCACATCCACATGGCCCGCGGTGACGATCTACACGCCATCAAATATCTCCCACTCAAGCTCAAAGGACTAGCTTGGCATTGGCTCAACAGCCTGCCAGCAGAATCCATTGGCTGTTGGGAAGATCTGGAAGCCGCATTCCTCGACAACTTTCAGGGCACTTATGTGCGACCACCAGATGCCGATGACTTTAGCCACATAATTCAGCAGCCAGAGGAATCGGCCAAACAATTCTGGACACGATTCCTGACAAAGAAAAATCAAATCGTCGACTGTCCGTATGTAGAGGCCCTAGCAGCTTTTAAGCACAACATCCGCGACGAGTGGCTCGCCCGGCACCTTGGCTAGGAAAAGTCGAAATCTATGGCAGCCCTCACGACACTAATGACCCGCTTTTGCGCGGGAGAAGACAGCTGGCTGGCTCGCAGCAATAATATATCAAAGAACCATGGTACTTCGGATACCAAGGATGGCAATGGAAGGTCACACTACTAGGGAAAACCCTAGTAGTAGCACAGGTTTTGAGGTTAGCAGCAGCGCAGGTGGCCGAGCTACTAATAAGGCGCTACAGCTAACTTATAGTAGTAGCGCGGTCCTTACCCGCGCTACTACAGTTGATGATATCAGTAGCGCTTTTTATGAACGCGCTACTATTACTTAGCTGTAGCGATTTCGCAGTCCCTCGCTACTACTATGTCTTTCATCATTTTCCCCCGTACCCCTTTCCCTTTCAGTTTCCCTTTCAGATACTAGATACTAGGTCTGCTAGTAGATATCAAATTCATAAACCATTACTGGGTAGTACTCCCTTCGTTCCAAATTACTCATCGTGGTTTTAGTTCAAACCAGGACGAGTAATTTGGAACGAAGGGAGTACTAGATAACAATTTAATGCATAGTCAACATGCATCCTCAAGCGGTACAAGGTCATATCAACGGCGATCATCATATGTAGTTCTAGATGATATCGACGACGATCATCATATGTAGTTCTAGATGATATCGACGACGATCATCATATGTAGTTCTAGATGATATAGCCACACACACATATGTAGTTCTAGATGATATAGCCACACACACACATATGTAGTTCTAGATGATATCAAAGACAATCATCATCCTCTAGCCTGGGCGGTTGGTGTTCCTGATAGTAATTAGGATGGCCTGTCCAACACAAAGATTCTTTCCATCGAGGAATTTCTTCCACCCAACCGAGTTTAAGTGTGTGCGACCGTCCGTGTCCACGTGGTAGGTACAGGTTGTGACGGAGCCCCTTGCAGTAAGGCATAGTCCAGCTGAGCCTTCTTCATCAGGCTCGATACCATAACTCACAGATATGCTCTTTGCCAATTTCTGAATAAGAAAAACATTTCAATTAATAAATAGCCTCGCAAATAAGTACATATGGATTATCTACACTATTAATAGTTTCCTTAGATTCTACACTAATAAGCATGTGATCGAACTCTACACTAAAACATATCATCGACTAGATTCCACACAACATACCATATCATTGGACTGTACACTAAGTATTTCATCGGATAATTTGCATTTGTAAGTATAACATACCATATCATGTCGATCAACCATGGTATTTGTCAGGCGGGTCACGGATGGCACCCCGACAAAGTCAGCACATGGCGGAATTATGTCCCACAGGTTGGACACCTCCTCCTCGCTCATCCTTGTTCTTTGAGCTACGATGGCTTCATGAAGTGGGTCCTCATCATCTTCATCGAGCGGGTCCTCATTATCTTCATCATCTTCGTCATCTTCCATCAGGTTGAGATAAATGACAGCCAACTTGGGTCTTTCTGCTCTGAAGGAGAAGCTGATCAACTCACCACCAGTAAGACGTATGCGAGCGATGAAACGAGCCCATCCATCTCCTCCAATCTGTGACATATTGCGTCCTTTCTCGACCTCCATAGTGTACGGCCCCCAGGAGCCTCAAATGTCACAGTGTCTCCTGTCAGCTTGTTGAATTTCAACCTCACATTGCATGGGACGATTTGTGTAAAATAAGCAAAATGACACAATGCAGTAATACCAAAACTAAAGATAAAATAGTTATTACGTTTCATCTAATTTCTTACTGCCGCATGACGAAAACCCGACTGGAAGTAGATGCGGAATAGCTTGCCAGTTGCAAGGCTGCTAGCGCACCTTGACTTGCACAGTCGACATAGTGGTGGTGGTGGTGGCGCCATTTTTCCTAAAGCAATATGAGCAAAGGATTAACGATCCACTTCATAGGAAAGAAAAACAATAGCATGAGATATTTTTGGTTCTTCCGCGAGAAGCAATTTGATGGATAATTATAATCCTAAGATCTAGTAACATATTAGATGACAAGGTACCACCTACATTTTGCCAAAAAGTAACTAAATCAACTAAATGAAAATGTTCTAAATCAACTAAATGAAAATGGTGCATACTAAATCAACTAAATGAACTAGCCTACTAAATCAACTAAATCAAAATGTTCTAAATCAACTAAATGAACTAGCCTACTAAATCAACTAAATCAAAATGTTCTAAATCAACTAAATGAACTAGCCTACTAAATCAACTAAATCAAAATGTTCTAAATCAACTAAATGAACTAGCCTACTAAATCAACTAAATCAAAATGTTCTAAATCAACTAAATGAACTAGCCTACTAAATCAACTAAATCAAAATGTTCTAAATCAACTAAATGAACTAGCCTACTAAATCAACTAAATCAAAATGTTCTAAATCAACTAAATGAACTAGCCTACTAAATCAACTAAATCAAAATGTTCTAAATCAACTAAATGAACTAGCCTACTAAATCAACTAAATCAAAATGTTCTAAATCAACTAGCCTACTAAATCAACTAAATCCAAATGTTCTAAATCAACTAAATCAACTAGCCTACTAAATCAACTAAATCAAAATGTAGGGAGGACGGAGGAGGAGGCCGGTACCGAGTCCAGCAAGGAGGAGGAGGGGCCGGCCGGCGGCCAGTGGAGGGAGGACGGAGGAGGAAGGCGGAGCGAGGAGGGGACGGCCGGCGGCCAATGGAGGGAGGACGGAGGAGGAAAGCGGAGCGAGGAGGGGCTGGCCAGCGGCGAGTGGAGAGGTAGGACGGAGGAGGAGGCCGGTACCGAGTCCAGCAAGGAGGAGGAGGTGACGGCGGCGCAGAGGGAGGAGGGGCGACGGGGGAGGACCGGCGCGGGGGATTGAGAGGGATCCAGTGAGTGTGTGACTGTGAGTGGATCGGATAGAGGAGATAGGGTGGGAGATGGAATGGCTTAGCAGTAGCGCGCTATAGAGAAAGACGCTACTGCTAAACTACATAGCAGTAGCGCCTTTCACAAAGAAGCGCTACTGCTATGTGTTAGCATGTAAAAATAGACTTATAGTTCAATGTATCAAAAATACATTGATCATCAACGATCTTTTTGTGTACAATCTGATTTGTCAATATGAGTCCTCACCGGTTTAGGAACAAGTGAAGACTCATATTGCAGCCACAAATTCTACACATAGAGTTCAATGAAGACCAAGTGCTTGTCAAAGTTTGAGAAGTAACATATTTAAGGTGGTAGAAACTCTCTTCACGGAGCGAGGTGGGACTAAATTTTTGTAGTAAACTTAGCAGTAGCGCTTATTGGTGAAATGCGTTGCTACTATGCTACGTAGCAGTAGCGCCCGTCGTTATAACGCGTTGCTGCTATAGCTAGCCTCGCGGTGGCCTCGTGGGAATTATAGCAGTAGCGCGTCTTTGAGCTGGCGCGCTACTGCTATATTTATTTCAGCAGCGAGTTATTCTTGAGCTTGCTACTACTAATTAGTAGCAGCGCCTTATTTTAAAGAGCGCTGCTGATAAGATTCTGTGTATAGGCTTTTCCCTAGTAGTGTCACGTCGCAACAAACACATGCGCCGCATCAACAACGACAATACCGAGGATACGGCAGTCAATGCCGGATTCAGAGGCTCTAAACCCGGTCAGCGGGAAAAGCCATTCAAAAGAAGCACTCCGGGCCCGTCCAGTTTGGACCCAATACTCGATCGCTCGTGCCAAATACATGGCACCCCCGACAAGCCAGCCAACCACACGAACAGGGAATGTTGGGTGTTCAAGCAGGTCGGCAAGTTAAATGCCGAAAACAAAGATAAGGGGTCACATAGCGATGACGAAGAGGAGCCCCGACAGCTGCACACGTACCGGAGGACAGAAGAGGTTCCCCCCACAAGTGCGGACGGTGAACATGATATACGCAACCCACATCCCCAAGAGGGAGCGGAAGCGTGCGTTAAGGGATGTATATGCGTTGGAGCCAGTCACCCCAAAGTTCAACCCATGGTCCTCCTGTCCGATCACCTTCGATCGCAGGGACCATCCCACTAGTATCCGTCATGGAGGATTCGCCGCACTGGTCCTAGACCCAATTATCGACGGATTTCACCTCACTCGAGTCCTTATGGACGGCGGCAACAGCCTGAACCTGCTTTATCAGGACACAGTGCGCAAAATGGGTGTAGACCCTTCAAGGATCAAACCCACAAAAACAACCTTCAAAGGCGTCATACCAGGTGTAGAGGCCCATTGCACAGGCTCAGTCACACTGGAAGTGGTCTTCGGATCCCCGGATAACTTCCGGAGCGAGGAGTTAATCTTCGATATAGTCCTGTTCCGCAGTGTTTATCATGCACTGCTTGGGCAAAACGCATTTGCGAGATTCAACGCGGTACCGCACTATGCATATCTCAAGCTCAAGATGCCAGGACCTCGGGGGGTCATCACAGTCAATGGAAACATAGAGCGCTCTCTCCGCACGGAGGAGCACACTGCGGCCCTCGCAGCAGAAGCGCAAAGCAGCCTCTTAAGGCAATCCACCAGTTCGGCGATTAAGAACCCGGACACCTTCAAGCGCGCCCGGAGTAATCGACAACAAGACCGCCTGGCACGTTCCGAGCTCGCATAGCAATGTGGCCCCCACCCCAGTCCCAGCTAAACGGCAAAATCCGTGCCACGCGTACATAATTACGCATTGAAAATACCATGGGCACAGGTGGGGAGGGGGGCACGACTACAGCACGCCCCAAGACGCGGCTCAACAGCACTAGGGGCTTCCCGCTTTGTTATTTTTCTTTCTTTTAGGACTTTAATCTCTGGAAGCCCCGTCCGACAGTACGGTTGCCGGACACACGATACAACAACCAAGGAGGCAGAAAGCTACGCCGCATCAAGGAATTCCCAGGTGGTCTCTGATAACGAGTTAAATACCTGCTTTAAATACCATTCCTCAGCTTGCCCTTGGAGGGGACATGTCAAATAGTCCTACTTTTTGCTTATCGCACTACTTGTATCATTCTGCTTCGATGCACCTTTTTGAATAAATATATATGTTCGTTCATGACATTCAGCACCCGTACACTCTGGTACGGCCAATGCGCCAGGGGCTTAAGCGTACCCCACAATACGGCGTGAGAAGTCCGAACACTTTCGACAGTGCGGTACCCCGAACTTATAGCATTATATGCATCAGCTCCGAATCATGTCTTGGGTCAATAGTTGGGTTTGCCCGGCTCCCATGTTTTGGTACCTTACGTTCCGCTATATCGGCTAAGGTAGCACTGGGAGAACTACTGCGATTGTGCCCCGGTTCATCTGGGCTAAGCACCTCAGTAGAGAAAGCTAAAACTGACTGTCATGATAAGGCGAGAGCTGGTCGCTGTTCGAGAGGTCTCGAGTCCCTAAAGACTTATGCCGCTTAGAGCGAGGAGTCGGCTTTGTCCGGCTTAAGGCGTGTATAGCGCCCCGAATTCGGCCTTCCGAATACTAGGGGCTTCGCCAAAATTTAAAATTGTAGACTTCTATGGCTAAGTGAGGGTGATAAAGCATTATAGTCTGATTGCCTTATTCGTTGTGCTGAGCACCTCCCTCGAAGGACCCAACAATGGGAAAAAGAGTGCTCAGGTTTATACAGAACACCCCAGCACTCGTGGCATGGGGGCAGAAGCCGACGACTGGCCATCTCTCAGATTTGATAAACAGCCGCACAGAAGGATCACACGAGCGAGTTCATTCAAATATTACATCCTTCGCACACTCGTCCGCCACAAGACGGGCACCCTTCAGGACACCCTCATAATACATTTCGGGGTGGTGATGCTCCTTGCCCTGCGGCGGCCCCTCCTTCATCGGCTTCTCGGCGTCCATCTTGGCCCAATGCACCTTCGCACGGGCAAAAGCCCGGCGTGCACCTTCGATGCAGACGAACCGCTTTATGACTTCTAGCCGTGGGCAGGCATCAACAAGCCGCCTCACCAGGCCGAAGTAGCTGTTGGGAAGGGAGTTGCCAGGCCACATCCGGACTATAAGGGCCCTCATGGCCTGTTCGGCCACCTTGTGCAGCTCGACCAGTTGCTTCAGCTGGTCGCTCATAGGCATCGGGTGTTCGGTCCCAGTATACTGCGACCAGAACAACTTCTCCGTCGAGCTTCCCTCCTCGGCCTGGTAATATTTCGTGGCATCCGACACGCTGCGGGGCAAATCTACGAATGCTCCTGGAGAGCTCCGGACTCAGGAAAGTAACAAGTAATTTACTTTCACATGCTTGCTTTGCATATTGAATGCCTTACCCACCGCTATCTTCCTCATCGCCTCAACCTCCTGGAGGGCCTTTTGGGCTTCGGCCTTGGCATGCTTTGTGCTCTCGAGGGCCGCGGCAAGCTCGAACTCTCGCGTCTTCGAGTCAAGCTCCAAAGCCTCATGCTTCTTCACGAGAGCCTGGAGCTCTTGCTGCACCTCGCCCACCCGTGCCTCTTGTTTTTCCCGCTCGGTGCGCTCCTTGGCCGCTTTGTTTTCGGCCTCGGACAGTGCTTGCTTCAGGGTCGCCACTTCTATTGTGGCCCCTAGCACATCCATGATGATCCTGTCATTTCGCAATCGCATATTTTATATATATATATATATATACATAAACACTATTCTGATCACGGGATCAGAATAATATTCTGATCACAACATGAACTTCCCGAGTAACGCGCCTGACCTTCCCCGTGTACTAGGTTGAACTTCAGCTAAAAGGTGTCCAAATGGGGCTTGCTATATACCGTTGGAAAGCTATGGACACCAGTATCATGACCCAAGTTAAATTTTTGGCAAAATGTAAGCGGTTTAAGAGCAGTTTTGAAAACCGTTTTTTCTTCGTACAAAAAACGTGAATCGTATTTTCGATCGCATTTTTAAACTGTTTATCGGAATGAGGCCAATAATATGGCGTTGGAAAGCTGCTGCAAAACCGCTCCTTCCGCATGTTGAAAGTTTTCTCTAATTCCCTACGGTTAAAGAGTAATTCGGAAAATCATAGAATTTCACAAACGGAACACCCGAGTTCGTATTTTCGATGCCATTTCTAAACGGCTAATCCAATTGAGGCAAATAATATGGCGTTGGAAAGCTTATTAAAATGCACTACTTTTTCATGTTAAAAGTTTTTTCTAATTTTGAACGGTTTAAAAGTAATTTAGAAAACGGTACAAGTTCCACCGAGTTCGTATTTTTGAGCTAATTTTTTAACCGTATGTCCAAATGCAGCAAATGATATGGCGTTGGAAAGCATGAAGAAATGCGAAACTTTTTTGTATATATTGTTTCTCCTAATTCATTACGGTTTTATGTCAGTTTTGAAAATGGATAAAAACGTATTTTCGCTGTAATTTCTACAAACTTTATCGGAATGGGGCAAATAATATACCGCTGAAAAGCTACAGAAAATGCGAAACTTTTTCATGTTGATGGTTTTCTCTGATTCCTAGCCGTTTTCAAGTAATTTCGAAAACGGCGGGATCATGCGTTCTGCCTATATCGCGAAACAGATTCTTCGAAAATGCACCGCGTGAAGAATCTGAACTTCTCGGCGCGTGTACTTGAACTTCACTCTGTTTTTCACGTGATTGTTTTGCAGTAGATCTTCATCCACTGCTCGTAGCTCTCCATCCCACTCACGGGAATTGAGCGGGTGATATACCGATGGAAAGCTGCTGTAAACACGCAACTTTCCCGTGTTGATCATTTTTTCATACTCGCGACGATTTTAAAAGTTTTTCATCTGAAATTAATTCAGTGTAGTAGGTGAACTTCCTGATGTTTTCACGTTGAACTTCTGTGACATATTTTCGTTTGTAATTTTCTCATCCATTTCGTCAGTGTTACACAAATGATATTCTTTTTGTACAAACCTCTCTCACAATATTTTTTTAACTTTCTCCGACCGAGGACTTGAATTTACACAAATAATATTCCTGCCATTTTAAGGTAAATTAGAAAATGGCGAGATCATGATTTCTGCGTTCATCGCGAATGGAAATGCACCGCGTGAAGTAGTAGAACTTCTGGGCATGTCTGTTTGAACTTCACTTTGTTTTTGACGTGCTGTTTTTTGCACTGCATGAAGTAGTTGAACTTCTGGGGCATGTCTGTTTGAACTTCACTCGGTTTCACTTTATTGTATTTTTTCTCATATGAAACACACACCATGTAGTATGTGAACTTCCAGTTGTTATCACGTTGAACTTCTCTCTGCTTTGAGAGGGTTATTTTAAAACACAAAAAACAACATATTTTTTATGTATTTTGGACATCTAAATACACGGTGAACCTCTCTCACAAGAATTTTTGAACTTTTCCTCGTCGAGCACTTGAACTTCTAGCAACCATTTTTTCGTTTATGAGGTTGTTTTTAAAAGTGCAAAAAATGGCGTTGTGTTTTTTATTTTTTGAACGGGTAAATCCTAGGTTTTAATAAACTCTGAACTTCTATGTTATTTCAATTTGAACTTCACCTTTTTATATTTTGATTAAATAATTGTATTCAATTTTTATACAACAAAAAATCGAACATGGAAATACAAGATGAACCTCTCTCGTAAGAATTTTTTAACTTCCCCGGACAAAGCACTTGAACTTCTTTCAACATACCTTTTAAGCTTTTAATTTTCTATACTTTTATTCTCATTTGAAATGCATCCCTTGCAGTAGTTGAACTTCTCGTTGTTTTCACCTTGAACTTCTGTCACGTATTTTTATTCAACCTCTCACAAGAATTTTTGAACTTTCTCGGGCTGAGCACTTGAACTTCTAGCAAAAAAACTTTTTAGCCTTTGCTTTTTTATTCTTTTTTCCATACAAAATGCACACTGTGTAGTACATGAACTTCTGGCAGTTATCAACCTGAACTTCTCTCGGTTACGTGAGAATATCTGAGTTTTTCAAATTTTTGAACCTTTTTTATGTATTTTTCTAGAAATGTGAAAAATTGGAGTTTTTTTAGTAAATGTCAAACTTCTTCTTTATTTCAAACCGAACTTCTTGGTTTATTCATAAGTAACGGGAAAATTTGAGTTTTTTGCAATAAATATTGAACTGCTCTGTTCTTTTAAATATATCTTCTTGGTTTTTCATGTACATTGTACTATTCTATTTTTTAAAATTGAACTTCTTGGTTTTTTCAATTTGGATTTTCTTGGTGTTATTCATTAGTAACGGTTCAAGTCTTAGTTATGTGAAAAACATCAAACCGCCCAATTATTTAAATTTGAACTCAGATAGGTGCTCAAGTATATTTTTGGATGTGCTCATTCCTTTTAGATTTCCAATTTTCATCTGCCACCGTGGTGACTTTGTTTGGTGCAAGCCATTGGGACATAGGTGCAAAGTGCAAACCATTGCAGTGAAAAAAACCTCAAATATACTAGAGCAAGCAAGAAGCACTCAACAACAACATCAGTCTTTTGTGCAACACAACACGATGATGGTACAGCAGGTACAGATTACGGTCTCGCGGCAGTAAAGATAAAAAAAAGTTGGTACTACAAATTACACACACTGAAAAGACAACAAGGCTGTAGGAGGGTAAAATCCTAGGACTCTTTCAGACTTTACACTTAACAATATGATGGGGCAGCAGCATGCATGATCCACCGTAGCGACACACGACATGGCCGCATGCGCACTGCATGCACGCACGGACATCTTTTTTATTTTTTATACTTGATCGACAGGTTCAAAAGCACAGAATGGGACAGATATACGGGACTAAAATATGAGGATCACACAGGAACTGGACAGACAAACTTAGCAGCAAACATTACAAAACACCATCGTGGTGGACATGGTGGATGGGCAGGTCAAGCGAGGAGCCAGAAGTTCTTGTGCCACCGGGTGCTGACGAGGTAGCTGCCGACGCCCTTGCTCTGCTTCCTCACCGCCAGTGTCAGGCACTCGGCCTGGTGTGGCGCACGACCTGCCCAAGGGGTTGCCCGCGACCTTCCTAGGGCGCTGCCGCGACCTGCCCTCACGCGCACCTCGGATGACGCTGGATCCTGGGAGGACACATGCGTCAGATCCACGTCGACGACCGAGGAGGTGGATGGGCCCATTGGAAGGAGGGTGCCGCTGTAGCCGGGATAATAGCGAGCGTGGATTTGGGCAGCGGTGCGCGCGAGGTTGATGGCCCGCGGAGGAGGCCGCCGCCATGGTGGATTCAGGGGGAGGTAAGCCACCACCGAGGTGGATCCAGGGGAGGGGGTCGCTGCCGTGATGGATTAAGGGGGGAGAGGCCACCACTACAGTGGATTCAGGGAGAGGGAGGCGGTGGCTGCTCGTGGGATCCAGGGCCGCGCAGCCGTTGGGGAGGAAGGGAGGTGGCGAGCCGGTCCGGGGGGAGGGGAGGGGTCGCGCCGCCGTTGGGAGGAGGGAAGGTGGCGCGCCGCCGTTGGGAGGAGGGGAGGTGGCGAGCCGGCCCGGGGGAAGGGGAGGGGCTGCGTCGCCGTTGGGAGTAGGGGAGGTGGCGCGCCGGCCACGGGGGAGGAGGCGCTGCGTCGTGGGGGAAGTGGGTCGGGGATGAGGGCCGAGAGGTGGAGAGGTGGAGATGTGGGAGGTGGGGTTCGGTGTTTTTTTAGATCTTAGGAACGTCTGGTCGCCTCCTATACAGGGCGTTCCGTGATCTGAATAGTTATTCTAATCCTGGGATTAGAATAGTGCTACTATATATATATATATATATGGACAAGGCATTACTTACCTTTGTTCTTCTCGAGCTGCCTCTTGGCAAGACCGAGCTCTTCCTCGGACCGCTCGAGGTTCTACTTCAGTGCGGCGACCTCCGCAGTCAGTGTGGCAGAGGTCAGCAGCGAAGCCTGCATACGCATATAGACATACTTATATTAGACTCCTGCAGATATTATTTGATCCTCTATTCGGCATTTCTTTGTGAACACCAAACAGAGCATCAGGGGCTACTGTCTATGCGGTAATATTTTTCCTATATTTTAAATACTTACCTCAAAGCCTGTTAAAAGGCTGGCACATGCTTTAGTCAGTCCACTCTTGGCGGACTGAACCTTCTTGATCACCGCACTCATAATAGTGCGGTGCTCTTCGTCGATGGAAGCGCCGCGAAGCGCTCCCAGCAGTTCGTCCGGTGCCTCTGGATGGACATAGGTCACCGGCACGGGCGGCTTGCCCCTCTTGGAAGAGGGCCGCCTGCCCGAGTCCGGAGCCATTGGAGGTTCCGGCGCGGTGTCCGGCTGAGAGGCGAACTTGGAGCCCCTGGGAGCCTTGCTCCCTTTGCTCCTGGAGTCCGGAAGGTCACCTTGAGGCGCCTCCGGGACTGTCTCTCCCCGGCTCGGTGCCCCTTGAGACAATACCTCAGCATTGTCTGTAGGGCAAGGAGAAGAGGCGGGGGGAAGTGTATCACTATTCATGTCCAACGAGTCCAAGGAACCGTCCGACGATGATACGTCGATACGGGCTTGGGGCGGACTGCATAATCATATTCGACGTTAGGAGAAGCAGTGCAGCAAAAGTATGCTATGAGTTACTCTGGTATCCGAATACTTATGACTTCGCCAGGGGCTTGGCCCTGAGCAGCCACTCGTCTTCGTCGGCGGCGGCGGTGGTGGAACAGTCCGGAAGGAGAGTCCTTCCCTTCTTGGACCCTTCGGCCTCCCCGGTTGGGGCGGCCTTCCTTTTCTTGTCTCCCCCGTCTAGAGGGGGAGAATCTTCATCTTCCTCCTCCTCGTTTTCACGGAAGGAGTGCGCCTCGGAGTTATCAGACGATGAGTCCGATACCACCTGGCATCAGGAACTATTTCGGGTTCCCTTGGCCTTCTTCTTGGTCTTCTCTGGCACCTCATAAGGAGACGGAGTCCGCATCTCCGTCAGGAGAGCGTATGCGGGGTCTTCGGGCAGAGGGGCCGGACAATTAATCTGCTCCGATGTCTCCACCCAGTCATGTCAAAGGCATGGGAGCTCAGACCCCGCACATGGTTAAGCTATGGGAAATAAACACCCTACCAGATGTACAGAACTTACCGGATTTGCAGGGCGCTTCGCGCTTAGCCCGCGGTCCTCAGTAAAAGAAGGAGGGACCTCGGCGCCCTTGAACAGCACCCTCCAGACGTCCTTATGCATCGTGTCGAAGAGCTCGCTTAGAGTCTGGTGCTGGGCCGGGTCGAACTCTCATAAGTTGAAATCCCGTTGTTGACACGGGAGGATCCGGCGGAAGAGCATGACCTGGACTATGTTGACAAGCTTAAGTTCCTTGCTTATCATGTTCCGGATACACTTCTGGAGTCCGTCCAGCTCCAACGATGAACCCCAGGACAGGCCTTTCTCCTTCCAGGAAGTGAGCCGCGTGGGGATTCTGGATCGAAACTCAGGGGCCGCCACCCAGTTGGTGTCGCGCGGCTCGGTGATGTAGAACCACCCCGATTGCCACCCCTTTATGGTCTCCATGAAGGAGCCCTCGAGCCATGTAACGTTGGGCATTTTGCCCACCATGGATCCGCCGCATTCCGCTTGTTGGCCGCCAACCACCTTCGGCTTGATATTGAAGGTCTTCAGCCATAGGCCGAAGTGGGGCCGGATGCGGAGAAAGGCCTCGCACACGACGATGAATGCCGAGATGCTGAGGATGAAATTCGGGGCCAAATCATGAAAGTCCAGCCCATAATAGAACATAAGGCCGCGGATGGAGGCGAAACCCCAGTCCGCGGACGAAGTGGGGGAGGAAAATCACCCTTTCGTGAGGTTCCGGGGTAGGGACGATCTGCCCCGCGGCTGGCAGCCGGTGCGCGATATCCGCGGCTAAGTATCCGGCCCCATGTAGTTTTTTGATGTGTCCCTCCGTGACGGAGGAGACCATCCACTTGCCTCCTGCTCCGAACATGTTTGGAGGGAGTTGAGGAGAAGGATGTGGACTTGGGCGCTGGAGCTCGAGTGCGCGAGAATGGATGAGCAAGGAGGAAGAAGGCGTGGGTAGAAAAAGGTGAGACCTTATCCCTTTATAAGGGCGAACAAAACTATGCGCCCCCACAAGTCTGGTAAAACTCGCTTATCCCCCCAAGCGCCGTAATTGATGGCGCGGTTGGGTTACCCACGTTTGTATTGGTGAGAATCCCGTGATAAGGGGAACACAATCTCTGCTTTGATAAGACGTGTCAAGAAACCGCCTCGCGTTATGTGCGGGGCGGGTTAAAGAAAAAATGGTTCAGATGATTACCGGGCCGTGGCGTGATGTCTTGCTGCCGAAATGTGTCAGCAGATTAGATTTGTGGAAATATTATTCTCTCTACGGTGGAACTTATTTTGCAGGGTCGGACACTATCCTTGTATTCAAACTCTTCCGTGATGTATTCGGAGGAGGAATCCGCCTTGCAATGCCGAAGACAACACTGCGGGCCGAACTCATCATCATTGAAGCCTGGTTCAGGGGCTACTGAGGGAGTCCTGGATTAGGGGGTCTCCACACAGTCGGACTATATCCTTTGGCCGGACTGTTGGACTATGAAGATACGAGATTGAAGACTTCGTCCCGTGTCCGGATGGGACTCTACTTGGCGTGGAAGGCAAGCTAGGCAATACGGATATGCATATCTCCTCCTTTGTAACCGACCTTGTGTAACCCTAGCCTCCTCCGGTGTCTATATAAACCGGAGGGTTTTAGTCCGTAGGACAACATTCAATCATACCATAGGCTAGCTTCTAGGGTTTAGCCTCTCTGATCTCGTGGTAGATCAACTCTTGT
Source organism: Triticum urartu (assembly GCF_003073215.2). NCBI lineage: Eukaryota > Viridiplantae > Streptophyta > Magnoliopsida > Poales > Poaceae > Triticum > Triticum urartu. Next base: position 637,940,267 of record NC_053024.1, read on the forward strand.
ACTACTCATATTCTCAAGAATGATCAAGCAGGACGTAGGGTTTTACCTCCATCAAGAGGGCCCGAACCTGGGTAAAACATCATGTCCCCTGCCTCCTGTTACCATCCGTCTTAGACGCACAGTTCGGGACCCCCTACCCGAGATCCGCCGGTTTTGACACCGACAGTCTTGCACCTAAAATGAATGGTTTATTGAATCTCGATCGTAGTGATACACATGTTCATGCCAAAAGATATAAGATAGTAATGATAGTACCACATACTTGTGGCACTGTCATTTGAGTCATGTTGGTGTAAAACGCATGAAGAAGCTCCATGTTGATGGATCTTTGGACTCACTCGTTTTTGAAAAGATTGAGACATGCGAACCATGTCTATTGGTAGATATGCATGAAGAAACTCCATGCAGATGGATCATTTGGACTCACTTGATTTTGAATCACTTGAGACATGCAAATCATACCACATGGGAAAGATGACTGAAAGGCCTCGTTTTCAGTAAGATGGAACAAGAAAGCAACTTGTTGGAAGTAATACATTTTGATGTGTGCAGTCCAATGAGTGCTGAGGCACGCAGTGGATATCGTTATGTTCTTACTTCACAGATGATTTGAGTAGATGCTGAGTATATTTACTTGATGAAACACAAGTCTGAATTATTGAAAGGTTTAAGTAATTTCAGAGTGAAGTTGAAGATCATCGTGACAAGATGATAAAATGTCTATGATATGATCATAAAGATGAATATCTGAGTTGCGAGTTTGTCACACAATTAAGACATTGTGTTGTTTCACAACTAACACCGCCTAGACCACCATAGTGTGATGGTGTGTCCAAACATCATAACTGCACCCTATTGGATATGGTGCATGCCATGATGTCTCTTATCGAATTATCACTATCGTTTATGGGTTAGGCAATAGAGACAACCGCATTCACTTTAAATAGGGCACCACACAATTCCGTTGAGATGACACCGTATGAACTATGGTTTAGAGAAACCTAAGATGTCGTTTCTTAAAAGTTTGGGGCTGCGACGCTTATGTGAAAAGTTTCAGGCTGATAAGCTCGAACCCAAAACGGATAAATGCATCTTCATAGAATACCCAAAAATAGTTGGGTATACCTCCTATTTCAGATCCAGAAGCAAAAGTGATTGTTTCTAGAAACGGGTCCTTTCTCGAGGAAAAGTTTCTCTTGAAAGAATTGAGTGGGAGGATGGTGGAGACTTGATGAGGTTATTAAACCGTCACTTCAACTAGTGTGTAGCAGGGCACAGGAAGTTGTTCCTGTGGCACCTACACCAATTGAAGTGGAAGCTTATGATAGTGATCATGAAACTTCGGATCAAGTCACTACCAAACCTCATAGGTCGACAAGGATGCGTACTACTTCAGAGAGGTACGTAATCCTGTCTTGGAAGTCATGTTGCTAGACAACAATGAACCTACGAGCTATGGAGAGGCGATGGTGGGCCCGGATTCCGACGAATGGCTCGAAGCCATAAAATCTGAGAGAGGATCCATGTATAAAACAAAGTATAGACTTTGAAAGAACTACTTGATGGCCGTAAGGCTGTTGGGTGCAGATGGATTTTAAAAGGAAGACGGACAATGATGGTAAGTGTCACCATTAAGAAAGCTTGACCTGTCGTTAAGATGTTTCCCGACAAGTTCAAGGAGTTGACTACGATGAGACTTTTTCACTCGTAGAGATGCTAAGAGTCTATTGGAATTATGTTAGCAGTTACTGCATTATTTATGAAATCTTGCAGATAGGATGTCTGTAGGATCGAAAGTATGTCTAGAGGGGGGGTGATTAGACTACTTGACCAAGTAAAAACTTAACCTTTTCCCAATTTTAGTTCTTGGCAGATTTTAGCTATTTTAGGACAAGTCAAGCAATCATCACACAATTCAAGCAAGCATACAAAGAGTATATTGGCAGCGGAAAGTAAAGCATGCAACTTGCAAGAATGTAAAGGGAAGGGTTTGGAGAATTCAAACGCAATTAGAGACACGGATGTTTTTCCCGTGGTTCGGATAGGTGGTGCTATCCTACATCCACGTTGATGGAGACTTCAAACCACAAAGGGTAACGGTTGCGAAAGTCCACACAGGGCTCCACCCACAAAGGGTAACGGTTGCGCGAGTCCACACAGGGCTCCACCCACAAGGGGTCCACGAAGAAGCAACCACCCACAAAGGGTCCACGAAGAAGCAACCTTGTCTATCCCACCATGGCCATCGCCCACACAGGACTTGCCTCACTAGCGGTAGATCTTCACGAAGTAGGCGATCTCCTTGCCCTTACAAACTCCTTGGTTTAACTCCACAATCTTGTCGGAGGCTCCCAAGTGACACCTAGCCAATCTAGGAGACACCACTCTCCAAGAAGTAACAAATGGTGTGTAGGTAATGAACTCCTTGCTCTTGTGCTTCAAATGATAGTCTCCCCAACACTCAACTCTCTCTCATAGGATTTGGATTTTGTGGAAAGAAGATTTGAGTGGAAAGCAACTTGGAGAGGCTAGAGATCAAGATTCATATGGTAGGAATGGAATATCTTGGTCTCAACACATGAGTAGGTGGTTCTCTCTCAGAACATATGAGTTGGAATGGTGTATGTGTTCTGATGGCTCTCCTCACGAATGAAGAGGAGGTGGAGGGGTATATATAGCCTCCACACAAAATCCAACCGTTACACAGTTTTCCAATCTCGGTGGGACCGAATCAACAAGCCCGGTCGGACCGAAAATGTAAACCTAGTGACCGTTAGAGATTTTCGGTGGGACTGACATGCAACTCGGTAGGGCCGATATGGTTAGGGTTTGGGCATAACGTAATCTCGGTGAGACCGATTACACAAACTCAGTGAGACCGAATTTGGTAATCAGCTAACCAGAGAGTTGGTCAGGCAAACTCGGTGGGACCGATTTGCTCTTTCGGTGAGACCGAAAAGTTACAAAGGGGAAACACTGAATTTACATTTCAATCTCGGTGGGACCGATTCGCTCTTTCGATGAGACCGAAAAGTTACGAAAGGGAAACAGAGAGTTTGCAATCCCATCTCGGTGAGACCGAGATCCCTATCGGTAGAACCGAATTGCTAGGGTTTGGCAGTGGCTAATGACAAGTGAAACTCGGTGGCGCCGGATAGGAAAAATCGGTAGGACCGAGTTTGGCTTAGGGTTTAGGTCATATGTGGATATGGGAAAGTAGTTGAGGGTTTTTGGAGCATATCACTAAGCACATGAAGCAAGAGGCTCATTAAGCAACACCTCATCCCTCCTTGATAGTATTGGCTTTTCCTAAGGACTCAATGTGATCTTGGATCACTAAAATATAAAATGAAGAGTCTTGAGCTTTTGAGCTTGAGCCAATCCTTTTTCCTTAGCATTTTGAGGGTTCCACTTTCACATCCATGCCATGCCAATCATTGAGCTTTCCTAAAATAATTATCTTGGAATAGCATTAGCTCAATGAGCTATATGTTGTTATGAATTACCAAAACCACCTAGGGATAGTTGCACTTTCAATCTCCCCCTTTTTGGTAATTGATGACAACATATAGATCAAAGCTTCGACAAATGATAATAAGCATGAAATATATCGTCGCTTTGAGAAGTATGTGATAAGTAAGAGCTCCCCCTAAATTTGTGCATATTTAAAATTTGCTTTGGACTGCAAATGCACAAAGAGTTAGAGTCATGGGTTACTCTTCCATGTCACATACATCTTGGTGGAGCGCTTAAAATGATAAGAATGAAATACATGCACTCATCACCAAGAATAGTGAATGATCACATAAGATAGATAGGATAATAGCATTAAGCAAGCATTAAGTGTAGCTTATGATCAAACACATGATCATCAATGTCTCACAAATAATGACGTAGTATCTCAAGCACTCAAAAAGCAAACAAGTTCGAAAAACCACCAAATAAAGCAAGAGAGAAAAGCAACACTCTCTCTCTCGAAGCCTATGATCTATACATCTTCTCCCCCTTGGGCAACAAGTTACCAAAAAGTTCCTAGAAAATGCATAGCACTAGATCGACGCTCAGGCTTGATCTTCAGGTGGTGGTGGAGTCCGGATCACTCCAAGGACGAAGGCTTCGGTAGATGCTGAAGTAGACGCTGGAGTTGGAGCTGAAGTAGATGCTGGAGCTGGTGGAACTGAGGCTGTGGCTGGTGCTGAGGTGGTGGCTCTTGTGTCAGCAACTGGCACGGCAGACGACCTCGGACCTCTTGGCACTCTGGCAAAGGCATGAGTGGTAGTCCTGCCTCTCCTCTCCTGCATATCATCTTGGAGCTGCTCCACTACAGACTGAATCTCCGTTACCTTGACATCCAAGTCATAGAACTTTTGTTCCATGATTCTCTCTAGGCTTGCCTGGTTTTGAGTTAGGGTGGCTAGTCCTTTCTCAATCCGCAGGGTGGATGCAATTAGGTAACCAAGATGCTCTTGTTTGGTCTTCAAGAAATACTCAGATGCCTCCTCTTGAGTTGGCATCTTGGCAGCTTTCTCCTTCCTTGCCTTCTCCTTCTTTGCGTATGCTTGGGCAGATGATGGCTCGTTCTCAGTCATGACAACTTGATTGTACTCGAAATCTGGACGGATGGGCAGGTGTTCCTTGTCCAATAGATATATGCCCGTGCCCATCTTGGAGTTAATGAGCTCCTGGATCTGAGGGGCATATCCGCAACTCCTCTTCTGATCTGCTGCACTCCTTTTGATAGTTTCCACTATGAGGCTCATCACTTTGAACTTCTGAGGCACATCAAACACATGTAGCAAGTTGATGGCATGGCCTCTGATCATCTTGTGATCTCCAGACTTGGGCAATAAGGTGTGCCTCAATATCCAATTGATGGTTGGCAATCCTGCCAGAAGATAGTGCACTGAGCCAAATTTGAACGTGTCAAGTGCTTCATTTGGAATTTCCTTGTACATATTGGACACTGAGTTGTGGTCCATCTTCTTCTTGGCATAGATATCCAAGTCATCATCATGCTCCTCTGGGGCATTAATGATCTGTGCCCACTCAGCAACTGTGGATTGGTACCTTGTACCCTCAGACATCCATGTGATCCTCCCATCTGGATAAAAGTGAGCTGTGGAGTAGAACTGCATGATGAGTTCCTCGTTCCACTTTGTGAGCTTCTGCCCAACAAAGTCCTCTACTCCACACGCCTTGAAGCTGTCCTGAACTCCTGGGTAGTACTCTTCATTGTCCTTAATGTATTGCCAATCAACCCATCGCATATCACAGACAATGGGCTTCTTATCTAGCAGCACTGTCTCATAAAAATCCTGATGCTCCTTGGTGTGAAACCTGTAGTCCACAGCAGTCCTCCTCCTTGAAGCATACGGGTCTGCTTCTCTCCACTTCCTCAGCCCTGAATCTCTCCTGAGCTTCATGTCCTCAGCCACAGGATGAGCATCGTTGTGGTCTGGGATCTTGGGCTTTAGCTTTCTCAGAACTTGCTCTTCATCCTCTTCTTCAGTAACAATCTCAGGCACTGGGGCCTTGTTCTTCTCAGCTGCAGGAATGCTCCTTGTATTCCTCTTTGGTTTTGGCTTGGAGGCAGCTTTGGGCTTAGATGCAGTAGCCCCAGATCTTATGGCATCACCCATCAGCTTGGGTGCCTTGGGTGCTGGTGCAGCTACCTCCTCTTCCTCTTCCTCTTCCATGATGGAAGCCTTTCCAAGCACTCTAGCCACAGTCTTCTTCACCCTTTCCTTTATTTTCTTGCCCTCAGCTGCAACTGGCTCTACGGGCTTCTCAGTTGACATTCTGACCTTTGACATTGGCTACCTGCCTGCTGGCCTTTTGATTTTCAGCCCTGGCTTTGTGCCTTGAGCTGGCTCAACTCTCTTGGAAGTGGCCTCTTCCTCTGCCACATAATCTTCATCTTCAGAGTTTGAAGTTCTCTTCTTCCTCTGTCTCGTGGCAGCTTTTGGCAAGTTGCTAGGGGTGCTCCTGCTGCCCTCATCTGAAGAGCTGGAGGGACTAGTGCCCTCACTCATCACCACTTTCTGCTCTGACAAGTTCTGGCTGTCACTCTGATCAGACATGCTGCAAACTGACTGCTGACCCTGTGAATAGTTTATAGATGAGATAGAAAAGATGAGCATCACAAAATGCAGAGATTTTTGCAAAAAAATGATCCAAAAACTTAGTTTTAGTTTCCCACTGAAATCATCTCGGATCTACCGATTTTTAAACTCGGTGATACCGAAGCAGTTTTGGCACCTAAACTGGTGAACTCGGTCAGACCAAGTCACAGTTCGGTGGCACCGAGACTGCTAGGGTTTCACAGAGTTCCAAAATCGGTCTCACCGATAAGTGATTCTCGGTCAGACCGAGTCTCACTTGTGCAATGGCATAAGCCAAATCGATGGGACCGAGTTTTTCGTGGGTCCTAGATGGTTTCGGCGGAAACCTAACCCTAAAATTTTCGAATCAAAGCTAATCTACGGGCGCATTGACTGGATAGGAGTGTTTCAATCGTGGCAAGAATCATGAAGAACACAATGTGCTAGGAATCGGACGGGGAATAGCACTGTGATCAATTCCATACCCTAGTTCGGCGGAGACTCGCTACGGCGGCAACGGCGGGGCAGAATTCCCGTTGACAGCGACGGAGACCAGCGACTGGAGGCGGCTGGCAGCGAGAAGACGATCCGGAGACCACGTTGGCAGAGCAGGCTATCGCGCGGGCGAAGGGGTTCGGAGAAATTTCCAAATTTTGCCCGTGACTATATATAGCCCGACCCTGTCGGTGTGTCCGAGTGGAACAACTCGGTGGCACCGAGATTCATAACTGCAAGCAGTTACTGAAACTCGGTGTGACCGAAATGTTCAAATCGGTTGCACCGAGATCGAAAACCTAGATCAACTTAATGATCTCGGTCGGACCGAAAGTGGAGTATCGGTCAGACCGAGAATCACAAAGAGGTTTTGGAAGTTTAAGTCTATGACGAATCGGGGACTCCGAGCGCTCCTCACACAGAGTGGTTTGAATCTGACTTGATCAAATTTTGTGATGCAGCATGAATAGAGTTTGAGACGAGAAAAGCATAGATAGCTAGAGGAGGTTCTTAGGCATTCTTGTCCATCCACTTGGCAAAAGAAGATAAAACCAAACAATCAAAACAACAAGTGGATGTCCTTGAATGAGTAAAATATGCAACCAGCATGCTCACACAATAAGATGGCAAATGAAATATGTGACAAGGCATGCACAACCAATTCTAGCATCTATCAAGCAATTTGCGATGACTAGGTCATCTATATATGAGTATATTGACTTAGGAGTCAAGTGAGAACACTTGATCATAGGTCATACTCATCGTTTAAGCTCAAGTGGGGTTACCACTTTTACATAAAGCATTGGTGTGTTCACATCTTTAGAGTTGCTTTAGCTCAAGTCTTAGAGTAAAGCTCCCCCTAGATGTGATATCCCCCCTAAGAGGGATGAACTAACCTTGGGTTTTGTCGATGATGACTTCATGTAGATGTTGAAGATGTGGATGCTCAATGTTGATGTAGATCACTTGGAGCTATCCATTTGAGTGAATTGCACTTTCAATACCTACATGGTTAGTCCCACAAGGAACAAACAAGGATATCCATAGACATAGAGTGATGCACACAAAAGATGATGTCCATGAAAACTTTTAGGTTACCTTGTCCCTTGTCTTACCAACAAGAGGGTTTGTGACTCCTTGAACTAGTGCAAGATGTGGAAGTTGATTGCACTTGTTCTTGCCAAAATGATAAGAGTGAAGTATGTTGGCGGAGTCACCCTCAAGAACTCTCTAGTTCTTCTTCTTTTGGATCCACATCTTCTTGATGGGAATCCTTGGAGTTGTAGTCGTACTTGATGAAGTGGAACTTGAAGTAGTCTTGGGAATCCACTTGACTAAGGTCTTAGGAGCTTCTTCAAATGCATCAATTTCCTCTTGAAGCTTGTCCTTGCCTTTTTGCTTGTAGTCTTGTGGTGGAAGATCATCTTGAGCTTGTGTCCCCTTGAAAGAAGTATCATACTTCTCTTGTTGAGGGACAAACTTTGTCTTGGGGTATTGATCTTCTTCCCACTCAACTCCATTGGCATTGAACTTTCGTTCAAAACCAACACCTTGATTCTTCCGGTGCATTCCTTGCTTGCGCACAATTTCCTCGAATTGCTTACTCCCGGCAAGGCTTTTGTACACTCCTTTCTCTATAATTCCCTTCAATAAACTATTTTCTTGCTCAAGTGTGACTTGGCTAAGAGAATCATTAGTGGAATCAAGAGAACTACTAGAAGCAACAATATTGGGTTTAACATGATCATTGTTACTACTAGAGGAAGAATCTTTCTTGTTCTTGTTACTAGACTTGACTTGAGGCATGTAAGTGGATAAGAGTAAACGCTTGGCAATGTAAGAAGAACTTTTCTTACGGAGATCATCATTGATTGCTTTTAAGAACTCATGCTCTTGCTCAAGATTGAGCTTTTCAAAGCGTAATTTCTCATGAGCTCTTAAAAGTTCTCGATGATCTTCGAAGATGGTTTCATGAGCTAACTTAAGAGTGTTTAGTTCTTTAGTTAGGGCCTCAATCTTCTCCTTATCATTGTCATTCGTTTTAACTTGATTATCATGTTTAATTGACGTTTCATCATAGTATTCATCACTAGAGTTGTCAACAAGCAAATCATCACCTAACAAGTCATCTTCATCACTATTGAAATCAACATACTCGGGGTGTGTTACCTTAGGACCTTTGGACATGAAGCATCTTCCAATTCCTTCATTCGGTGAGTCAAATATGTCGTAGGAGTTGGTTGACACAAGTGCTAGACCGGCAACACCTTCATCTTGAGTATCTTCGGAGTCGGAGTGATAACTTCTCTCGGAGTGGCTGTCGGAGTCGGAGCCGGATACCCATTCACCAACATGAGCTTGATGTCTTCGTCTTGTGTAGCTCCTTGATGATTTTTCCTTCCTTTCCGAATCCTTGCTTCTCCGTGAGTATCTTCGTTCATAACGATCATCTCTACTCCTCCTCTCTCTTGGTGGTGATTCTTTGCTTCTTCTTTTTGGAGAATCTTCTCTTTTTTGTAGGGAGCCGTACACTCATTGGAATAGTGTCCGGGTCTTCCACAACTGTAGCAGTTTCGCTCTCGACTAGAAGATCTTTTGTCATTGTAGGACCTTGACTTGAAGCTTCTATATTTGCTTCTATTCTTGTAGAACTTGTTGAAGTTCTTCACCATTAAGCTCAATTCTTCATTGAAGTCTTGTTTCTCACTTGACGATGTAGGGGCTTCACATGAGGCTTTATAGGCACCACTTGATTTGTTGTGAAGTTCCTCTTTATCCTTAAGTGACATCTCATGAGCAACAATTCTTCCAATCACCTCTGTTGGCTTGAGATCTTTGTAATTGGGCATCATTTGGATCAATGTGCACACGGTATCATATTTTCCATCCAAGGCTCTTAGAATCTTCTTGATGATGAATCTATCGGTCATCTCTTCACTTCCTAAGCCGGCAATCTGATTTGTGATGAGAGCAAGCCTAGAGTACATTTCAGCGACACCTTCACCATCCTTCATCTTGAACTTGTCAAGTTGGCTTTGAAGCACATCCAACTTGGATTCCTTGACGGAGTCGCTACCTTCGTGCATATCAATCAAAGTATCCCAAATTTCCTTCGCATTCTCAAGACGGCTGATTTTGTTGAATTCTTCGGGGCACAATCCGTTGAAGAGAATATCACAAGCTTGAGCATTGTATTGCAACATCTTCAACTCATCCGCGGTAGCTTCACGGTTTGGTTCTCTCCCATCAAAGAAGTCACCTTGCAAACCAACACACACAATAGCCCAAACGGCGGGGTTATGTCCAAGAATATGCATTTTCATTTTATGCTTCCAACTAGCAAAATTGGTACCATCAAAGTAGGGACCTCTACGGTGATAATTTCCCTCGCTAGACGCCATACTCTCCTAGGTTGTGAAACAAAGGCTATGACCACCAAAAGCTATGGAGATCAAAGCAAATGGAGACCAAAGCTCTGATACCACTTGTAGGATCGAAAGTATGTCTAGAGGGGGGGTGATTAGACTACTTGACCAAATAAAAACTTAACCTTTTCCCAATTTTAGTTCTTGGCAGATTTTAGCTATTTTAGGACAAGTCAAGCAATCATCACACAATTCAAGCAAGCATGCAAAGAGTATATTGGCAGCGAAAAGTAAAGCATGCAACTTGCAAGAATGTAAAGGGAAGGGTTTGGAGAATTCAAACGCAATTGGAGACACGGATGTTTTTCCCGTGGTTCGGATAGGTGGTGCTATCCTACATCCACGTTGATGGAGAATTCAAACCACAAAGGGTAACGGTTGCGAAAGTCCACACAGGGCTCCACCCACAAAGGGTAACGGTTGCGCGAGTCCACATAGGGCTCCACCCACAAGGGGTCCACGAAGAAGCAACCACCCACAAAGGGTCCACGAAGAAGCAACCTTGTCTATCCCACCATGGCCATCGCCCACACAGGACTTGCCTCACTAGCGGTAGATCTTCACGAATGTAGATGATCTCCTTGCCCTTACAAACTCCTTGCGTTCAATCTCCCACTCCCGGTGTACCCCATACACTCCCGCCACCTTGTGTGCCCCCTACCACCCAGCGATACCCAACGACCGCACCCGGGCGCATGGACTACTCCAGCTGCCCCCGAGCACTCACCTAGCGGTTAGACGATCTTCCACCGAACGTACCACACCCCGTCCGCCCTGACCACTCCTCCCCGTTGCCTTAAAGCACAGATCTCCCGATCCCCTTCCCCCCTAACCTGCCTCAGGTTTCACCCCATAACCTCCCCCGCCACCACAACCTACAAGGTCCGCATCCGCCCTGTCTCGCGCAGCCGAGGCTCGGCCAAGCCGCTGCCACCGACACACTCGCCTACCGGTATACTCAGAACCTATAATCACCGACTCCAACAACAAAGACCTAAAGCTAACGTCGAAACACACGTATGTAATGATACACCGCTCTAAGTACACTTGGTTCAACTCCACAATCTTGTCGGAGGCTCCCAAGTCCTAGCCAATCTAGGAGACACCACTCTCCAAGAAGTAACAAATGGTGTGTATGTAATGAACTCCTTGCTCTTGTGCTTCAAATGATAGTCTCCCCAACACTTCAACTCTCTCTCATAGGATTTGGATTTTGTGGAAAGAAGATTTGAGTGGAAAGCAACTTGGAGAGGCTAGAGATCAAGATTCATATGGTAGGAATGGAATATCTTGGTCTCAACACATGAGTAGGTGGTTCTCTCTCAGAACATATGAGTTGGAATGGTGTATGTGTTCTGATGGCTCTCCTCACGAATGAAGAGGAGGTGGAGGGGTATATATAGCCTCCACACAAAATCCAACCGTTACACAGTTTTCCAATCTCGGTGGGACCGAATCAACAAGCTCGGTCGGACCGAAAATGTAAACCTAGTGACCGTTAGAGATTTTCGGTGGGACTGACATGCAACTCGGTAGGGCCGATATGGTTAGGGTTTGGGCATAACGTAATCTCGGTGAGACCGATTACACAAACTCAGTGAGACCGAATTTGGTAATCAGCTAACCAGAGAGTTGGTCAGGCAAACTCGGTGGGACCGATTTGCTCTTTCGGTGAGACCGAAAAGTTACAAAGGGGAAACACTGAATTTACATTTCAATCTCGGTGGGACCGATTCGCTCTTTCGATGAGACCGAAAAGTTACGAAAGGGAAACAGAGAGTTTGCAATCCCATCTCGGTGAGACCGAGATCCCTATCGGTAGAACCGAATTGCTAGGGTTTGGCAGTGGCTAATGACAAGTGAAACTCGGTGGCGCCGGATAGGAAAAATCGGTAGGACCGAGTTTGGCTTAGGGTTTAGGTCATATGTGGATATGGGAAAGTAGTTGAGGGTTTTTGGAGCATATCACTAAGCACATGAAGCAAGAGGCTCATTAAGCAACACCTCATCCCTCCTTGATAGTATTGGCTTTTCCTAAGGACTCAATGTGATCTTGGATCACTAAAATATAAAATGAAGAGTCTTGAGCTTTTGAGCTTGAGCCAATCCTTTTTCCTTAGCATTTTGAGGGTTCCACTTTCACATCCATGCCATGCCAATCATTGAGCTTTCCTAAAATAATTATCTTGGAATAGCATTAGCTCAATGAGCTATATGTTGTTATGAATTACCAAAACCACCTAGGGATAGTTGCACTTTCAATGTCAAAACATTGTTTCCTCGACGATTTTCTTAAGGAAAGGTTGTATGTGATACAACCAGAAGGTTTTGTCAATCCTGAAAGATGCTAACAAGTATGCAAAGCTCCAGCAATCCTTCTAAGGACTGGAGTAAGCATCTCGGAGTTGGAATGTACGCTTTGATGAGATGATCAAAGATTTTGGGTTTATACAAAGTTTATGAGAAACTTGTATTTCCAAAGAAGTGAGTGGGAGCACTATAGAATTTTTGATGAGTATATGTTGTTAACATATTGTTGATCAGAAATGATGTAGAATTTCTGGAAAGCATACACGGTTATTTGAAAAGTGTTTTTCAATGGAAAACTTGGATTAAGCTAGTTGAACATTGAGCATCAAGATCTACAAGGATAGATCAAAACGCTTAATAGTACTTTCAAATGAATACATACCGTGACAAGATTTTGAAGGAGTTCAAAATAGATCAGCAAAGAAGGAGTTCTTGGCTGTGTTACAATGTATGAGCATTGAGTAAGACTCAAGACCTGACCACGGCAGAAGAGAGAGAAAGGACGAAGGTCGTCCCCTATGCTTTAGACGTAGGCTCTACAGTATACTATGCTGTGTACCGCACCTGAAGTGTGCCTTGCCATGAGTCAGTCAAGGGGTACAGGAGTGATCCAGGAATGGATCACATGACAGCGGTCGAACTTATCCTTAGTAACTAGTGGACTAAGGAATTTTCTTGATTATGGAGGTGGTAAAAGAGTTCGTCGTAAAGGGTTACGTCGATGCAAATTATGACACTAATCTGGATGACTCTGAGTAGTAAACCGGATTCGTATAGTAGAGCAGTTATTTGGAATAGCTCAAAGTAGCGCGTGGTAGCTGCATCTACAAGATGACATAGATATTTGCATCTGAAAGGTTCAGACCCATTGACTAATAAACCTCTCTCACAAGCAAGATATGAACAAACCCCATGGGTGTTGGATTCATTACAATCACATAGTGATGTGAACTAGATTATTAACTCTAGTGCAAGTGGGAGACTATTGGAAATATGCCTTAGAGGTAATAATAAAATGGTTATTATTGCATTTCCTTGTTCATGATAATTGTCTATTGTTCATGCTATAGTTGTATTATCCGGAAACCGTAATACATGTGTGAATACATAGACCACAACATGTCCCTAGTAAGCCTCTAGTTGACTAGCTCGTTGATCAATAGATGGTCATGGTTTCCTGACCATGGACATTGGATGTCATTGATAGCGGGATCACATCATTAGGATAATGATGTGATGGACAAGACCCAATCTTAAGCGTAGCACAAGATCGGGTAGTTCGCTAAAGCTTTTCTAATGTCAAGTATCATTTCCTTAGACCATGAGATTGTGCAACTCCCGGATACCGTAGGAATGCTTTGGGTGCACCAAACATCACAACGTAACTGGGTGGCTATAAAGGTGCACTACAGGTATCTCCGAAAGTGTATGTTGGGTTGGCACGAATCGAGACTGGGATTTGTCACTCCGTATGACGGAGAGGTATCTCTGGGCCCACTCGGTAATGCATCATCATAATGAGCTCATTGTGACTAAGTAGTTGGTCACGGGATCATGCATTATGGAACGAGTAAAGTGACTTGCTGGTAACGAGATTGAACAAGGTATTGGGATACCGACGATAGAATCTCGGGCAAGTAACGTACCGATTGACAAAGGGAATTGTATACGGGATTGCTTGAATCCTCGACATTGTGGTTCATCTGATGAGATCATCGTGGAACATGTGGGAGCCAACATGGGTATCCAGATCCCGCTGTTGATTATTGGTCAGAGAGTTGTCTCGGTCATGTCTGCATGATTCTCGAACCCGTAGGGTCTACACACTTAAGGTCCGATGACGCTAGGGTTATAGGGAAAGTTTGTACATGGTTACCGAATGTTGTTCAGAGTCCCGGATGAGATCCCGGACGTCACGAGGAGTTCCGGAATGGTCCGGAGGTAAAGAATAATATATAGGAAGTGAGGTTTTGACCACCGAAAGTGTTTCGGGCGTCACCGGTAATGTACCGGGACCACAAGAGGGTTCCGAGGGTCCACCGGGAGGGGCCACCAGCCCCGGAGGCTTGCATGGGCCAAGAGTGGGAATGGACCAGCCCCTGAGTGGGTTGGTGCGCCTCCCACCAGGGCCCAAGGCACAGCTAGGAGGAGAAGGGGGAAACCCTAGGTGCGTATGGGCCTAAGGCCCACCCTAGCCCCCCCCTCTCCCCCTCTTGGCCGCCCCCCTCCATCCCATCTAGGGCTGCCGCCCCCCTAGGGGTGGGAACCCTAGAGGGGGCGCACCCTCCTCCCCTCCTCCTATAAATAGTGGGGGGTTTGGGGCTGCCCAACACACGAGTCTCTCTCCCTCTTGGCGCAGCCCTACCCCTCTCTCTCCTCGTCTCTTGCAGTGCTTGGCGAAGCCCTGCTGGCGTGCCACGCTCCTCCACCATCACCACACCGTCGTGCTGCTGCTGGACGGAGTCTTCCCCGACCTCTCCCTCTCTCCTTGCTGGATCAAGGCGCCGGAGACGTCACCGGGCTGTACGTGTGTTGAACGCGGAGGCGCCATTGTTCGGCGCTTAGATCGGAATCGACCGCGATCTGAATCGCTGTGTGTACGACTCCACCAACCGTGTTCTTATAACGCTTCCGCTTAGCGATCTTCAAGGGTATGAAGATGCACTTCCTCTCTCTCGTTGCTAGTATCTCCTTGATTGATCTTGGTGACACGTAGGAAATTTTTGAATTATTGCTACGTTCCCCAACAGTTACTGTCTAGTCACTTTCATCATGTTGAGTTGATTCACGTTCGCTACTTTGATAATTTGATATGTGGGAGCACTAGTGCTAGGGTGCCGTTCTTACTTGAACAAGCATCCATACCCCTTCTCGCAACCATCAACAACTATGAAATAAGAATTAAAATAAATCTAACCATAGCATGAAACATATGGATCCAAATCAGCCCCTTACGAAAATAACGCATAAAGTAGGCTTTAAGCTTTTGTCACTCCCGCAACCCATCATCTACTTATTACTCCACAATGTCCCTTAGGCCCAGTTATGGTGAAGTGCCATGTAGTTGACGTTCACATGACACCACTAAAGGAGGAACAACATACATATCATCAAAATATCGAACGAATACCAAATTCACATGATTACTTTTTTGCGAAATTCACATGATTACTTATGACAAGACTTCTCCCATGTCCTCATGAACAAAAGTAACTACTCACAAATTCTATTCATGTCCAAGATCAGAGTGGTATTGAATATCATTAAGGATCTTAACATATAATCTTCCACCAAATAAACCCACTAGCATCAACTACGAGATGTAATCAACACTACTAGCAACACATGGGTATCAATCTGAGGTTTTGAGACAAAGCTTGAATGCAAGAGATGGACTAGGGTTTGAGAGGAGATGGTGCTGGTGAAGATGTTGATGAAGATTGGTCCTCCCACGATGAGAGGATCGTTGGTGATGTTGATGGCTTCGAGTTCCCCCTCCCGGAGGGAAGTATCCCCGATGGAATCGCTCCGCCGGAGGGCAAAAGTGATCTTGCTCAAGTTCCGCCTCGAGACGGCAACACTTCGTCCTAAAAGTCCTCTCCTTAATGTTTTTAGGGCAAATGACTTCATATAGCAGAAGGAGGGGGCCAAAGGCTAGCTATGGGCCCCACAAGGCATTAGGGCATGCCCAGGGGGGTGGTCGCGCCCTGTTGCCTTGTGGGGAGCAGGTGGCCCCCCTCTGGTATTTCTTTGCTCCATTATTTTTCATATATTCAATAAAAAATATCCATGAAGTTTCAGGTCAATCGGAGCTCCGTAAAATAGCTATCTCTGCTGTAACTTTTTTAGGTCCAGAATTTCAGCTGCTGGTAATTTCCCTCTCCATGTAAATCTTGCAAACTAAGAGAGAAAGGGCATTAGAATTGCATCATAAAGTGAAATAATGACCAAAAACATTATAATAATAGTAGGAAAACATGATGTAAAATGGATGTATCAACTGGCATGTGAATCATCTATTCGGTTCACTTGGCTTTCTTTTGTTCCTGTGGTTTCGGGTGGGGGTGCGCAGTTCCAACGATTCAGGTCATTTGTCATGGATGCGGTCGGGATTTCTATCGATCCGGTTGTTGAGTTGCCCTAGCCGGCCAACGAACTACATGGGCAACAATCGTCGTTGTCTGTCATTGGTAAATATACAAGGAAAGTAGGAACAAACATAATACAAATCTAATTACTTGTAGGCAATTCATCGGAAAAATCCTTCAAATGGTTCACATCTAATTTATAAGGAAAATCATTAACCCTCTCACCTAAGAGCATGGTTAATAATACAACCAGCAAGATAAAGAACTAATCATGACGCCTTAAGCTAAGAAAAGTCTTGTAATCCATTCACCTGCTCGAGCAAACGACTTATGTGCTGACGAATAAAGCTAGGGGAATGATCATATTCAAGGCAAATACCAACACAGTACAAATATAATATTTGTAGACAGTTCAGCAAGAAAATCCTTCAAATATTTCACTTACCTTTCGGGCTGCAGTTGGCCTCTGCGCCAATGACGCAACAGGTCATCTAGTAGACTAGACATAAGTTGTAGGCTAAGACAAAGATCATGAGACAGACTTGTCCGCCCCCCTGTGGCAGGGGTACCCAGACTGGCCATGGGGCAGTGGTCGGAGTGCTGTATGGCGATCTCAGAGGGCTTATCATCGACTGTATCATGTGATTTGATACATGCGGAGAGCGTCCATAGTCGTTTATTCGACAAAGGGTGGATTTTATTTGCTCAGAGAAGCAACAAAATGAGCACACACACTCAGGCTCTGCATAACTAAGATGCATATAGGCAACACTAATACACACACAAAACATCAACAAAGAGCAAAGTTATATAAGACCAAAGCTAAGCATAGCGCGAGGGAAAAAAGAAGAAAAAACCCAAAGTGTTAGATCCGTGATCGGCAAACTATAACAATGAACATATCTGCACCAACCATCTCATGACACCACATGTACAACAGGAGGTTCTTCGGCAGCAATGCCTTCAGAAAGGGGGCGACACTCAAGCGTCGCTGTCACCGGATCCAACCAACAAAGCCACAATCTAGGTTTTCACCCTGAAGAATCAGTCCGAGCAGATCCGAGCAATGGCTTCAACATTGTAACAACCTAAAAACATCACCATTGCAGGTATAACCAACTCGGGTCTGACCTAGGCTTTCTCTCCGGAGCTCAAGACCGGGTGCTCGAGTAGCACCACCATCGAAGTCAGTCATGTGTTGTCGCCATCACTTTTTCATGATCCCAACAGCTAAATGCGATGGTTGTTGCAGTACAGTCTGCAGTCACCACCATCCGGCCAATCAGATCTGTATCACCACCACCAAGCCGTCGACTGTAGCACCGCCGGTCGGCCGCCACATGCTCAAAAGTCTAGCACCTTGGCTTCGCGGTCCACTTATAGCATAGAGCCACGACGAGTCATGCCCATGGACGGCCTCGATACCGAGCCAGGCATGGAGAAGCCAGCAGTCATGCACAACGTCAGATCTGGCCTCAAGTGCGTCGTACCACTCAATCAAGCGCCGCGACAGCGATATTGTGCATCCGCGCCGCCCACCCCATGCCACCTGGTCTACGCCTTATGCCCGCACCGTCGTGCGCCTAACCGCATTGCAAAACCATGGACAAATGCGCTGCCATGCCAAGACGCCGCGCCGACGCTGGCGCTGCACGGGTTTTGCCCGATGACGCGCCCTAGTGGCGGCCAGGGAGGAGAAGAGGTGGCAATGGCGGTTTTCTCGGTTGAAATAGGGTCCCGCCCCTGCCGCACCATGGGAGGGACGCAGGGCGTTTTTAGTTTCTTTTTTATCCCTCCCCGCCCGCAGTCATGCCTCATAATGTAGATATGTTGATGAACTTTGTTAATAAATTTTGGTGCCGTGCTTGTGTTTGTGTGATTGCTTGAATCGTGCTCCTCCAATTATTCTCACAAGCCGCACATCACTCGTATTTGACAGACTGATATACAAACGCTGCAAGAACATCTCTGCCTCTCCGCTCTGTTCACCGTCATGCTTCCGCCGAAAAGAAATTTTGCTCCGACGTGTTGCTTCCGCTCGACCTGCGGCGAGAATCATACGTGCCATGTGCCCCACGTCCTTGGTGGTGGTAGTAGTACCATTTTGTACTGTACTTGAGAACGTGGACGGTTTCTTCGACCAAGCAACACACTGCTCCACCACTGCTCCAGAGCGTGCGTGCTCGTTTCCGGAAACAGAAAAGCGCGGCGTCCTTGCGATTCTCCCTGCCGATGCCCCGCGAACAGCGGGACAGGAGCGAGCGCGACGGCGCCAGTGAACCCGAACTTTCCCTGAGGCGGAGGTAGGCCAGCCAGCGCCCAACCGAACTGTCCCATCGGCTCCTTCCATCGTGCTCCATGGCCAAGCGAATGCAGCTCTTCTCGCATGCTATGAATACGCAGTTCTCTGAATCTCTGATATCCTATAAGAAGAGGAGGAAATTCAGGGACATCATGAACTGCCATCTTTGTACATGGGGAGGACAGCGTGATATCTTGCTACTTCTTGGGGTTTTGGAAGAAGTAGGAGAGGCTGCCAGTCTGCCATGGCCGATCCTACCTTACCTGCTTCGGGCTGTGGTTGGTTTGGTCGCTCGCGCGCACCTCAAAGCGTCCTTTGGTTGGTAGGTTCCTTTGTTGCTCCCCACCAGTGATCACGAATTTGTCGAGGCCGGGGCATGTGCCGCGGCTATGCAATTAGAACCTCAGTCATCTGCAGTGTGGTGTTCTTACAACAGATTAACTAGTCGAATACCTTGTTGAAAAAAAACTAGTCACATACAAAATACTCCCTTCGTCCCAAAATTCTTGTCTTAGATTTGTCTAAATACAGATGTATCAAGTCATGTTTTAATATTAGATACATCCGTATCTAGACGGATCTAAGACAAGAATTTTGGGACGAAGAGAATATACAATATTTTTCTTTTGCAAAGAATAAACTATGCTACTATGCTGTTGTCTTCTTCAATTTTCGCATGCGTTCTCTTGGATCGAGTTTTAACAAATGATACTTCCTCCGATCGGATTGGAGGAAGTAGTATTTTTTGCGACATTGACCATACTTTTTTAGTCATGCTATGGTAGCAATGTCATGGACCTTCCCGCAAAAAAAAGACAATGTCATAGACCTAATAAGAACTTATGCAAAGTTACAAAAACTCATCACCAAAAAAAAGTGACAAGACAAATGAAAGGACATAATTCCACATCAGAAACATACAAATATTCACGTGGCCACAACCTAACTTAGAACCGAAGGAGGAGCGCGGTAGCAACGCCATCGAAGAGGACACGACCATTATTGCCGTCGCATTGTGAAATGGGGGGGGAGGGGGGGTAAGGATAAGAGCTGTAAACAGATCCGAAGGGTAAGCGTGGACGTCAGAGAGTCGAGTGACGTAAGTCTAATATAATTAGATTAGAATTTACAATGTTTTAACTAGATGGTGGAAGAATGAGACATTTGTTTGTGTGATTTATGCCCGTCATGCCATTATAAACCGGCGTATGACATGTTGATAGAATTATGTCAAGATAAACACGTGAACTACTTAATATCGAGCTCTTTTCAATCCCTTCCTCCTTCTTAGGGTTTCGCGGAATGTGAGGCGAGGAAGAAGTCAGCCACACCCACCTTGATGGTAAGATTAGGGTTTACAGCGAAACTGTTAGCACAACGGTTAACCAGAGCCTCCATCGTTGCAGAAGCAACGATGACAAGGAAGATGGGATACGAAACCTCGCTGGCGAGATCAGGCTCGGCAAAAGATGGAAAGGAATGGAAAGAATCAACAACGTCATAAACCCTTGCCGAACCGGAAGGAAGAACCGAGCGCAACATCTAGATTTAGGTTAAAGAAAAGAAGATAAATCCAGAGACTTGATCTAGGGATGGAGATCCAATGGTTCGCAATCGATGGCCAAATTTGGAGTCACGTTTTGTAGCACTCACCTCTTGGAAAACCATGCTCCCGCGCAACGGACGGCCGAGATTTTGCCCTAGGGCCGAACGCACGATCGGGACGGATCGGCCAAAGCCGGGGCGCAAATACTCGCGGAAGCACCCACGGGATTCCCCGGAAATAAAACCCACTCCTCCTCCATCTCCACCTCCACCTTCCAGGCTGCCTGCCCCTCCTCTTTCTCTCCCCCCCCTGCGCTCCCACCACCGCCTCCTCCCCGTCGCCGCGCCCCGCCGCCGCGCTCGCCCGCCCGCCGGGAGTCCCGGACGCCATTGCCCACGCCCCCATGGACGGCGCCGGCGCAGGAGGGGCGTACGTCGCGCGCACGGCGGAGGAGGTCTTCCGCGACCTCCGCGGCCGCCGCGCCGGCATGATCAAGGCCCTCACCGAAGGTGCGCGCGCTCGCCCGCCCCCGCCCCCCTCCCGAATCGGCCCTCCCGGTTCTCGCTTCTTTTCCCCTGGATTCGCGTCGCTGAGCTGTTTGTTTCCCCTTGCTGTCGTTGCAGATGTGGACAAGTTCTTCAAGCTCTGCGACCCTGGTGAGCGCCTCCGATCTCCTCGGGTTTCTCGCCCGCGCCGGGGATTCTCGAATGAGGGGGCCTTTTCGTGTTCGGCTGTTTGAGTTCGGTTGCTTTAGTGTTAGATTGGAAGCTGAAATTGGAGAATTTTCGGTTCCGTTTCCTCCCTCACGTGCTGCTTCGAGTTGGAATTATCGGTGTTTTTCGGGTGCCTTCCATCAATGCTGTGCTGGGTTCCTGGTGCTAGGTTTTGTTCAAAGATTGGGACTCTGGGTCGTAGTTCTTCTACAGAGAAAAGTATTCCGGGGGTTGATTGGAACTGGGGAATCAGGGCTAGGTCTTCCTTTCCTGTGGAATTGTAGCACTCGGTTGTTGCCATCAGACTGAGATTGGTAGCTTCACCGGTCAATTTTACTGAAAATGCATAATATATTAGGCAAGTTGCTGCTGACTAGTTGACTTCCGGTGTGTTTTTGGTGTCTTTGCAGCTCTGCGTATGCGTTTGTTTGTTAGGTTCATCGCTGTTGCCTTAGCCAATTTAGTGGAGTCGTGGGCATTAGTGACATGACGACGGGGCTGAGTAGTAGTGAAACTGACTTTAGCAGTGTTCTTTCGTTGCATTGATAGCACAGGGCATCGATATCAGTGCATCTGGTTGTAATAAGTGATTGCTTACCCTATTCATGTACTCCTAATTACTGTGAAGTTTTCGTTGCTTATCATCATTGAACATTATATTACGATTTGGTCCACATCGCTATATGCATGACAATTCCACTCTAGTGAGCACTGTAGTTCTGGGCATGATTACTCAGACTGATGCTGTACAGGGTATTATTGCTACTGCTGCTAATCCCATGTTATTGAACAGAAAAGGAGAACTTGTGCCTTTATGGATATCCCAATGAGACATGGGAAGTGACCTTGCCAGCTGAGGAAGTGCCCCCAGAGATCCCTGAACCAGCATTAGGAATCAACTTCGCTAGGGATGGAATGAATGAGAAGGATTGGTTGGCGCTAGTTGCAGTTCACAGTGATTCCTGGTTGCTGTCCGTTGCATTCTACTTTGGAGCCCGCTTTGGCTTCGACAAAGAAAATAGGTAATTATTCTATTGTTGAACTATGCGGGGTTCTTTTCCCCTCTCATGTGCACTCCTTTTTTTCATCTTGATTTCATTTCATTGTGAACACTAAATTGGTATGGTTCATGTGTTAGGAACTTAGGATTCCTGTTAATGGCTGTTAACTGTTGCTCACACACAATCGTTTATTGTCGGGATTGTCAAATGGAATGTGTTCTGTGCATATTTCTTACTGTGGACCATGTAAAAAAATGATATTACACTGGCAAGTTAAACTAGTGAGAAATATCAAAACCTAAATTGGTTATAGCATATGTTTATAAACTTTATAGCTTTGTCATATTTGAAATTTATATTTTAGCTTGAAAGTTATGAATTTCCAGGTCCTGTTGTGAGTTGTGACATGAACAGGAAGGGTCGGGGATTCTGGAAATGTGTTTTACTTGATTATGTTCTCAGGGTTTCTGTTGGCAGTTTTAATTTCACATCTTTTTGTCAGTGGTGATTGGACACTAGAACCATGTTTTAGCATGATTTTAATAGGTTATTTTACCATCATGATTCATAGAGATTACATAATGTAGTTTACCTTCCAGTATCTTGTTCTGTCTTTTCATGTATAATATGAGTCATTCTGTATCTGAAATGCTAAATGCATGTATTGGTGAGAGCTGCGGCATGACATGATTTGCAGTTTTGCACATCATTGTCCTGTCTACTTTACTGTCACAAATATGACACGTTTGAAGTTTAGGGCATTGCGTATTACTTTATTAGTGCATCAAGTGTCTACCTTTTGTGGATGTCAGTTGTGCTGCATAGAGAGAAACGATGATGATGTTGATTCACATACTATTACCTGCTGCAAATACTTTTGAATTGCTACTTGGAATATAGGCTTTATGTGATGCTTCATGGTTACTCCATTAATTCTCATCTTTCCTTGCTATATCATACTAGACTTAAATATGTTTTTTGACAGTTGATTCATTATTCATGTTTGTGTGGTTCAAAAGATGGTTTTACTTGAGAAAATGGATCTTTTACTATTTGGAGTAGGCGCTGCCTTACTGCAGTTAGTTATGTTTGTTTTGTAGCAGCGTAATGTACTTGTTGGCACAGCATGGTGTATATCCACTGCTCCTCACATTTCACAGATATTGGAAAATGTTGCCAGGCACTTTAGAAAATGTGCACAATGGTTGAAGAGGGTTTGTATCCTACAAAATAAACATAGTTCACCATATGAACCACTAGTTATCTTGTTTTAGACAATGTGATTGCAACCATGATTTCTACAGTTGAAGTAAGAACTACAATAAGTCGTTTGCAATTTTGTGGCGATCTTTCATCAAGAAAGCAATGACATTGAAGTCTTAAGATGTTTCTGTTCTCTTGGCGTAAGCACGTGCACACCTCTAGCCACTCTCACAGTCACACACAAACTGTTTGCTCTATTCCATGTACAGTCTACTGATCAGTAGAATGAATCTTGGCTGTGAAACAGAATGTTTTGTTGTTTGCTGTGTTAGGCTGAGTCCATTTTTGCAGAGTTTCTTTGTTTAAGGTGTTAAATGCCATTGGCTGTTTGTCTGTTTGAACAACTCATGCTTAAAAGACATTGTAGTTGAGATATAGAGCTATGTCCACCATGGATTTCTTTTTTGGTCTGAAAGACATTGCAGTAGAGATATAGAGCTATGTCCACCTCCTTAAAAGTTATAGCTTCACTATCAGTAAACACTTTTGTTTTTTCCCTCTCCTGTTTCTGTATCCTTTCTCCTTTTGCACCGAGTTGTTTCTGATATACTGTAAAAATTTACCGACTCAATATTAGAAGCATGAAGACCTCCTTCTGGACATTAGAGTCGTCATATCATACTAGTGTTCTGTAGTTCTCAGTGCAGATGATTTGATAGAATGCCCAGGGCTTAAGAATGGGGTATCGGGATGAATCAAATCATACTAGTGTTCTCTGGTCTTCTTTTACAAAGGACTTTTGCTATTTTTCTGTTCTGCACATCTTGCTGTTCTCTTGTACTTTGTTTCTCCTGGGTGTTCCATAAGAACCTAGGATGCCAGCCTGTATCCACTTCTTTCCAAGTAAGAAACAGTGTCTTGACTAATGTGGGGATAATAGTATTGATAGTTGTAGCCAGAGTAAAAACAACCTCACAACCATTAAGAAAAACAGGAGAGGGGTTTCCTGCGTAGTTGTTCAAAATGGCTTGAAGCTTGCGGGGAGGAATAGCCATGTTTACATGAACATTCGGCTTACATGAACATTGGGCGTGCATGAAAACTTGGTTGGCTGTGCTGGAAATACAAACCCACTAGACTGAGAAAAGAATAGACAGATTTACAGTGTGATAAAAGAACATGTGCCATGGATGGAAATTTGGTTGGGTGTGCTGGAAATACAGTTTTACATTTTGATGCTACTTCATTATTTTCCTGTGCAGGAGGCGACTGTTCAACATGATAAACAACTTGCCCACTATATACGAGGTAGTGACAGGAATTGCCAAGAAGCAGTCAAAGGAAAAGACTCCCAACAGCAGTAGCAAGAGCAACAAGCCCAGTATGAAAGTGGTAAGTGCAACAGCCCCTGTTTTTTTTTTTTTTGCTGCCATGGATGATGGTGTTGTGGAATCGCCGCTGATCCACTCTTGCCTATGCTTGCTGGGTGCAGCTCTCGAGAGCCGAGCCCCGCGCAAAGGCCAAGGTGCCAGTCCCCAAGGACGAGGAGGAGAGCGGCGAGGACGAGGGCGATGACGAGGAGGAGGAGCACGACAACACCCTGTGCGGGACCTGCGGCACCAATGACGGCAAGGACGAGTTCTGGATCTGCTGCGACAACTGCGAGAAGTGGTACCACGGCAAGTGCGTCAAGATCACGCCCGCCCGGGCGGAGCACATCAAGCACTACCGGTGCCCGGAGTGCACCAACGGCGGCTCCAACAGCAACAAGAGGGTCAAGACATGAGCGCGCGGCGCCGGAGAAGGAAAAGCTGCGCCGCGCTTGCTGCGAGGAAAACCAAGCAATCTTCGCCCAGCCTCTAGATATCATTTATTCATGGCTTAGTTTCCTTCCTAGTCTGTAAGCGTGCTTCATCGTGTTTTAAAAAACTATGAGATTTTCGTGTGTTGACATCAACCAGCCTTTCTTTCTAGCATGTAAACTCTGTCGACTGCCAGCTGACCATTGCTTCATTATTCGTGGATCCTTTGTAGTTCGTGACTCTGTTGCCGTCATTCGTGTTGGCATTTGCACTGATCCTGGGTTGCTTGCTTGAAGCTGTCTTGCTCTGTTGATGGAACACATATTTGTCAGGATGTTTGGTTAATACTACAATTCCATCATTCGTAGTAGTATTGACCAAACATCCTTCCAAATATGGGGTACTACTTTGGTGGTTGGGTGGTTTTTTTTGTTTTGTTTGACACTGGAATAGTTGGGTGATTTTTCTCCCTGCTGTCTGTCTTGCTAAAGTTGTGTTGCAAAACAGCAATGACTTACAGGATACACTTTTTTTTTCTGAGAATCACTTGCAGGATACACGGGTCCCTCCCTCCTCACAGGTCTGGGCCTACGCGACGCAGGCGAGAACGGGCCGCACGGCGAAGCCCAGCCCACCAAGTAGCGAAAACCGGCCACTTTCGGAGCCCAAAACTAAACCCATCAAAAAATCTCGTCCGGCCGTAGACGACCAAAAATCCGCCGCGCCGCATCCAACCCCTTCCTTCCTTCCGTTCCTCCGCCGCTCCGGTGGCGCGATGGCCGCGCGGGCCCTCCTCCTCCGGGCAACCGCCCGCTGCTGCTCCCCTCTCCACTCCCCCACCGCCGCCCCGCGCCTCCACCCGCGGCTCCGCAGCCACGCCGCCGCCGCCGCTCCCCAGCTCCGCTTCCCCGCGCTTTCCTTCTCCGCCTCCGCCGCGTCCACCAGCTCGCACGGCCCCAGCGGCGGTGACGCCGGCGAGGGGGAGGATGACAAGGGAGCGTACGAGAACTACCTGGGGATGAGCGACGACGAGCTCATGGCGCAGTGCGACATGGGCACCTTCAAGTCCTCCGGGCCCGGCGGCCAGCACCGCAACAAGCGCGAGTCCGCCGTGCGCCTCCGCCACCACCCCACCGGCATCGTCGCCCAGGTCAGCTTCCATTCTCCAGTTGGGCTGCGAGTGCCCAAAACAGAGTGGTTGATTTAGCCGTGATGTCCAGCCCAGTGCTTGAGTGCTTGACGGATGTTGGTTCTAACGGTGAACTTGTAGCCTCTGGGAGATGGAGTACTTGGCACTTCCCAGAATATCCACACCATTGTCAGTTGAGCTTTAGAAGCGCATTGCCTAATTGAGAGATTTATGCTTCAAGTCAATTAACATAGCGATTATTAGTGTGTCCACAACATCAATCAACAATATATGCACCCATCATGGCGGACAGAATTTTTTATTGCTGTACCAACAAAGATCAATCTATCATTGTTTCAGTTAGTGCGCGACAACCTTCATCGATGTCTTTGAACCCAAACAACATCTTGCACTAACCCTCTTAAATGAACATTCTATGCAATGCTTGCCTTGTTCGTGTTTGATCAGTATGGAATGTTGCTTTCCCCACTGAATTCATACGGCCATCACACTGAACTTCAAAGTTCAAACCAACCAAATGTCTGATTCTTAATATATATTTTCCCTTCATGTCAGCCATCTTATGTGGTAGAACTAGCTCTTTCTCCACTCCTTTGCATGATAGTTTATCTCATTGTGCTTCCCCACAGGCTGTGGAGGATAGGTCACAACATAAGAATCGATCGTCTGCTTTATCTCGGCTTCGGACCCTGATTGCTCTTAAAGGTAAATCTGATGTGCTTCAAGTTATGCATGTTTTAGCTCAGTAAATGTTTAAATAATACTCCGTCTGTAACTTTCTAAAAGACGTTTTTAGAGTCCATGACAGTGTCAAAAAATGTCTTGTATTAAGTTACAGAGGGAGTATCATGCATACCCAATACCACAACTTTGTGACCTAAACAGCTCAGAACTTATTATGTTAGTTGCAAATAACCCCAAGGCAGCAACCTAATGTTTCAATAATTGTTTAATTGATCACCATGCACTTACTCATAATTTACAGCAGCAAAAATGTCGGGTTATGTTTACATCATTCGTTTTCAATTTCCATGGTAGTCATGTAACATCTTGGTCGTTCACATCTTATCAGTTAGGAGGCCGATAAACCTTGATAACTACACTCCTCCAGTTGAACTTCTTCAGATATTGCCACTGAAGTCTACCATTCGATCAAAGGATGTTGGCAGCCAAATTGGGCCAAATAACCCAAAATTTTCTCCAGTATGCTTCTCTTCTTACCTTAAATATGCCAAGTGTGTTTTTATCTCATGCTCAATGTTACCAATTTGAATGCTTCCGTTTCCAATGTTCTCTTCTGTTGGTGAGCAGGGAATGCAAGCTTTATTAGATCTTCTATTTGCTGTTGAAGGTTCTGTATCAGAGGCAGCGAAAATTCTAGGGTAATGCATGACTTTCTAGTCTTCTTGGCAAGTGTAACAAAACAATCTGTTATCAAAAATGGGTGCTAGTTTACAACATGTTCAATCCATTTGGTTTTATGAAACCATCTACTATACAATATGTTGAACTACTTGACATGATGCAGCCTAAGCACTGGTGCCCTGTCAAGGTTAATTCTATCAGATGATTCTCTCCGAGCGGCTGCAAATGAACTGCGAGCCTCCAAGGTATTCCTGCAAATCAGTGTCCAGCTGGTTGTACATGTCTGTTCGTTGAGAAAAGAACAATACAGATCGCATGCCAAAAATCTGCACTCCATAGTCGAGTTCCAGCAATAACTAGTTATGTCACCCAGTGTACCCAAGCTTAGGTGTACTATGACTTCAGTTTCCAGATCACCAGCCATGATATGATCTCCTATTTCATACTAGCATTTTTTTTAAATAAGATTATTTGGAAATTTATGCTAGCTAAATCATGGGTCAATTTGTGTTACTGAAACCGCATTGTCATATTCCCCATCACATCCAAGTTTGAGTCTTTGCTGAACTCTGAAGCCACATTTCAGTCCCAAATTCTGCAATTTTTGAGTAGCATGCTGGCTACTCAAATGAAGATCTTAACCACATATCTGTCTCCACAGGGACTGAAGCCATTAAGATGATGCCCCTTTACAATGTTATCATCTTCTGCTGCGCCACAGGTGCCAAGGTGTCTCATTGCTCATGATTTCATGGCATGCCATTGGAGCTTATGCCCAATTCCTTAGCGCAAGAAATGCAAAACGTACACAGGGTCTGTCTTATACAGGGCCATCATCATGCCTGCTTGTTTGTCTCACACCATTGTAACCTTGTTGTTGTACAGTGCAATTGTACTTTCACATGTCGCCATCGCTTGATGATGCCTTCAACAAATTGGATCTACTTTTAAGCCATATAGTGTCTTTTTATTACCAAACTACTCTTCACATTTGTGTGTCCATTTGCTGCATTGCTGTCAACTATGAACTCAAACAGAAAACCTTGCCATATATTCATTGCCACGGAAAGAATGTTACATACAGGTTATCTATCTCGTGTATGAGCTACATGTTTATTTTTCTAGTTCCCAAGAGGCCAAAACTGTGGAAAGGCAATGGAATGTCGTACTGACAAATTCATACAGGTGCCTCTCAAATCAAGTAAACATTGTTAATATTGGCCCTATTTATCGTTCATCAAACGCTCAGCTAAGAGCATGTCATCAGGAGTAGTCACCTGCACAAAGTTCACATGTCGAGGTTCAGTTAATTCAAACTTAAAAGTTCAGAATATACTCCCTCCGTTCCAAAATAGATGACTCAACTTTGTGCTAACTTTAGTACAAAGTTAGTATAAAGTTGGGTCATCTATTTTGGAACGGAGGGAGTACTAGTTTAAATAGCTAACATGATACCTTGATGTTTGTATAAGAGCCCTCAGTGATATAAACAGGATGTTTCAAGCATTCTACGATGGAAACATCATCAGTGACCTCAAGGCCATCCCTGTGAGTGCAAAGTTTAATCAGCAAGAAGAAAATGAAATGGGAATTAGCATATCAGTGGATTATATCTGCTGTGATCCAGCTAACCTCTTAACAAGCTCGAAACCATCTTTGAGCAAATTAGGCTTCATCACCTACAATCAGAATATATTTCTAAGTCATACTGTATCCCCCCACATAAAAATGAACATGGAGTCATGGGAAATACAAATCATGAAATGTTCTTATTAGAGGCAATACTATGATTACCTGTGGAGTTTGCATCTCCCAGAGGGTTTTCCTATCGAGGGTTTTTACGACGAAAGAATCGCTGTTGGCCTGGAGACAATTGAAGAGAGAGGATTAAAGTTGCACAGCAAGAATGCCATCGGAACATCAATCATGCAGTATGCTATTATTAGGTAATGACCGAGGATCTTTGCAAGCTCATCTTTTATTGATGAATATCTAGATGTATAAACAGTAACCTCCTTTATAGTAGCTTTGACAGGCACACCAAGAACAGCTGCTCCATGCACCGCAGCATCTTCTAAGACCTAGTCAGAAAAATCAAAACCAATATTGTTACTTGAGCGAACTGCAAGATTTTACAAATGTTACCTTTCCCCCTTTACAAAGTTACTATGAAATACCAAAGCACCAGGATTAAATAAGAAATTCTTCAATTTTTCTCAAGGCAGCATAAAGAAGTTCGAAGCCAGATATTTTATCATGCATGTAGTATAATTCACAAAAATATCAGTTGCGACTTCTAAGGGGAGAGTTTTCTGTTAGTTGATGACTGTGCAAGAAGTTCCCTTCATAGGAGAAGAAAGAAACAAATCCAGGAACATCTTACAAGGCACGCTATGATGGATAATTCATGCTGGATCATAGAAGGTAACCTTTTTTACATCTTCAGAGGATACCAAGGGTCTTGCAGAATCATGGACACAAACAAGTTCTGAATCTCCATCAATTTCCTATGGACAAAGTTTTTTGTTCACAAATTATACAAATGTTGAAGATATCTACAATATTGGTGTACAAAAGCAACATAACAAGCAGTATAGGTGGGCTACCACTAACCTGAAGTCCATTAAAAACAGAGTCTTGTCTCTCTTTTCCCGGGGTTGTAAATTTAATAGGTATTTGCAAGTTTTCAACAGAACCTGCGGAAACAGTTGACTGATGAACATCTTACTCCGAGGCTGTGCTGTATCATTCTTTAAATTTGGTCACAGGACTTAATTATAATAAGGCGTAGATGCTAGATTTATAAAAACATAGTGAAAGCAATGAGTATGGGATGAGTCCAGACGAACCTTCAAATAAATTTTTGTAGGATGGATCACACACCACCACGACTTCTTTCACTTCCTTCATTCCACAGAATGTCTTTAAACTGTGGGACAGAAATGTAAGTATTTCGTGTCTGCATGAAATTGCCAAATCAGGGAATTAATAGGTTCTACACCAAGGAAATGAACCTGTGCAGTGCAATTGGTACTCCCAGTAATGGTAGATACTGCTTAGGCATATTGGCCTGTTACAAAAGGTGGAGGGGAATTTAGGTACATTCATCATCCACTGAAATGATTCGCTAGTTCACTGCGAAATACTAAACTTATTTCGAAGCAGCACAATTCCCCACAGCAGATCTAAAATTGATGCCATCAAGCATTACACTGATGCCTGTTCATTTTGTTTAACACTACTCCTAATGTTCAAGAAAGATAGAAATCTCTTGTACGCTACATTTATCTTCACTTGTAGCACGAAAAAGTCGTATAGATACACCATCAGAGTGCATATCAGCAATAGAAGAACAGCTATGGCATTTCCCACCAGAATTGTCACACTAATGTAATGAACATAACCCGGAGCAATACACAGAACACTGTCAAGGACATAATACACTTGAGAACAACAGCCGCTCGTGGAAGCTAAGTTTGGAGCATGATGAGATAAGAGAAAATACCCCCATTCTCTTCCCTTGCCCTCCGGACAAGAGGACCACCGAGACGCTCCTCTCCTTGACAGCCTCCCCGCCCTGGCAAAACAGAGCCCTCGGTCAGTCAGCCAGAAGAGCTCACACCACATACGCGTGTCATCCAAAATCCACCGTACCTGCGCGCCGCCCGGTTCAGCAGCGCAGATGGCTGAATGCGAACGCCTCGTGCTCCGCCGCGGAGCAACCCCGCAGCTCCCACCTGACCACAGTTGACCCCGAAAAAAAGGAAGGCCTCAGTACAGCAGCAGCGGATAAGCTGTTACAGACAATCGGACTGGAACTCTAGCAAGTTCGCAGCCCCAGGGGCGCCGGGCCAAAACGAACGGATTAGAGGCGATTGGCCTGGAGCAACACGAGCGATCCTCACCAATCCGCAGGCGGCGGGACGCGGGAAGCAGCACGGCCGCGGGGCATGGAGGCGGCGTCGGGGCGGAAGGGGGCCGCGCGTGCGGGTGGAGGTGGAGGCAGAGGCGGAGCTCCATGCCGGAGGCGCTGGTGGGTGGCCCAGGGAGGGAGAGGGCGGGTGGTGCTGCTGGCGATGGGCGGCCGGAGCGGAGGCGACAAAAACAGTGGGAGGAGGCATCCGGGAACGGAGGTGAGTGTGGTGCGGATACATTCCGGTCAATCTCCGCCGTCCACGAGTTCTGTTTTCTCCGTCACGTGCTGGGGAGGTCTACCGTTTTACGTCAACGGGTCATAGGTTCCCTTTTCCAATTATTATCCATCGGCTCCTCACTTTGTTGTTGTTGTTGTTTACTGCTTTTTTTTGGCGAAATGTTTTTTTTGCGGGAATTGGCGAAATGTTGTTGTTTACTTGTTGTTTATGGAGCATATCTGAGTTTTCATTCTTCACAAAAGGACGTCAATCAAACCTTCATTATTTCTCACTAGGCTCACGGCCACATGGACAAGGCTAAACACCCAAAATGCAGAGACAAGCCTCCGCCACACTACAAACTATAACTCACCCACCAAAACGACCGACAGGAAAATACATCATCGAGTCATTGACGTCGCCGTTGGCAATATCGTCGAGATGGGAAGCCGAGATGGGCAGCCTCAAAACATGAAAAGTTGCAGTTCCATCCGGTAGATCGGGACCTCCACTCACTCCCACACCAATAGGGTCGACAGAGGAGGAGGGGGGTGACGATCTACCGAAAGAAGTTGGCGTGCAATGGACCTAGATCGATTCATAATGATTACGCTTATATTTTCAGTTTCATGATTTTTTTTCAAATGTATAAACAAATTTGGCATCGAGCAACCGAAGAAAGATTTGATTGACCATATGTGGGCGGTTAAAGGAACAACTAGTACATATGTAAATTACTTTGTTCGATCATAATATTTAAATTAAAACTACTACTATATTGCAACAATTTTTAGCTAAACTAAAGCTAGATATGCAGCTATTTTGAGCGAACCGGAAAAAAATGAGGTTGTGTGTATGCGGCTAGTTTTGGATGACTGGCTCGCACATCAATATTTACGGACTGATCCCTGGTACGCAGACGAATGCGGTGTCCGGTTTAGGGTTCCATGTTAGAGATGTTGTTGGGTTAGGCGCTATGCTATTGGAGTTGCTCACAGGTTAGGTGCAGTTTCATGCCACACCCCGATTGTATCCTACTCAGAATGGGAATGGGTCGGGTCGCTAACCTGACCTAAAAATTCGAGGTCAACGGGTCATGTGGGTGGGTCTCAAACGGGCTGGAACAGGGCCGGCATCAGGTGGCCCGCTGGATCAGCCGGGCCGGCCCATCTATAGTCTTATATCTCACACCAGTTACAATCTTCGTCGCGTCCGTGTTGCTGTAGGACCCGATTTTGCGACGTAGTCCGTGTTGCTGTTACACTAATCAGATTTCATTATAAATCATGCCTAATTTTAACATCTTGTTTATCCACAAGTCAATGGAATATAAAAAGTGTTGACTATTTTTTATATGGATCGACCCGCCTCTCAAATTGGCCTTGGGGCGGGGCCACAGGGGCCAAGTCCGGGTTGGCCCGTTCCCATCATGACATCCTTGCATATTGTGTCGGCTGAGATTTCGAAGTCCGAATGCTGTTTAAGAAAAGGATCCAGCTATAAACGGAACGAAACAGCTCGTTTCGCCCCATCGGCCGTACTAACCCAGATGCAGCAGAGTACCAGAATATGCTGTTGCAGCGGCAGAGAGAGGGGAAAACACTTTCAAGCTAGTCTGTCAGTGACGGCCACAGCCATGTCGCAGACCACACATCACACAAGATTTAACTCAGCAGCAAAACGCTTCCGATTATTACAACAACAAGCAGGTACTAGTATGTACAAGCATCGACATGAAAACACTCTCCATCCGAAAAACTGCAACTTACAACAAGCGGACCTACAAAGGCGCATGACGAACACCACATCTCAAAGCACAGCAAAAAAAGGAAACAGCTCTTCCTACATTCCGAAAACGACTCCGCAGCCGACGAACACCACTCACGAACAGGCTACATACAGTTAGCAAGTCCTCTCCATCACAGCGACGCTACTACCAGCAAGCTTAAATATACGTCCCTCTAGGGAACCTACTCCTATGCAGTTAGCAGTTGGAGGTCGCCCTCGGTCTTCTCATGGCTCGGCGCGAGCATATCTCCTCCCACGTTATTGTTTCGACGACCTGACAAGTCTCAAGCATCAAATGATTGGGCAACAACAGATTTCTGGTGTAAATGCAAGTCAAGGAGGGCAAGAACTTACGAGTTACAGCTTCTTGGTGTCCCCGGATTTCGGCAGCTGTAGTTGATACAGCGGTTAGGGGTTGCACGAGATGATAGACTCACTGGTTCACACCTAGGCCGGGCTCCAACACATGTTAGTTCAGCTACCAACAACTCATCAGCATCATGTCCCATCTTCGTCGAAAAAGCTAGAGTAACAGCTAGAGATGGTATCATCCCGTCGAAAAAGCTAGAGTAACAGCTAGAGATGGTATCATCCCGTCGATGGTAAACGGAAATAGTGAAGTCACTGCGGTCTCGTGACGCATAATCGAGCCTTCCCAGGGTTAAGAAGTGATTCCGACATTATCCAACCCTGACATACAACGAAAAGGAATGTGGTTAGTCATGTACCGAGGGTTTCAATCAACCGGCTTGTCACAATTATGTCTAGTAGTTGGGAGTGCTAGATAGTAGATAGCACACTTATCACAAAGAGAAGGAGCGTTACCTGTTCTTTTGCTTTCTTCCTGAATGTTCCGTAAGACGACGACACAATTTTGCAAGACTCTGCGATGTGTGCCAGGAAATCCATGTTCCGTGGGTGCGGGTTCCCATAGTGATCTGATCGATTGGAGCTCATCCTCTTCCGTTCATGTGATACATTGATGAAATGCAGCAACACATGGGCCTGTAAAGCAGTATCATTATCAGGACGTAGGACAATTAGGGACCACAAACACACCTAAAAGCCAAAATAATTGCAATGCAAACAGCTGCTTACATGGAAAGCAGCTTTGAGAATGTCATCTGGCTTTGCTTGGTCCTTGAGTAACGCGTATACTTTATCCTTCGTTGGGTTATATGTTACCATGTATCGCTCATCCTACAATTAAGATAGGAAGTATTAGCCATACCAAAAGAAGTAATGCAGGAAATATACTGGTAGTGGCCACTGGCCAGGGAGCTGGAGGATGTACCTCAAACAAAGGCCTTGTGGCAACAAATGAAACAGGTTCTTGAAATGCTTCTCCAAATCGTGATCCTGAAAGAAAGTATCAGACTGTAAAAAAAACATTCCATGTACAACGAAAGGACCAGAGTCAGAAGAAACCATAGTGCAAACCTATTGAAACTGGCTCATGCCGCCAAGGATGAATAAATATTGTCTCCTGCGAGTTTCCTTCCTTCAACGAAGGAACATACCCTGTACCATGAAAGGTTGGAGAATCAGGTACTACATAAAATTGCAATTAAGACAGAAGATGCATCTAAAAGAGACCACAATTAGAACTTCCAGAGACTCTAAAAGTCCCATATGGCAGTTTCGAGCTCAATACTGTGAGTGCAAGGATAGAAGAGAATATGTCCAACCTATTGTGCTGACACACACCAAAAGTTCATGTTTTCACCATGGTTATGGATTCATGAAAAGGATCTTGGTACCGGTCAAATCTTTTCTAAAGCCTTTTGAATTGTTACTTTGCTATGCCTAATACTGTATTTGGCTTCGCTTTAGTAAGCCTTCCACAAATATAAGTGCCGCTTTACTAGTCACATTAATATAACTGATAAAGATCAGTGGTTTGTCCATATAAACAATTCTAGAAGTATGTTTGCTTTTTCTGGAACAATTCAAAGCATAATATCTAAAACAATCAAAGCAGAAATCTGTGATTTACCTGTCTTAATAAAGGAATCCACTGCAACAGTAAACCTTGCCCTGTTTAGGGTATTCAGCACAACAGACCTCACCTGGTAAGAAACTCAGTATCAACATATGACTTGCAGAGGGAACAACAAGACCCAAGAAATAAAGTATTGAAGTGAACCTCATGATATGAACTCAGGAGATATCCACATGATAGCAGGGCAAATGAAGTCACCAACGATGGGTTCCGCTTTGTGATAAAGATGCTCAAACCAGTGCCCAGCTTCATGTGAAATCATCAACAAAATAATGTCAGAATTGCTGCTAAATTAAGTGAGCAGATGATATCATGTACTCATACAACCAAAAGCTCAGGTCACACCATCAAATTATGCGAGTAAATCAGCCAACTCAGTTGCATGCCTGATTAATGTGCCACTTGCCCAAAAAGTTCAAGGAAACATGTTAATAATTACCAGATCTGCAATGTTCCCGACGGATTCGCCTTTAGCGGTCACATCTCCAATATTTTCTCCTCTTGCATATGCCTTATAGATTGGGGTGCGAGTTGACGTCGACGTAACAGCAGCAACATTCTAAAAATGTTGCATGAAAAAACAGAAGTTCTTCATCAATACTTTCAAAACAGTGTCGAGTATATGTACTTCAAATCCAATTACTGCAACTTTGAACAACTAGCGAGGACAGACCTTTACAACATTTGCAACGCAAGCCATAGGTAAGAAAAACTGAGGGAAGGCTGCAGTAGCTAACTCTATCCCAGCACCTATCTCCAGCAAGAGATCACTAGAAAAGCGGAGCTACAGAAAATTTCAGTTTCAGTTAGTCGTGCACATGGGACCAAGAAATTGGAAATAAAGTACGGTAGATAACTAGATGGTAAAAAAATGTAAACATGCTTTAAAATGTTTTACCTGCTTTAGGTCATTGTCAAACTTCTTTCCTTGTCGCGCAAAAAGCATTTTTCCAACACGTCCAGCACCGTCCTGGAGCAGGACCACAATCACAACTATATGATTAGAATAAATAATACATGTTTGATTTCTAATGACAAGAAGCAAAGAAGAGCATATCAGCCAAACAGAAGATATTGCTATCAGATGACAAGAAGCAAAGAAGAGCATATCGGCCAACAGAAGATATTGCTATCAGATGACCAATAACTCTAGAAGGATAAAACTTCAGGTTCATGAAGTTTATCGCAAAAAACTATTCTACTCCCTCTGATCAAAATTAATTGACGCATACTTACTAAAGTTGTAGTAAGTGTGCGTCAATTAATATGGATCGGAGGGAGTAATAAATTTCTGATTTGTCTTATAATGAATCAGCAGAAAGGTATGATGACCTGAACAAATAGATTCTTGAACAGACATGATTTGTTTACCTTGAGGATCCAGTTGATAGCAATGGCACCTGGTGTAACCTTGCTTTGAGAGACTCCAACGGAGCTCAGCAAGGTTCTTGTTGTGAACACACCCATTGCTCCACCAAAAAAATGCTGAACAGCGAACAAATCTTTGCATGATACATATGAATCAAGACAGTGAATACTGAACACAAGTTCTAAACTGTACCTTGAGAGCTCTCCAGGTCATGTATGGGACGTATGAAGGAGTAACACTGTCTGGAAACCCTTCAGGCACAACATAAGATCTTACGAACGCCATTATTTCCTGCAGCCATAGTGTGTAATGGTGTTATTTAGTATTCTAAACGCTCTTATATTAGTTTACAAAGGGAGTACTTTATTAGAGATAGAACATAAATGTGGAGTGATTTCAACTCTCCACGCAGCACTTTAATCTTCACATAATAGTGTAGAATCCTCTATTCAATAGTTGAAAACAACTGCTGCACAACTTAACTCCAAAATGAATTCCATTAATCCCGTTTTTTTCTCTAAAAAGGACGAGAATAAAGTGAAGAAGACAACTTCCACAGGTTAAAAAGAACTTTCAGTCAGCAAGCAACTTAATCTGGCATGTGTAGTCCACTGCAATATTAAATTTCCTACAAACTACCTTAATCCCAACTAAAAATTGACGGTGAAAACAATACTACTTTGGACTAAATTTTACTTTGTACTACAGGAACAAAGTCATAGTCCTGGAAGTACGACACAATTTACTCTCCCGGTTTCACCTAAATAAAACAAAACTGCCTCGAAAGTATCGAGTCAGTACACTCCGAAGAATTACAGAAAACATATCTACATTGTGCAGCTGCACAAATAATCTACAATTCGCAGATGGCTACGCCTCGCGTACACCAAATCGCCGAAAATCCACAGCCAATTCCCCCAAATCAAACCGGAAACCTAACGCATATCCACCAGACCACCAAAACACAACCAACAGCAGCAAACACGACGGGACGCCGCAATTCCACCAAAACAGCTCACCTCGGCGGGCGGGAGCGGCGACTGGAGCGGCACGGCCCGGACGGAGGCCCCGAGGGGGACGGCGGACCCGCCCCTGCCCCGGCCCTTGCCCTTGCCCTTCCCGGGGGCCGCATCCACCACGTACTTCCACCGCCGCCCCTCCACCTCCTCGAGGCACAGGAAGCCCTCGAGCGCGGGCGCGGGCGCCTCCAGGGCCGCGGGCGCGACGGCCTCGGCGATCGTGGAGGTCCGCACGGCCTCGCGCACCAGCCGCGCGTCGGGCGGCGGCGGCGGCGCCTGCACCGCGACGGCCTGCGCCGCGGCGGTCCGCTTGATCCCCACCGCCGGCGCCATGGGCCGCTGCGCGGAGGGCGAGCGCGGGGCGCTGCTTAGTCAGATGGTTGTCGCGACGGGCACACAGGACAGGACAGGACAGGAGGGCTGGGCGAGGCGAGGCGAGGCAGAGTGGTTGGAGAGAGAAAAGGGAGGGCGGAGGGTTATATTGGCGGAGCCGCGGAAATGCCAAGATGGAGGTGAGAGACCGGACAGCGGAGAGAGAAAAGGTTTTATAGACCGGAGGAAGTCTCTCCTGGCTCCGCTACGGGCACTAGCGCCGTGCACCCACTTTACTTGTTGCCCTTCACGGCGGGGCAGCCGGGTCCCGGCGGCCGGAACATGGTGGTCCGGCGTGGCGCCGGATGCGCGAACTGCTACGGGCATACGGTTGACAACCAGTTGTCTTATACATAATGACTGTTCGCGGGGTAGGGTTGTCTGCGACATCCACACGTCAATAGTTATTGGAAGTCTATGCCGGAAAGATGGTTGGGATATGCCGATGTGGTTATCCAGTTGCGTCATTAAAAACATGAACTGCAGCATGGTATATATCAACGGTTGAAAACACAATTTCTTGCACGCAATGAATATTTATGGATGGTAGGTTGTTACTGTGATCCAAACGTCAGTGATTGTTGCAAATTTATGGGAAAGAGGTGATCGGCGCATGCTAGCTTGCTGGTCTAGCCTGACACCGAAAATGTGAACGCTACAGACACGCGAGAAGTTGAAACACCGCTATCTTTACACATAATGATTGCTCCGCGGGATGGTGTTTTATCTATGATCCATATGTTGGTATTGGAAGTTCATGAGGGAGAGATTATCGGCTTATGTCCACATGATGGGTAGTGTGGCAACAAAAATGCGAGCCGCTACGGACATTGAGAGTTAACACGATAATGCACGCAATGCTTGTTTGTGAGATCCCTGCGCCGGTGGTTGCCAAACGTTTACGAGAGAGAGAGATGAGCAGTGCACACCAACAGGGTCGTCTAGTGTGACGCCAAAGATGAAAGTTGAAACACCATAATCTTACACACAACGACTATATTTATGTGTAGGGATGTTTTCGGATTCACACGCAAGTGGTTAATGAAACGCCGCTATCTTACACGCAATGACTGTTTGTGGGGTAGGGTTGCTTGTAAGATCCATATGTCTGTGGTTTATCGAAAGTTTAAGAGAGAGAGAGAGAGAGAGAGAGAGGGGGGGGGGGGTTGACTAGTGCATGCCAACATGATGGTCTAGTGTGACATTAAAGATGAAAGTTGAAACGCCACTATCTTACACACAATAACGGGAATTATGAGGTAGGAGTGTTTTTGGGATTCACGCGTGAGTGACTATTAAAAATTTATGAGGAAGAGATAGGAGGTGCATGCATGTCAATGTGATGGCTCGGTGTGGCATCAGAGACACGAGCTGCCATGGACACAAATAGGAGAAAAACAATGGTGTAATCTAGGATAGTTCATGCGGATCAATGTATTTTGTCACGGACCTATATATCCAAGATAAGAAAGAAAGCCTAGCGATTAAGCATCGGCTTTCTATTCCATCTAGCGACATGTACTCATTTTCTTGTATGAGCCATTTGATTTGTGGTTGCACCCTTTCCAAGTCGAACTTAGGCTTTCCACCGTTTCAGACTCCGGAACCCTAGCAGGGCGACAACATGCGCCAGCTGAAGGCGAGTTTGATGCTCGATCGTGCGCGGCAAGTATTGGTAGGAGTTCCTGCCATGCATCGGCAAAGTGTACAGTTTCGTGCTTTTGAAGTTTGTCAAAAAATTATTATAATATTGATTATTATTATGGTTTTGCTTCAATCGAGGATTGGTAAACGAAAATACCGTGCATACGGTGCCATGATCCGTTCAATGTCTGACATCAATATGAATCACTGTGCGTGCGACCTTTTTCAGTACGACTTACGTACGATGCTTTTTTTTAGGGTGACTTACGTACGATGCTTACTTGGATGGCTGCGAGCCCAGGTAACCGATCAATGAATGGCTCCAATTGTTTGTCATATGAAAATCATACAGGAGATGTCGTACGTGTGATAGTGCTCATGACTAAAAACGAGACAATTTAAGTACAGGGGTTGTCGTACATGTACCATCGTTCGTTGGTAAATCATATACTCCCTTCGTCTGGAGATTTTAGTTTTAGATACAATCATTTTTATTCATTTATTCGACAAATATTTTCGGGTATGAGAATTTTTTATTGTAGAATTAGTGATTTTTTCACTCATAAGAATTAGTGGATTTTTTTCTCGGGGTGGATAATCCTGGTTGGGAGTGTACTGCGCCGGGCGGGGGACGGCGGAGACTGGAGGCGTGTGGCCGGTCCATGGGCTCAGATATTTCGGGGGGCGCGTGGCTTCTCTCCCCGCGCCGCGCCGCGCCGGTGGGCCAGCGGAATCAGAGCCCCGTGCGGTGGCGTTAAGTACGAGGTGGGGGACGCGCCGTCGAAGTGGCAGCGAGCGGCTGTAGCATGCACGTACGCCTCTGCTCTCCACTCCACTCCGTTCCGTTCGTACACCTACAGGCCACAGGGCTGTGCCCGCCCGCGCCGCGTCCCAGCGCAATGCGGCGCGGCGGTGGAGTTTTCCTCCATGAGATCACCGGGAAAACGTCACCACACAAGCGCGACGTGTCACGCACAGCGACCGGCCGGAGGGTAAAACACGTGCGAGGCGCGCGCGTCGCCCACGGTGACTCCCGTTTTCACGTGCCCGGGACATGTGTAAATCGCGGCCGCCGACCGCGCCCACGAACCTCGACACAGCCTCCTCGGGATCGCGCGGTGCCAGGCGCTTTCTGAACCCGCTCCGGCGTCACCCTCGTCCGTTCCGCCGCTACCGGACGGAGAGCTGGCGCCCGCCCGCCGCGCGCGTGAGCTGAAGAGCGGTGGACGGCCGAGCGGCCGCGCAGGTGGCGCGCCCCGGGCGGCGCTGGTGGGCCGGCGGGCGCCGTGTGGCCGCGCGACGGACTGACGGCCGCGGGGGCCGCCAGTTGTGCCGTCGGCCCGCGTCCAAGTGTCGGGCTGCATGTTTTTTTTCTTTTCACAGCGCGGCGGCCGCGGCCTGCGCGGTTTGGCACCGCCCGGCGGTTGGCCGCTCGTACGAATACGTAGAAAGAGACTCGGTTGCCGTCTCATGGAGTACAGTGTTGAATGTTTCCCTTTTCCTTTTCCTTTTTTTTTGCTCTGAAAATATTTGAACGCTGCCGCTCGATCACGAGGAGGCATGAGAGATGGAAAACAAGTGAAGGTTACGTGCAAGAATTATTATTTTTGCTTCTCCGGCCGAATAATTTGACTTGCACGCAGGGCCGGTGAAGTTTGGTGGTCGCCGGCCACGGTTAGGTCGTTCGGTTTCACCGATCGAACGACGCTGGATGGGGTGTTGGAACAAGCAAGTCGTGTAGCGGCTGCTCAGGCGCAGGAATGCCACTCATTCAAGCGGCATGGTCAAAGCGTTTTTCAGGTTTCGCGCGCCATGTTGCCCAGCACATTTCGCGTGACCTCGGAGCGCTGATCCGTGGCGCCACTGCCCACGCACGGCTTCGGTGTCCTCCTGACGGGGCTGACCACGACGGAGAGAAAAACTTGTGTCTGTTGGTTGGCGATGCGCGGGACTATCTAGCCGGCCGGGTCACTCAGATCGTCAGGCGGGACAGATATTTTTCTTCTTCTAACATCAAAGACTAATCGAAACCAAAGATGTACGTAGTACTTCCTCCGTTCGTAAATATTTGTCTTTCTAAAGATTTTAAAAAGTGACTACATACGAAGCAAAATAAATAAATTTGCGGTCTAAAATATGTCTATATACATCCGCATGTGGTAGTCTATTTAAAATCTCTAAAAAGACAAATATTTAGGAACGGAGGCAGAGAGTACTTCGTTATCTTCCTTGGGTCACGTCGTGCTAATCACAAGGAACTTGTTGCATCATTGCATACACCAGACGAGCTCGACGACGCCTTTCGCCGAGGCTTGTTATCGGACCGTTTCATGACAGATCGTCTTTGTTTTCTTTTCCCACCGCGCGCGCATGCATCCTCGGGTTGAACGATGCAAGCAATGCGGAGAGAGGCATGGAAATATCGCGCCCGGCCGTGCCTTGAGCTCTTTGTCCCGGCATCCGTCTCGTGTACGCCGTCCGTTAGTTGCCGACCCCCCGTTGAATCGCAGCGCCCACAAAACATGAAGCAAGGCGGTCAATCCGTTCAACTATGATCTTTTAATATGCAGGGTAAAGTACGTAGCAGATTAATCACTGGATTCTACTACTAATATGTAACGATCTGTCACTGGTGCTGATTTACCGGCGTGAGCAGTCAATTCTGTCAGCTCGGCGGCGCACAACAACGCCAAAATGCGCCGCTCATCGCATCCCTCTCTGACACACCTGCACGCATAAAAACAATTCTGCCCGCGGACTGCGGCCCAAGCAGCGACAAAGACGGGGCGTGCGTGCCCCCGCACCGCACCTGAAAGATTCAAGTGAGCATGTCTGTTTTGTCGACGCATATGCACGCCGCGCACTCGTCGATCCCGACACCTCTAGAGCTGGCCTCACGACTCGTCGATTCGGAACTCGAAACGCATCGTCTAGCTCCCCTGCCTGTCCGATCGACGTTATTTTACGCACCACGCGTGCGCCAGATGCTGGCCTCGTGTCGAGGTCGAGCAGACGCGGCAGAGACCGGCGAAAAGGCCCGGGTTAGTTTAGTCTAGTTTATTACACGTAGAAGAATTATTTTAGCGTGCCAGGCCGAGCAAGAGTCGATGGATCGTTGAGGTTCCGGGAGTAGCTGGCCAACACCCGAGCGCCTCCACCTGCATGCATGAACCACGTGTCCTGCAGCCGCGAGAGGGCCGTCTCGAGACTTCTCCCGCCCCCTCACGATTATTGCCTGCGCGCCGATCATATGATGCTCTTGTCTTTCACCTCACGCTGAGGGCGACCCGTACGCGTGCGCCTCTAGCTTTCGTCGCCATGACAGATGCATGGCGTGGCGAGTTACGCACTGGAGATACAAGGCAAATTATGCATGTACGTGCTCGGCGACGTCTGCATACATACAAGAGACGAGACGGACGTACGCAGACGCAGGGGATCATACTTTGCTTTGGCCCAGACACGTCCGTGTGGATTGGCGAGCGCATGAACGCACGTAACCATGGTAGAGAAACTTTGCAGTCCTCATAGTAGCTTTGGCACGACGGATCGGTGAGCATCAATGATATATGGCCTGCCTCGCATATAAAGGACATAATAAAGGAAAAAATATAAGGACCCTCTTATCTGGGACGGTTAGCTGCGAGAGGTGTCATTTGTGAACGTTTTGATGACATTTTTGGTTGTCTGTAGGGTGGCAGTATTTTTCAGAACGACATTATATTTTCTGAGAGGGTGATAGTTTTGAGCTTTCATCCTAAAAATGTTATGTCGTTAGAAAGAAATTGTCACCCCCTAACAACTAAAACTGCCAACAAAAACGTTCAAGCTGCCACCTTTTCCTAACGAACGGTCATCAAATAAGATTTCCGAACTACAAAGTGATTTCGCTTTTTAATGGATTTTCTGATAACGGTGATAAGTGCTGGCTGCACAGTCAGTCGTTTGCACTGTACAGTCCGTTGAGCTGTGGTTGCGTACATAATGAGACATATTGAATGCATGCCAAACTTTCTTCATATATAGTACCACCTCTATATTTTAGTGATCTA
The DNA here is from genome assembly GCF_003073215.2 of Triticum urartu. NCBI lineage: Eukaryota > Viridiplantae > Streptophyta > Magnoliopsida > Poales > Poaceae > Triticum > Triticum urartu. The sequence goes on from NC_053024.1 coordinate 637,984,147, forward strand.
AACGCTTTTATATTTCTTTACGGAGGAAGTAGTTACTTGTAATCTTGTATGAAGTGCGGAAGCATCATTTGAGTGTGAAAAGGCCACAAAGCGCGCGGGAAAATCGGAACGATCGAGGAGACTCGTCAGTGCGCGAGTCTTCTTCTCTCTCCTTTTCTCGGACAGAAAAAAGTGCAGACCACAGGGTGAGAGGAGACTCGAAGGCGTTATCTGTCTAGCTAAGTGGGAAGAATCGCATCTGGGCGGTGGAAAATGGAAAGAGACTACAAAGCTAGGTGCTGCTTTGCTGTCACGAACTCTCCAGCGTAGAAGCTTTGAGAGGCTCGTAGCGATTCAATCAGAAACAGGAGAAACGAATGCTTTTTTCAGTGAGGAAGCAACCTCAACTTACAAGAAGAAAAATGTTCGCGAAATAAAATAAAAAAGTCCACACATTCAATTTTTTATTTTGCAAAAATAAAAACAATGTTAGCGAACTCAGAAAATGTTCAAAAGTTCCAAAAAATTCATGAAATTAAAAACATGAATTTAAAATGGAAAAGGCGAAAAATGGAAAAAAAAGATATAAATAACAAGCGAAAAAACACTAAAAGAAAACACAGGAGAAGGGAAAAGCAGGAAAGGGGGGGGGTCTTGCTAGTTGGGTTGGCCCAATCGTACACAGGGGCATGCATTACCTCGCTATCCATCGACCCATGCGGCAAATAGGATTCAGCTTGCCCAACATACATTCTTACCCATATGTGCTGTATGGTCGAGTAACGGCGATCCCACCAAGCTTGGGAGCACCTAAACAGTGGGTACCCATGCAGGGGATCCCAGGGAGGCTCCGAACAGACGCGCATGGTGCGCCCAACCGCCATCATGTGTGAAGCGTTGGGTGTAGCGGCGGGAACATCATTTTTTCCCTTATTTTTGCATGTATTTTTTTTATTTTTTTGTTTTTCTCGCGTGAATCATACAGTGCGAAAAAACATGACCAGACTTCTCAAAAGTGAAAAGCATAATTGTGCTTCATGAAAAAAGCACAACTGCGCTTTGGTATGAAGCTTATATGTGCTTCCCATAGCTCTGCTTTCCGAAAAGCGAAAAGCATAGCCTTCCGCGAGAAGCACAATAGTGTGCATGAGATCTAATTTTAAAAATCCCGACAAGAAAAACGCAACATGGAAAACAGTTTGTGACTTGTTCGGAAGATAAACATTTTCAAAAAATTAATGAACGAAAAAGCACAAAACTCTCATATTGCAGCAAGTATCACACCTGCATTGCGCCACTTGTCACTTTGATAGGAGGTGGGAGTGAACTTTGCAACAGGTACCCTCTACCTAGTGATTTCGAACAAGCTTTATGAACAAGTTTTAAATGTCATGCACATTTTTTGAACGATATAAAATATATTTTTAATCACTCAATTTTTTAACATTGTATAAATATTTTAAATGCTGAAAATATTTTTGAAAAGAATGATTTCTATTTTTTCAAATCACATACCATTGTTTGAATGGTGTGAATATTTTTCACGTCGTATAATCTTTTAGAAAAGTAATCACGAACATGTTTCTAAGATGCGTGAGCATTTTTAGAAAAGTCATGTACATTTCTCTGGCTGCTATCATCATTTCTTTGGTTACACGAATATTGTTCTATGTTGCATACGCGTGAAGCGTTTTCATATTGAAGGAAATATCATTCCATTTGAAAGCAAATAACAACAATAAAACAAAAGTATAAATTAAAACATGCGTTGGAGCTCATCCCCGTGCCGGCTCGGCCCATTTATCACTGACCTCGCCTATATCTGGCCTTCAGCGAGTCCAGCTTCGAGCGAGATGGGCCGGCCACCCTCGTGGGAGGTCACAGCCTCCTTTAATGTTCTTTTTAGTTTTTTAGTTTTCTATTTTCTTAATTAGGTTTTTTATCTTTTGTTTATACTTTCAAATATTATACGTATATATATTACAAAAAACACTCTAAAAATGCCGAACACATATTTCAAAATGTTTAACAAGTATTTAAAAAATATTAATCAAGTATTCGGACAATGTTGAACTTGTATAGAAAAATTGTTGATAATGTATTACAAAAATGATTATTATTTTCTGACCATGTATAAAAAATATGAATCAATCATTTGAAAAAATGTTGATCAAGTATTTTAAAAATTATAATCAAACATTTTGGAAAAGCCAAATGTGTATAAAAAATGTTGACCATGTATTTAAAAAATGCTGAAGAAATTTGATCATGTATATAAAGATGTTAATCAAGAATTTCAAAAAAGAACAAGTGTTTCACTAATGTTAATCAAGCGTTTGAAAAATGTTAAATGTGTATGAAAAAAATGTTGACCATGTACTAAAAAATGTTAGTCTAATTGTTAAAAACAGTTAATCAAGCAGTTTTAAAAATTCTTGATCAAGCATTCAAAAAACAATATTAATGTTGTATATAAAAAATATTAATCAATTATTTAAAAATGTTTAAATGTGTATAGAGAAAATGTTGATCATGTATTAAAAATGTTAAATTAGTATTGGAAAAATGTTAAACATGTGTTAAAAATGTTGTTCGCATGAAAAACACAGAATGAATACCAAAAGAAACAAAAAAAACCAAAAAAATGAAAGACGAAAAAGAAACAAAATAAGCCAAAGAAAAACAAAAAAACAATGAAACTGAAGAAACAAATTCGAAAATAATGAATAAACCTGAGAAAGAAAAAGTTAAACAAACAAAATAAAATTAAATACCGCAAAGAAAACTAAATAAAACAAAAAAAAACGGTGGCAAGAATTGGCTCTTTTACCTTAAATAAAGGAAGTCGAGCCCTAGAGTTCATCACGAACCAAACCTGGTGGCTTGGCTAGCATCGCTAGCTCCTATCTTTTTTTTCTTTGAGATAAACAACGCTCTTCATTCTAAATCATAATGTCCCAACCCCAGTTTTGTTCCCTTTTTCTTGATTTTTTCTTTTATTAAGTAGGCTTGTTCAGTTGCTACCCAAGACACAGAAACCTTTGATAACCCATAAGTATAGGGGATCGCAACAGTTTTTGATAAGTAAGAGTGTCGAACCCAACGAGGAGCTAAAGGCAGAACAAACATTTCCTCAAGTTCTATCGACCCCCGATACAACTCTACGCACGCTTGATGTTCGCTTTACCTAGAACAACTATGAAACTAGAATTACTTTGTAGGTGTTGTTGGATAGGTTTGCAAGATAATAAAGAGCACATAAATAAAAAGTAGGAGCTGTTTAGATAAAGACACAACTAAGTTAGTTTTAGTAAATAGCTTTTTGTTACAAGAAAGTTTTTTGTCCCTAGACAATCGATAACTAGACCGGTAATCATTATTGCAATTTTATTTGAGGGAGAGGTATAAGCTAACATACTTTCTCTACTTGGATCATATGCACTTATAATTGAAACTCTATCAAGCATCTGCAACTACTAAAGATCATTAAGGTAAAACCCAACCATAGCATTAAAGTATCAAGTCCTCTTTATCCCATACGCAAACAACCTACTTACTCGGGTCTGTGCTTCTGTCACTCACGCCACCCATCATAAGCAAATCATGAACATATTGCAAACTCTACATCGGGAATCCCTCACGCTTGCGTGACACGGAGAGCACCATAGGACAACACCAATAATAAAACATGCAACTCAAACCAATCACGATCATCAAATAACCCATAGGACAAAACAGATCTACTCAAACATTATAAGATAGCCATACATGATTGGGAAATAATATATAGCGTTGAGCACCATGTTTAAGTAGAGATTACAGCGGCTAAAAGAGAGGTTACACCGCTGCATAGAGGGGGGAAGAGTTGGTGATGATGGCGGTGAAGTTGTTGGTGAAGATTGCGGTGATGATGATGGTCCCCGGTGGCACTCCGGTGCCACCGGAAGCGAGGGGGAGAGAGCCCCCCTTCTTCTTTTTCTTCCTTGACCTCCTCCCTAGATGGGAGAAGGGTTTCCCCTCTGGTCCTTGGTCTCCATGGCGTGGGAGGGGCGAGAGCCCCTCCGAGATTGGATCCGTCTCTCTGTCTCTCTCTGTTTATGCGTTCTCAGATTCTTCCCTTTCACCGTTTCTTATATTTTCGGAGATCCGTAACTCCGATTCGGCTGAAATTTTAACACGATATCTATCCGGATATTAGCTTTCTTGCGGCGAAAGAATGGCATCAACCGCCTTACGGGGTGGCCACGAGGGTCAGGGGCGCGGCCCCTGCCTCGTGGCCCCCTCGGGCATCGTCTCGCGTGGATTTTTCTTCCCAAAAATCATATATATTCCAAAAAAATCTCCGCTAGTTTTTATCCCGTTTGGACTCCGTTTGATATGGATATTCTGCGAAACAAAAAACATGCAACAAACAGGAACTGGCACTGGGCACTGGATCAATATGTTAGTCTCAAAAATAGTATAAAAAGTTGCCAAAAATATATGAAAGTTGTAGAATATTGGCATGGAACAATCAAAAATTATAGATACGACGGAGACGTATCAACTTTCAACGAGAGATCCTTCCAACTTGCTTAATGCGAGATATAGTCATTTTTTGAGAAATCTCGCCACTTTATTATATAACAGCAATGTTCATAGGTACACGACGTTGGTCATGGGGGACTCCCAACCAAACATGCCGCCCTACCCCTAAGTTACAAGAGAACTTGGTGAGATTATGAGCCTCGAAATTGTCATTTCTACGCTCAAAAACAAAAACAACCAATGTGAAAAAACTTCTACGATGCATTATTTCATGTACTATAGCCGAATGCAGACCTCCTGTTCCTTCGTTTATATCTTGAACCACTCCTTTGCAATCCGAGGCAATCAACATGCTTGTGACCTGAAGATCCCCTGCAAGAGCTAGAGCCTCCTTGCACGCCAAAGTCTCAAGAATTGTGGGATCGGTTATGCCATGGAAAACAGCCGCCGACGAACCCAAATATAATCCTGTGTGGTCTCGACACACCACTGAGACTGCCCCGCCGCGTCGGTGACGCCCAACGGCTCCGTCAACGTTGATCTTTGCAACACCAACCGGTGTCGCAAGCCAGCTTCTTGCCCCTCCCCACGGAGCCACTGCTTGTGCAGGCCGATCGTTAGGCCAATCGTTAGGCTTCTCCAGTTACTGCAGCTCGTTAAGAAATGAGGTTACAAACGATGAAGTGTGCATTGGTGATTGAAAGATACCCTCGTGAATCGCCTTCCGTCTTGCATACCATACCGCCCACAAAGTCACCACCATCATTGTGAACGACTTCCGATCAAGATCATCATTCAGCCGAAACAACCAGTTCTTAGCGCTGGTCTCATCAATCTCCGCCATTTTTGCCACCAGGCAAGGGTCGAAAAGTGCCCAAGTGCAGCATGCCGATGTACATGACACCAGAGCGTGATGCCATGAATCGGGAGACCCGCACAGCGGACAAGCGTCTCGTGTTGCCATGTTCCTTTTGCTCAAAACGTCCGTAGTTGGGAGAGAATGACGGGCTAGGCGCCAAAGGAACACTCTGACCTTTGATGGCACCGTCAGCGACCAAAGTGAGGACCAGTCCCGCTCCTCCCTGTCATTGCTTGAGGACCTGCTTTTTCCTTCAAGCCAGTTTTCCCAGGTGATTTTAGTTTTGATCATAAACTTGTAAGACGAGCTAACAGTAAAAAGTCCCTTCTTCTCCGGGTACCATGCCCAAAAATCCTCTATATTGCTCGTGCATATCGGGATCCGCAAAATCGCTTCTGCATCAGTTGGCAAGAACAATGCTCTGACCAGGTTTGCATTCCATGCACATGTTGCTGGAAGGAGTAGCTCCGAAACAAGCTGAGGCGGGTCTTGGACCAAAGACATAATCAGTCGCAGTGATCCCTCCTTGGGTATCCAATTATGATCCCAAATTCTCGTAGTCTGACCATTGCCGATCCTCCTGATTATGCCATGTTTCAGGATGTCTCGCCCCTCTAGGATAGCTCGCCAAATCTGCGATGGACGTGAACCCAATTCTGCCATGAGAAACTCCGTGTTTGGGAAGTAGGAAGCCTTGAGAATCCCTGCGCTCAATGATGATGGATCATGCAGCACTCTCCACGCCTGTCTGGCTAACAACGCTAGATTAAACAGTTCAAGATCTCCGAATCCCAAACCTCCCAAATACTTTGGCCTCGTCATTACCTCCCATGACAGCCAAGCCGGTTTCCGTTGTCCCTCCTTGTAACCCCACCAGAACTTGCGAATGATAGCGTTTATATGTTCACATAAACCTCTGGGAAGCTTGAAACATGACGTAGAATAAACCGGGATATCTTGCGCAACCGATTTGATTAGTACCTCCTTGCCCCCAGCAGACAAGCACTTGCCCATCCAACCTTTCACCTTGTCCCACACCCGTTCGCTCAAGTGTTTGAAAGTGCCCTTTTTTGAATGTCCAACATCTGTGGGCATACCAAGATATCTGTCACTCAAGGACTCATTAGGAACCTGGAGACACCCCTTCACTGCATCTCTAACGATCCGTGGGCATCCTTTGCTGAAGAAAATACATGACTTGTCCATGTTAATCCGTTGACCCGAGGCCATGCGATAAGTATCCAAAAGGTGTGACACTTCTTCTGCTCCATCAACACTCGCCTTGAAAAACAGCAGGCTATCATCCGTGAATAAAAGGTGGTTCACCGACGGAGCCGATGTTGCCACCTTGATGCCGCTGAGCTGGGATGATCCATTATGAGATTTTAACAGGCGCGAAGGCCCTCTGCTGCCAACAAGAAAATGTATGGAGAGATGGGGTCTCCCTGACGAATACCTATGGATGGTGAAAACTCTTCTGATTTGCTCCCATTAAACATAACTGAAAAAGAAACTGTTCTGACCATGTTCATGACAATGGAAACCCATGGCGCTGCAAAACCCAATTTCCTCATGATAGCTTCCAGATAGTTCCACTCCACTCGATCATATGCCTTCATCATGTCGAGCTTTAACGCACAATAATTATTGTTCTTCGACTTGTTCCTCTTCATAAAGTGCAAACACTCATAGGCTGAGATTATGTTATCAGTTATAAGCCGGCTAGGCACAAAAGCTGACTGCTCTTCAGAAATAACCTCAGGGAGTATTATCTTCAACCGATTAGCTAGAACCTTTGAAGCTATCTTGTAAAATACATTGCATAAGCTAATCGGTCGGAATTGAGATAGAAGAGTTGGTTTTGATACCTTAGGGAATAATACCAAAACAGTGTCATTAACACACTCCGGGCTTTCTTCTCCTTGGACTATACTCAGAACATCATGTGTGACCGCGCCGCCACAAATGTCCCAGTGCCTCTGGAAGAAGTGCGCCGGGAACCCGTCCGGCACTGGGGCCTTGGTCGGGAACATCTGAAAAAGTGCCTTCTTAACTTCTTCTTCCTTGTAAGGCGCCATTAGAGTCTCGTTCATCGCTGCCGTCACCTTTGAGGGGACATGTTGAAGCACGTCATCTAAACCCTCCACCCCCTCCGAGGTGTATAAGGCTTTATAGAAGTCTAATGCCATCTGTTGCATCTCCGATAAATCCTCCGTGAGCTGACCATCTTGCTTGTGTAACGATTTTATCAAATTCTTACGACGTCTGTTTAAAGCTCGAAGGTGGAAAAGTGTGTATTTCTATCCCCCTCCGACAGCCACGCTACCCTTGATCTTTGGTGCCACATTATTTCTTCCTGAAGATATAGTTCGATCAATCGATCATTTGTTTTGATCTCAACATGACTCGGTGCAGTCCTCGCTGGATCACTTCTGAGTCGCTCTAGGTCTCTCTCTAGCCTCCTTATTTCTGACTTTACACTCCCAAAAGTTGACTTGCTCCACTCGCCCAAATTATTAGACAAGGATTGCAAGTTTGCTCGGACTTCTGCCACTATAAGATTAGGGCCGTTCGCCTCCCATGCACGCTGGACGGTCGGGATGAGCTCGGGATGTGTGTCCCACATGCACTCATACCTAAACTGTTTTTCTTGCTTCCCTCGCTCCGGTGGAGCCAGCATTAGATTTATAGGAGAGTGGTCAGAGGTCACGGCTGTGAGATGATCAACCGCTGCTAGGGGGAACCGAGCGCACCACTCGGGCGTGCCCAATGCCCTGTCGAGCCTGACTCTTGTATATGATCCACCAGACACCTTCTTTTCGAACGTCCACTTGCAGCCCTGGTAGCCAAGGTCAATTAGACCACACACATCGACTGCATCACGAAAACCTTGAATCTGGGTTTGACTTCTCTGGCTGATTCCCTCGTGCTCATCATAGCGGAGAACCTCGTTGAAGTCTCCAATGCACACCCACGGCATATTGTGGAGGGCTGCCAGGTTTTTCATTGTGTCCCACGTTCTATAACGGAGATGTGTTTGTGCCTCTGCGTAGAAACACGAGAGCCTCCAAGGGTCCCCTCCCATGTCTGAGATCTTCACATCAATATGATACTACGAATAGCCCAAAATCTCGATCTTTATTTCATTATTCCAATACAAAGCTAAACCACCACTCCTACCAGTGGAACCAATAGCAAAAGATGAATCAAAACCTAAAGTACTTGATAAACTTTCAGTTCTATCCTGGCCAATCTGAGTTTCCACGATACAAAGTACTCTAGGGGCAAACTTTAACACGATTTCTCGTAGCTCTTGAACTGCCGGGGCGTTGCCTAGTCCCCTACAGTTCTAGCTAAGACAACTCATTGGGCTCAGCGGTCCTCCGCCGGGGAGGCCGCCGCTTTGGCATCAAGAATTTTCAGACCCGCTGAGTTCTTCCTCCCGCTCGAGATCGGCACCTTCTCTGACTGCTGCGAGAGTCTCAAACGTTTTGGGTCTTGTTTCGGTGGTGGGCTAAGAGGCAGACCTGCAGCCCCACCGCTGTTCCTCTCCACCGGCACAATATGAAGGCTCGAGCCAACCGCCTCTATAGCTAGTGCACCCACTACCTCTTCAGGCGTCCTCTTGCGACTTGCGTCATTGTCCTCCATATCAGTATCCTCACCCTCCTTCTCGCCTCATCCTGCACTTTCGGACCTGAGCTGCCTCCTCCCTCTTTGCCCCTAGTTCTTTGCCCATTGTTGCGACGTCTAGTGCCCCATGCCGTAGTGGCAGGTGCCCTGAGGTTTTTGAAAACCAGAGCAGAGGGAGGGTGAACACCATCACCATGTTCCTTGAATTTGTGGCCCATCATACCACACACCTGGCACCAATCTGGGAGTCGCTCATATTTCACCGCAAAGATCTCTCTCTGGCCACCCCGGACTATAGAAGTCACTTTCTTCAACTGCTGACGGACATCAATACGAATTCTCACTCTATAGAAATTGCCCTCAAAGTCAAAGGATGAAGGCTCGGACTCCACAAACTCGCCAATCTTTGCTACTAGGGCTTTAACCTTTCCATGGTAAGCGATCGGTAGGTCAAGGATTCTTGCCCAGATCTCGAACTTGAACAACTCAATCGATGAGGGCTTGGAGTATCCATCATAAGGAACAATGATCACCGGGTGACCCTCAAAGTGCCACGGCCCCCCTTGTGTTACTCTTTCCCAATCACCTAGGCACTCAAACTGCATAATGAACAAGTTCTCTTCTAGGGTTTTTATCTTGACCCTCCTTGCAAGATCCCATGCTGATCACATGTTGCGAAAGAACCAGTAGGTGCTGAAGTTTTTGTCGATATGAACATGGACCAGGGTCATCCACCTGAGATCCTCTTCTGGTGGCGCGTCATCCTCCTCGAACACGACGTCATCTAGGTCATCCTCTTTCAATGCAAGTTCCTCCATGAGGTCCTCGAGCTTCCCCTTCCCCTTGCTCTCGGACGCACCCGGAGCACCGTGCTTCGCCATCTACAGAAGAGGCAGATCCAATCTCGCAGCTTCGGCGCTGCCAAAACCCTAACACCTCCGACCCATCCAGCCTCCCACCAAGGCCGGGAAGCAGTACCAGACCACCCCTTAGTCAGCCCAAGTGGGAGAGGTCAGACGATCGGCGGTGGAGGACGAAGTTTACTCTACGTCGCTTGAGGCTGCGAGAGGAAAACGAACCCTAGCGAGAGGGAAAGAGTGGGAGAAACACCGACTATCCGGCTACATGCGAGATATAGTCGTGGTGCCTCGCTACAAGGTACAAACCCCTCCTGGGGGAAGTCCCTAGTTGCCAAGCAAACGTTCATAGGCGCTCCCTTGGGCTGGCCCACGAGGAATGTACACATGACTCAGGTTTTGACTATAGCGATATGTTGACCCTAAAGAAAGAATATAGCGATTTGTTTTCCCTGTAGGGACCGATTTTCTTCTCGCAACACTATAGCGACTGATTTTCTCGATAGAAACACTGTAGCGATCAGTTTTCTTATTGAAGCTGCCAATATTTATTAGTTTATAAATAAACTTTGAAGTGGGAAATATTTTTTGAAATACCTTTTTTTAACACATGAACTTTTGTTAGAATTGTCGAATAGTTTAGAAAATGCAAACATTTGTTGAATTTGCGAGGAAAAAGTGAAAATGGAAACGTTTTTTAAAAGTCTGAATAGTTTTGGAAAAAGAAAGTTTTTTAAAATCCCTAAACATACTTTTGAAAATGCATTTTTTTTTATTTTTGAGAATAAAATGAGAACAAGTTGAAATTCTGAACAAGTTTTGAAAAATATGAACATTTTCTGAAAAATGTCAAACATTTTAATAAAATGCGATTATTTTTAAAAAATTCCAATATTTGTAAAAAATTAACTTTTTTGGAAAAATAAAGAAAACTTGAAGAAAAAACATAGAAACAAAAAGGACAAAAAACAAAAAAAAGAGGAAAAGAAAAACCTTAAATAAATCCAGTAAAGAAAAAAATTTCAAGAACTTTCTAGAAGGTCCTCAAAACCGGTTGGCCTGCCTATCATGCCCTTTGCTAAGCCCGCACAATTGGATGCAGTGAGCACGAATTTCTGGCACATTTTTTCCGTGACATTGGATCTTTGTGGTGAGGAAGTGACAAGACGATCATCAGAGTGCTTGAAGGAGAGGACTCTCCAGAGGAGATAAACGTACGTTCATTGTTTTGATTCCCAAGAGTCCATCCAATTTCATACAATTTCGGCCTATAAGCCTTTGCAACGTGATCAATAAGACTGCCTCAAAGGTTGTAGCTAATAGACTGGAACTTATTCTCCTTGAGGTAATCTCAGAAGAGCAGTCAACTTTTGTACCTGGACGTCTTATTACAAATAATTTTATCACGGGTGAGGGAGTCCTGAATTAGGGGGTCTCCGGACAGTCGGACTATATCCTTTGGCCGGACTGTTGGACTATGAAGATATAAGATTGAAGACTTCGTCCCGTGTCCGGATGGGACTCTCCTTGGCGTGGAAGGCAAGCTAGGCAATACGGATATGTAAATCTCCTCCCTTGTAACCGACTCTGTGTAACCCTAGCCCCCTCCGATGTCTATATAAACCGGAGGGTTTAGTCTGTAGGACAACATACAATCATACCATAGGTAGCTTCTAGGGTTTAGCCTCTACGATCTCGTGGTAGATCCACTCTTGTAATACTCATATCATCAAGAACAATCAAGCAGGACGTAGGGTATTACCTCCATCAAGAGGGCCCGAACCTGGGTAAACATCGTGTCCCCTGCCTCATGTTACCATCCGCCTTAGACGCACAGTTCGGGACCCCCTACCCGAGATCCGCCGGTTTTGACACCGATATTGGTGCTTTCATTGAGAGTTCCACTCTTCCGTCACCGTAAGGCCCGATGGCTCCTTTGATCATCGGTAACGATGCGGTCCAAGGTGAGGTTTTCCTCCCCGGACAGATCTTTGTATTCGGCGGCTTCGCACTGCGGGCCAATTTGCTTGGCCATCTGGAGCAAACCGAGAGCTACGCCCCTGGCCATCAGGTCAGGTTCGGAAACTTAAACTACACTGCCGACATCCGTGGAGACTTGATCTTCAACGGATTCGAGCCCATGTCAGGTGCGCTGCACAGTCACGACGAGCTTGACGTAACTCTGCCGTCAGATAATATTCGAGAAATCGCATCTGCAACTACTCCGGCCGTCAACCCCGAGCAAATCGCGCCGCCCGAGAGCGGAGGGATAGACCCCGCCATGGAGGCTGCACTCTTAGTGGCGATAGAGCCGGATACTGACTTCACCCCTCACGAGAGCCGTGTCGCCGAACCACTAGATTCACCTCCGGCCACGGAATCCGAGCCGCTTACATCCGTGCCCGTCGAATCCTACTGGGCGCCGATCATGGAGTTCACCTCCGCGGATATCTTTCAGCACTCGCCCTTCGGCGATGTGCTAAATTCATTAAGGTCTCTCTCCTTGTCAGGAGAACCTTGGCCGAACTATGTCTTGCTAGAATGGGATGCGGACGACGAAGAAATTCGCTACCCACCCCCCACCCACTTAGTAGCCACTGTCGACGATTTAACCGACATGCTCGACTTCGACTCCGAAGACATCGACGGCATGGACGACGATGCAGGAGACGAGCAGGAACCACCGCCCACAGGGCGCTGGACCGCTACCTCATCATACAACATATACATGGTGGACACCCCTAAAGAAGGCAATGGCGACGAGACAGCGGAGGATGACCCCTCCAAGAAGCAACCCAAGCACCGACGTCAGCGGCGCCGCTCTAAGTCCCGCCACAGCAAAAGTAGTGATACCAGTACAGGAGATAATAACACTCCGGATAGTGTCGAAGACAACCACAATCCCCTCCAGCATGATGTAGAGCCGGAGGATGAACAAGCTAGACCTCCAGAGCGGGCAGTAGATGGAGAACTGGAGGAGGACAATTACATGCCTCTCTCTGAATACGAGGCGAGCCTCGGCGATGAAGAATTTATCGTGCCTGAGGACCCCGTCGAGTAGGAGCGCTTCAAGCGCCGGCTTATGGCCACAGCAAATAGCCTGAAGAAAAAGCAACAACAGCTTCAAGCTGATCAAGACTTGCTAGCAGACAGATGGACCGAAGTCCTTGTGACCGAGGAATACGAACTCGAGCGCTCCTCCAAGAGTTACCCAAAACACAGGTTGCTACCTCACCTCGAGGAGGAAGCATTGAAACCTCATTCACCATTGTACGATGCGGCTGACCGGCCACCGCGTGGCCGAGCCAGAGAGGCGTTCTAGCTTGAAGTTCATCCTGCACCCCGCCGCCACTCAATCAAAAATATCAAGGCCCGGGGCAACACACGGGACCTGCGAGACGTATTGGACAGTAAGGCAAAACTTTCAAGGTCAATATACGGGTCACGCACATGTGCGCCAACACGGGACGATGATCGTCGCGCCGGATACACCAAAAGAAAATCCGGCCGGGACGAATACAACAGACAAGACTCATATGAACTGCGTCGTGATATAGCCCGGCATAGAGGCGCCGCACACCCCCTATGCTTCACTGATGAAGTTATGGATCACGAATTCCTGGAGGGTTTCAAACCCGTAAATATCGAATCATATGATGGTACAACAGATCCCACTGTATGGATTGAGGATTTCCTCCTTCACATCCACATGGCTCGTGGTGATGATCTACATGCCATCAAGTATCTCCCACTAAAACTCAAAGGACCAGCTTGGCATTGGATGAATAGCTTGCCAGCAGACTCCATCGGCAGTTGGGAGGATCTGGAAGACGCATTCCTTGACAACTTCCAGGGCACTTATGTGCGACCACCGGATGCTGATGACTTGAGTCATATAACTCAGTAGCCAGGGGAATCGGTCAGACAATTCTGGACTCGGTTCCTGACTAAGAAAAACCAAATTGTCGACTGTCTGGACGCAGAGGCCCTAGCGGCATTCAAGCACAACATCTGTGACGAGTGGCTTGCCCGCCACCTTGGCCAGGAGAAGCCGAAGTCTATGACAGCCCTCACGACACTCATGATCCGCTTTTGCATAGGCGAGGATAGCTGGCTGGCTCGCAGCAATAACACATCGAGGAATCCGGGCACTTCGAATACCAAAGATGCCAACGACAAACCACGACGCAACAAACACAAGCGCCGCAAATATGGTGACAAAACCAATAATAAGGCAGTTAATGCCGGGTTCAGGGTCCCAAAGCCCGGTCAGCGGAAATGGCCGCCCAAAAATACAAATCTGAGTCCATCCAGTCTGGACCACATACTCGCCCGCCAATGCCAAATTCATGGCACCCCAGAAATGCCAGCCACCCATACCAACAGAGAATGCTGGGTCTTCAAACAAGCCGGCAAGGCAGGCGCCAAATACGAAGAGGGGTCTCAAAGCGATGATAGCGACGAAGAGCCCAGATTTCCGAACAAAGGAGGGCAAAAGAAACTCCCCCCCCCCCCCGTACCCAATCGGTGAATGTGGTAAATACCACCCAAACGGCCCACTTTGACCAGATATACACCCTTAAGGATGGCGGCTCAACGGAACTCGCCGTCCCACAATATAAGCTAGGGCCGGTCACCTTCAACCGCACGGATCGTCCGGTCAATGCAAACCGGGGCAATCCAGCCGCACTAATCCTCGACCCAATAGTAAACGGGTTCCACCTCACTCAAGTCCTTATGGACGGAGGTAGCAGTTTAAATCTGCTTTACCAGGATACCATGTGTAAGATGGGCATCGATCAATCAGCGATCAAGCCCACTAAGGCCACTTTCAGAGGTATCATACCAGGTATGGAGGTCAGCTGTACAGGCTCCATTTCCCTCGAGGTAATCTTCGGATCACCAGAAAATTACCATACCGAAGAGTTAATCTTCGAAATCGCCCCTTTCCGCAGTGACTATCAAGCACTGCTTGGGCGAACCGCGTTCGCTCGATTCAACGCGGTGCCACATTATGCCTACCATAAGCTGAAAATGCCCGGTCCACGCGGCGTCATCACGGTTCATGGCAAGGCCGAATTTTCTCTCGACTCCAACAAATGCATCACTGCCTTAGCAGCAGGAACACCGAGCAGCACCTTGCAGCCAAACCTCGAGTCGACACCTAGGCTCCCGGACACCGTCAAGGGGCTCCGAACTACTTTGCGGAAGGATACTCTGGCTCGTCCAGGGTTCAATTAAAGACTCCGGCAAAGTCCACTACAGGCCGAACTCAGCGGCTCAACTGCCCTTCGGTACACAAACATTTCTTATATTTCCTTCGTAGGTGCACCTTTGCACCGACCAAGACGGACTCCACAGAGGCAGCTCAAACGCGCCTGGAGATCCTTAGACATTTCCCGCAGCGACCGTCCGGCTACAATACGGACCCACACTCAACCTCTTCCCCTGGTCACAGCAGGTTCTGCTATCACAACTCCTTTTTTTATCACATTACTTGTACCATACGCATAGACGTATTATTTATACAACATGTGGATTCATATGATGTTTACCTGCTAGTTATTTCTTATCGAAATCATTTCGTCAAATGGCATCCGTACACAGCGGTATGCCCTAAATATGCCAGGGGCTTCGTCTTCCCCGTAACGCGGCAATAAAAGTCCGAACACCTTCATGGAAGTTCGGCACCCCGAACTTATAGCATTATATGCATCAGCTTCGAATCATGTCTTGGGTCAATAGTTGGGTTTGCCCGGCTTCTATGTTTTGGTACCTTACGTTCCGCTATATCGGTTAAGGTAGCATTGGGAGAACTACTGGGATTGTGTCCTGGTTCTTCCGGACGAGCACCTCAGTAGAGAAATCCGAAAACTGACTGTCATGATACGGCGAGAGCTGGTCAGCTGTTCGAGCGGTCACAAAATCTTTAAGGATTTCTCCCACACAATGCCATAACCAATGCAACGTGCGATGGATCGGCTTTTTTTCGATCAGGCGCTTATAGAGCCCCTAGTACGGTCTTCCAAACACAAGGGGCTGCGCCAACCATACTAAAGCTCCTCTAGCTAAGTGAGAGTGATAAAGCCCTATAGTCTGATTGCCTGGTTCGTTGTGCTGAGCACCTCCCTTGGAGGACCCCAAAACTGGGATAAAGAGTGCTCAGGTTATCTCGAACACCCCCGTACTCCTTACGTGGGGGCAGAAGTCGACGACTGGCCAACTCTCAGCCTTAATATACAAACGGCCGCACAGGAGGGTAAACTTTTATATAACAGTCGACATATCAATGACCTTGTTTAAACATTACAACGGACAATATGATCCGCATTCAGGAAAATATAATGTCCTTGGTACATAGCTCCACCACAAGGTAGGATCCTTTCAAGACACTCTTATAATATGATTCAGGCTTGCGGTGCTCCTTCCCCTCCGGCGGTCCTTCAGTCACCAGCTTTTCGGCATCCATCTTCCCCCAGTGTGAAGGAAATATGCCCTAGAGGCAATAACAAAGTTATTATTTATTTCCTTATATCATGATAAATGTTTATTATTCATACTAGAATTGTATTAACCGGAAACATAATACTTGTGTGAATACATAGACAAACAAAGTGTCACTAGTATGCCTCTACTTGACTAGCTCGTTAATCGAAGATGGTTATGTTTCCTAACCATAAACAAAAGAGTTGTTATTTGATTAACGGGATCACATCATTAGGAGAATGAAGTGATTGACATGATCCATTCCATTAGCTTAGCACCCGATCGTTTAGTATGTTGCTATTGCTTTCTTCATGACTTATACATGTTCCTATGACTATGAGATTATGCAACTCCCATTTGCCGGAGGAACACTTTGTGTGCTACCAAACGTCACAACGTAACTGGGTGATTATAAAGGAGCTCTACAGGTGTCTCCAAAGGTACATGTTGGGTTGGCGTATTTCGAGATTAGGATTTGTCACTCCGATTATTGGAGAGGTATCTCTGGGCCCTCTCGGTAATGCACATCACTTAAGCCTTGCAAGCATTGCAACTAATGAGTTAGTTGCGGGATGATGTATTACAGAACTAGTAAAGAGACTTGCCGGTAACGAGATTGAACTAGGTATTGGATATTCGAATCTCGGGCAAATAACATACCGATGACAAAGGGAACAACGTATGTTGTTATGCGGTCTGACCGATAAAGATCTTCGTAGAATATGTAGGAGCCAATATGGGCATCCAGGTCCCGCTATTGGTTATTGACCGGAGACGTGTCTCGGTCATGTCTACATTGTTCTCGAACCCGTAGGGTCCGCACGCTTAAGGTTTCGATGACAGTTATATTATGAGTTTATGAGTTTTGATGTACCGAAGGAGTTCGGAGTCCCGGATGAGATCGGGGACATGACGAGGAGTCTCGAAATGGTCGAGACGTAAAGATTGATATATTGGACGACTATATTCGTACATCGGAAAGGTTCCGAGTGATTCGGGTATTTTTCGGAGTACTGGGTAGTTACGGGAGAAGCAATGGGCCTTGATGGGCTTTAGTGGGAAGAGGAGAAAGGGCCAAGGGGCTGCTGCGCCCCCCTCCCCTCTAGTCCGAATTGGACTAGGGAAAAGGGGGACAACCACCTCTCCTTCTCCTCCACTTCCTTCTCCCTTCCTCCCCTCTTGGTGGACTCCTACTAGGACTTGGAATCCTAGTAGGACTCCACATCCTGGCCGCACCAATTGCCTTGGCCGGCCTCCTCCTCCTCCATCATTTATATACTGAGGCAAGGGGCACCCCATAGACGCAAGTTGATCCACGTGATCTTATTCTTAGCCGTGTGCGGCGCCCCCAGCCACCATAGTCCTCGATAATATTGTAGCGGAGTTTAGGCGAAGCCCTGCTGCAGTAGTACATCAAGATCGTCACCACGCTGTCGTGCTGACGGAACTCTTCCCCGACACTTTGCTGGATCGGAGTCCGGGGATCGTCATCGAGCTGAACGTGTGCTAGAACTCGGAGGTGCCGTAGTTTCGGTGCTTGATCGGTCGGGCCGTGGAGACGTACGACTACATCAACCAAACGCTTCCGTTGTCGATCTACAAAGGTACGTAGATCACACTCTCCCCTCATTGCTATGCATCACCATGATCTTGCGTGTGCGTAGGAAATTTTTTGAAATTACTACGTTCCCCAACAGTGGCATCCGAGCCTAGGTTTTTATGGTTTGATGTTATATGCACGAGTAGAACACAAGTGAGTTGTGGGCGATATAAGTCATACTGCTTACCAGCATGTCATACTTTGGTTCGACGGTATTGTTGGATGAAGCGGCTTTGCACAAAGGTGGCTAGCAGGTGACAGTTTCTCCAACTTTAGTTGAACCAAGTGTGGCTACGCCCGGTCCTTGCGAAGGTTAAAACAGCACCAACTTGACAAACTATCGTTGTGGTTTTGATGCGTAGGTAAGATTGGTTCTTGCTTAAGCCCGTAGCAGCCACGTAAAACTTACAACAACAAAGTAGAGGACGTCTAACTTGTTTTTGTAGGGCATGTTGTGATGTGATATGGTCAAAACGTGATGAGATATAAGTTGTTGTATGAGATGATCATGTTTTGTTAAAGTTATCGGCAACTGGCAAAAGCCTTATGGTTGTCTCTTTATTGCATAAGATGCAAGCGCCAAATAATTGCTTTACTTTATCGCTATGCGATAGCAATAGTTGCAAGAGCAATAGTTGGCGAGACGACCGTGTGACAACACATTGATATAGATCAAGATGATGGAGATCATGGTGTCATGCCGGTGACGATAGAGATCATGACAGTACTTTGGAGATGGAGATCAAAGGCGCAAGATGATGATGGCCATATCATGTCACATATTTTGATTGCATATGATGTTTATCTTTTATGCATCTTATCTTGCTTTGATTGACGATAGCATTATAAGATGATCTCTCACTAATTATCAAGAAGTGTTCTCCCTGAGTATTCACCGTTGCGAAAGTTCTTCGTGCTGAGACACCACGTGATGATCGGGTGTGATAGGCTCTACGTTCAAATACAACGGGTGCAAAACAGTTGCACACACGGAATACTCAGGTTATACTTGACGAGCCAAGCATATACAGATATGGCCTCGGAACACGGAGACCGAAAGGTCGAGCGTGAATCATATAGTAGATATGATCAACATAATGATGTTCACCAATGAAACTACTCCATCTCACGTGATGATCGGACATGGTTTAGTTGATTTGGATCACGTAATCACTTAGAGGATTAGAGGGATGTCTATCTAAGTGGGAGTTCTTAAGTAATATGATTAATTGAACTTAAATTTATCATGAACTTAGTCCTGGTAGTATTTTGCAAATTATGTTGTAGATCAATAGCTCGCGTTGTTGCTTCCATGTGTTTATTTTGATATGTTCCTAGAGAAAAATTGTGTTGAAAGATGTTAGTAGCAATGATGCGGATTGGATCCGTGATCTGAGGTTTATCCTCATTGCTGCACAGAAGAATTATGTCCTTGATGCACCGCTAGGTGACGGACCTATTGCAGGAGCAGATGTAGACGTTATGAACGTTTGGCTAGCTCAATATGATGACTACTTGATAGTTTAGTGCACCATGCTTAATGGCTTAGAATCGGGACTTCAAAGACGTTTTGAACGTCATGAAGCATATGAGATGTTCCAGGAGTTGAAGTTAATATTTCAAGCAAATACCCGAGTTGAGAGATATGAAGTCTCCAACAAGTTCTATAGCTAAAAGATGGAGGAGAATCGCTCAACTAGTGAGCATGTGCCCAGATTGTCTGAGTACTACAATCGCTTGAATCAAATGGGAGTTAATCTTCCAGATAAGATAGTGATTGACAGAATTCTCTAGTCACCATCACCAAGTTAGTAAAACTTTGTGATGAACTATGATATGCAAGGGATAACGAAAACGATTCCCAAGCTCTTCGTAATGCGGAAATTGACGAAGGTAGAAATCGAGAAAAACATCAAGTGTTGATGGTAGACAAGACCACTAGTTTCAAGAAAAGGGCAGAGGGAAGAAGGGGAACTTCAAGAAGAACAGCAAGCAAGTTGCTGCTCAAGTGAAGAAGCCCAAGTCTGGTCCTAAGCCTGAGACTAAGTGTTTCTACTGCAAAGGGACTGGTCACTGGAAGCGGAACTACCCCAAGTGATTGGCAGATAAGAAGGATGGCAAAGTGAACATAAGTATATTTGATATACATGTTATTGATGTGTACTTTACTAGTGTTTATAGCAACCCCTCAGTATTTGATACTAGTTCAGTCGCTGAGATTAGTAACTCGAAACGGGAGTTGCAGAATGAACAGAGACTAGTTAAGGGTGAAGTGACGATGTGTGTTGGAAGTGGTTCCAAGATTGATATGATCATCATCACACACTCCCTATACTTTCGGGATTAGTGTTGAACCTAAATAAGTGTTATTTGGTGTTTGCGTTGAGCATGAATATGATTTGATCATGTTTATTGTAATACGGTTATTCATTTAAGTAAAAAAGAATAAATTGTTGTTCTGTTTACATGAATAAAACCTTATATGGTTACACACCCAATGAAAATAGTTCATTGGATCTCGATCTTAATGATACACATATTCATAATATTGAAACCAAAAGATGCGAAGTTAATAATGATAGTGCAACTTATTTGTGGCACTGCCGTTTAGGTCATATTGGTGTAAAGCGCATGAAGAAACTCCATGCTGATGGGATTTTGGAATCACTTGATTATGAATCACTTGATGCTTGCGAACCATGCCTTATGGGCAAGATGACTAAAACGCCGTTCTTCGGAACAATGAAGCAAGCAACAGATTTGTTGGAAATCATACATACTGATGTATGTGGTCCGATGAATATTAAGGCTTACAACAGGTATCATTATTTTCTGATCTTCACAAGATGATTTGAGCAAATATGGGGATATCTACTTGATGAAACATAAGTCTGAAACATTTGAACAGTTCAAAGATTTTCAGAGTGAAGTGGAAAATAGAAGTTTCTACGATATGATCGCAGAGGTAAAATATTTGAGTTACGAGTTTGGTCTTCAGTTAAAACAATGTGAAATAGTTTCACTACTCACGCCACCTGGAACACCACAGCATAATGGTGTGTCCGAACGTCATAACCGTACTTTATTGGATATAGTGCAATCTATGATGTATC
The DNA here is from genome assembly GCF_003073215.2 of Triticum urartu. Classification (NCBI taxonomy): domain Eukaryota; kingdom Viridiplantae; phylum Streptophyta; class Magnoliopsida; order Poales; family Poaceae; genus Triticum; species Triticum urartu. Next base: position 638,005,201 of record NC_053024.1, read on the forward strand.
TTACCGATCTACCACTATCGTTTTGGGGTTATGCATTAGAGACAGCTGCATTCACATTAAATAGGGCACCATCAAAATCCGTTGAGACGACGCCTTATGAACTATGGTTTGGCAAGAAACCAAAGTTGTCGTTTCTTAAAGTTTGGGGTTGGTGATGCTTATGTGAAAAAGTTTCATCCTGATAAGCTCAAACCCAAATCGAAAAAATGCGTCTTTATAGGATACCCTAAAGAAAATGCTGGGTACACCTTCTATCATAGATCCGAAGGCAAGATATTCGTTGCTGAGAATGGATCCTTTCCAGAGAAGGAGTTTCTCTTGAAAGAAGTGAGTGGGAGGAAAGTAGAAAACTTGATAAGGTAATTGTACCTTCTCCTTTATTGGAAAGTAGTTCATCACAGAAATTTGTTCCTGTGACTCCTACACCAATTAGTGAGGAAGCTAATGATGATGATCATGTAACTTCAGATCAAGTTACTACCAAATCTCGTAGGTAAACCAGAGTGAGATCCGCACCAGAGTGGTACAGTAATCCTGTTCTGGAAGTCATGTTACTAGACCATGACGAACTTGCGAACTATGAGGAAGCGATGATTAGCCCAGATTCCGCGAAATGGTTTGAGGCCATGAAATCTGAGATATGATCCATGTATGAGAACAAAGTATGGACTTTGATGGATTTGCCCGATGATCGGCAAGCCATAGAAAATAAATGGATCTTCAAGAGGAAGACGGATGCTGATAGTAGTGTTACTATCTACAAAGCTAGAATTGTCGCAAAAGGTTTTCGACAAAGTTCAAGGTGTTGACTACGATGAGAGTTTCTCACTCGTATCTATGCTTAAGTCTGTCCGAATCATGTTAGCAATTGCCGCATTTTATGAAATTTGGCAAATGGATAAACAAAATTGCATTCCTTAATAGATTTATTAAAGAAGAGTTGTGTATGATACAACCAGAAGGTTTTGTTAATCCTAAAGGTGCTAACAAAATATGCAAGCTCCAGCGATCCATCTATGGACTGGTGCAAGCATCTCGGAGTTGGAATATACGCTTTGATAAGTTGATCAAAGCATATAAGTTTTATACAGACTTGCGGTGAAGCCTGTATTTACAAGAAAGTGAGTGGGAGCCCTACATCATTTCTGATAAGTATATATGTATGACATATTGTTGATCGGAAATAATGTAGAATTATTCTGCAAAGCATAAAGGAGTGTTTGAAAGGAGTTTTTCAAAGAAAGACCTCGGTAAAGCTGCTTACATATTGAGTATCAAGATCTATAGAGATAGATCAAGACGCTTGATAAGTTTTTCAATGAGTACATACCTTGACAAGATTTTGAAGTAGTTCAAAATGGAACAGTCAAAGAAAAAGTTTCTTGCCTGTGTTACAAGGTGTGAAGTTGAGTAAGACTCAAAGCCCGACCACGGCAGAAGATAGAAAGAGAATGAAAGTCATTCCCTATGCCTCAGCCATAGGTTCTATAAAGTATGCCATGTTGTGTACCAGATCTATTGTATACCCTACACTGTGTTAAGCAAGGGAGTACAATAGTGATCTAAGAATAGATCACTGGACAGCGGTCAAAATTATCCTTAGTGGAATAAGGAAATATTTCTCAATTATGGAGGTGACAAAGAGGTTCATCGTAAAAGGTTACGTCGATGCAAGTTTTGACACAGATCTGGATGACTCTAAGTCTCGATCTAGATACATATTGAAAGTGGGAGCAATAAGCTAGAGTAGCTCCGTGCAGAGCATTGTTGACATAGAAATTCGCAAAATACTTACGGATCTGAATGTGACAGACCCGTTATTATCTCACAAGCAAAACATGATCACACATTAGTACTCTTTGGGTGTTAATCACATAGCGATGTGAACTAGATTACTGACTCTAGTAAACCCTTTGGGTGTTGATAACATATCGATGTGAACTATGGGTGTTAATCACATGGTGATGTGAACTATTGCTGTTAAATCACATGGCGATGTGAACTAGATTATTGACTCTAGTGCAAGTGGGAGACTGAAGGAAATATGCCCTAGAGGCAATAATAAAGTTATTATTTATTTCCTTATATCATGATAAATGTTTATTATTCATGCTATAATTGTATTAACCGGAAACATAATACTTGTGTGAATACATAGACAAACAAAGTGTCACTAGTATGCCTCTACTTGACTAGCTCATTAATCGAAGATGGTTATGTTTCCTAACCATAAACAAAAGAGTTGTTATTTGATTAACGGGATCACATCATTAGGAGAATGATGTGATTGACATGACCCATTCCATTAGCTTAGCACCCGATCGTTTAGTATGTTGCTATTGCTTTCTTCATGACTTATACATGTTCCTATGACTATGAGATTATGCAACTCCCGTTTGCCGGAGGAACACTTTGTGTGCTACCAAACGTCACAACGTAACTGGGTGATTATAAAGGAGCTCTACAGGTGTCTCCAAAGGTACATGTTGGGTTGGCGTATTTCGAGATTAGGATTTGTCACTCCGATTGTCGGAGAGGTATCTCTGGGCCCTGTCGGTAATGCACATCACTTAAGCCTTGCAAGCATTGCAACTAATGAGTTAGTTGCGGGATGATGTATTACAGAACGAGTAAAGACTTGCCGGTAACGAGATTGAACTAGGTATTGGATACCGACGATCGAATCTCGGGCAAGTAACATACTGATGACAAAGGGAACAACGTATGTTGTTATGCGGTCTGACCGATAAAGATCTTCGTAGAATATGTAGGAGCCAATATGGGCATCCAGGTCCCGCTATTGGTTATTGACCGGAGACGTGTCTCGGTCATGTCTACATTGTTCTCGAACCCGTAGGGTCCGCACGCTTAAGGTTTCGATGACAGTTATATTATGAGTTTATGAGTTTTGATGTACCGAAGGAGTTCGGAGTCCCGGATGAGATCGGGGACATGACGAGGAGTCTCGAAATGGTCGAGACGTAAAGATTGATATATTGGACGACTATATTCGGACATCGGAAAGATTCCGAGTGATTCGGGTATTTTTCGGAGTACCGGGTAGTTACGGGAGAAGCAATGGGCCTTGATGGGCTTTAGTGGGAAGAGGAGAAAGGGCCAAGGGGCTGCTGCGCCCCCCCTCCCCTCTAGTCCGAATTGGACTAGGGAAAAGGGGGCCGGCCACCTCTCCTTCTCCTCCACTTCCTTCTCCCTTCCTCCCCTCTTGGTGGACTCCTACTAGGACTTGGAATCCTAGTAGGACTCCACATCCTGGCCGCACCAATTGCCTTGGCCGGCCTCCTCCTCCTCCATCCTTTATATACTGAGGCAAGGGGCACCCCATAGACGCAAGTTGATCCAAGTGATCTTATTCTTAGCCGTGTGCGGCGCCCCCAGTCACCATAGTCCTCGATAATATTGTAGCGGAGTTTAGGCGAAGCCCTGCTGCAGTAGTACATCAAGATCATCACCATGCCGTCGTGCTGACGGAACTCTTCCCCGACACTTTGCTGGATCGGAGTCCGGGGATCGTCATCGAGCTGAACGTGTGCTAGAACTCGGAGGTGTCGTAGTTTCGGTGCTTGATCGGTCGGGCCATGGAGACGTACGACTACATCAACCAAACGCTTCCGTTGTCGATCTACAAAGGTACGTAGATCACACTCTCCCCTCGTTGCTATGCATCACCATGATCTTGCGTGTGCGTAGGAATTTTTTTGAAATTACTACGTTCCCCAACACAGTGCACCTTTGCAAGGGCGAAGGCCATTCGCGCTCCTTCTATACAGACCGACCGCTTGATGACGTCAAGTCGAGGGCAAGCGCTTATAAGACGCCTTACGAGCACGAAGTAGTTGCTTGGAATTGATTCGGCAGGCCATAGCCGGATAACCACATCTTTCATGGCTAGTTCCGCCGCCTTATGCAGTTCGATCAACTGTTTCAGTTGATCGGCAAAAGGCACCGGATAATTCGGCGCCAAATACTGAGACCAAAAAAGCTTATCGACGGTGTTCCTTCCTTCGGCTCGGTAGAAGTGAGCGGCATCTGATATACTGTGCGGCAGCTCGGCAAATACACCTGAGAAGTCCAGATTCACAATCAGAAACATAGTTTTTCCTTCAAATATTTTCTTTACATGGGAAAAGCTTACCTACCACGATCTTCCTCGCCTCTTGGATCCCCTGCAGCGCGCTTTGGGTTTCCCCCTGGGCGTCGCTCGTGGCTTGGCGCGCCTTGGTGAGTTCGGACTCTTTCTCCGTTAAACTCTGCTCCAAGGCCTCACATTTACTTACGGCCTCTTGCAGCCCCTGCTCAGCTTTAATAACTCTGGCTTCGTGTTTCTCATGAAGAGCCCGCTCCGTGGCCGCCTTTTTCTTGGCCTCGGCAACGGCCCTTTTGAGGGCCTCGACTTCGGTCATAACTCCTAGCACAAATTATGCGGCTAATTTCATACTGAACATTTATCTCGCAATAAATGCACATAATACTGGTGCATACCTTCTTTATCCTTCAACTGCATTTGCAATCGGCCAATTTCTTCTCTGGCCCGCTCCAGACTTCGATTCAATCCGGCGATCTCCGCAGTGTGAGAGGCAGCAGCCGCTATAGGTATCTGCTTGAAATAGGAGAGAAATCAATGTCATTTAGTGAGTCTTCCTGAGATCATGAATTCGATCCCCTGCCCGGTTCTTTCTTTCACCGAACAGTGTATCAGGGGCTACTATCTATACTATGGCATTCTTCGATAACTCATATAACATACCTCAAAGCCTTTTATAAGACTGATACAGGCTTCGTTCAGTCCACTCTCGGACGGCTGAATTTTCTCAATCACCGCGCCCATCAGGGCACGGTGTTCATCAATGCTACCTCTTGAGCATGCGCTAGTTTTCCCCGAAGAGGAAGGGATGATGCAGCAAAGTAGCGTAAGTATTTCCCTCAGTTTTTGAGAACCAAGGTATCAATCCAGTAGGAGGCCACGCTCAAGTCCTCGCACCTGCACAAAATGATAGCTACTCGCAACCAACGCGATTAGGGGTTGTCAATCCCTTCATGGTCACTTACGAGAGTGAGATCTGAAAGATATAATTTTTTTGGTATTTTTGGTATAAAGATGCAAAGTAAAAAGTAAAGGCAAAGTAAAAAAGCAAAGCAAGATTAAAGTGATGGAGATTGATATGATGAGAATAGACCCGGGGCCATAGGTTTCACTAGTGGCTTCTCTCAAGAGCATAAGTATTCTACGGTGGGTGAACAAATTACTGTTGAGCAATTGACAGAATTGAACATAGTTATGAGAATATCTAGGCATGATCATGTATATAGGCATCACGTCTGTGACAAGTAGACCGGAACGATTCTGCATCTACTACTATTACTCCACTCATCGACCGCTATCCAGCATGCATCTAGAGTATTAAGTTAAAAACAGAGTAACGCCTTAAGCAAGATGACATGATGTAGAGAGATAAATTCATGCAATATAAAATAAACCCCATCTTGTTATCCTCGATGGCAACGATGCAATACGTGCCTTGCTGCCCCTTCTGTCACTGGGAAAGGACACCGCAAGATCGAACCCAAAGCTAAGCACTTCTCCCATGGCAAGAACTATCAATCTAGTTGGCCAAACCAAACGGATAATTCGAAGAGACTTGCAAAGATAAACAATCATACATAAAAGAATTCAGAGAAGATTCAAATATCATTCATAGATAGACTTGATCATAAACCCATAATTCATCGGTCTCAACAGACACACCGCAAAAAGAAGATTACATCGAATAGATCTCCACAAGAGAGGGGGAGAACTTTGTATTGAGATCCAAAAAAAGAGAGAAGAAGCCATCTAGCTACTAACTATGGACCCGAAGGTCTGAGGTAAACAACCCACACTTCATCGGAGAGGCTACGATGATGTAGAAGCCGTCCGTGATGACGGCCCTCTCCGGCGGAGCTCCGGAACAGGCCCCAAGATGGGATCTCGTGGATACAGAAAGTTGCGGCGGTGGAATTAGGTTTTTGGCTCCTGTTCTGTTCGTTTGGGGGTACGTATGTATATATAGGAGGAAGAAGTACGTCGGTGGAGCATCGAGGGGCCCTAGGGGGGGTGCGCCCCCACCCTCGTGACCGCCTCTCTGATGCCTTGGCGTAGGGTCCAAGTCTCCTGGATCACGTTCAGTGAGAAAATCATGTTCCCGAAGGTTTCATTCCGTTTGGACTCTGTTTGATATTCCGTTTCTTCGAAACACTGAAATAGGCAAAAAAAACAGCAATTCTGGGCTGGGCCTCCGGTTAATAGGTTAGTCCCCAAAACAATATAAAAGTGGAAAATAAAGCCCAATATAGTCCAAAATAGTAGATAATATAGCATGGAGCAATCAAAAATTATAGATACGTTGGAGACGTATCAGGCATCCCCAAGCTTAATTCCTGCTCGTCCTCGAGTAGGTAAATGATAAAAAAAGAATTTTTGATGCGGAGTGCTACTTGGCATAATTTCAATGCAAATCTTCTTAATTGTGATATGAATATTCAGATTCAAAAGATTCAAGACAAAAGTTTATATTGACATAAAAATAATAATACTTTAAGCATACTAACAAAGCAATTGTGTCTTCTCAAAATAACATGGCCAAAGAAAGTTATCCCTACAAAATCATATAGTCTGGCTATGCGCTATCTTCACCACACAAAGTATTTAAATCATGCACAACCCCGATGACAAGCCAAGCAATTGTTTCATACTCTAACTTTTTCAAAACTTTTTCAATCTTCATGCAATACATGAGCGTGAGCCATGGATATAGCACTATAGGTGGAATAGAATGGTGGTTGTGGAGAAGACAAAAAGGAGAAGATAGTCTCACATCAACTAGGTGTATCAATGGGCTATGGATATGCCCATCAATAGATATCAATGTGAGTGAGTAGGGATTGCCATGCAACGGATGCACTAGAGCTATAAGTATATGAAAGCTCAAAAAGAAACTAAGTGGGTGTGCATCCAACTTGCTTGCTCATGAAGACCTAGGGCAATTTGAGGAAGCCCATCATTGGAATATACAAGCCAAGTTCTATAATGTAAAATTCCCACTAGTATATGAAAGTGATAACATGAGAGACTCTCTACTATGAAGATCATGGTGCTACTTTGAAGCACAAGTGTGGTAAAATGATAGTAACATTGTCCCTTCTCTCTTTTTCTCTCATTTTTATTGGTCCTTTTTCTATTTTTTATGGCCTCTTTTTATTTGGGCTTCTTTGGCCTCTTTTTTTATTTTATTTTTTTCGTCCAGAGTCTCATCCCGACTTATGGGGGAATCATAGTCTCCATCATTCTTTCCTCACTGGGACAATGCTCTAATAATGATGATCATCACACTTATATTTTTCTTACAACTCAACAATTACAAATCAATACTTAGAATAAAATATGACTCTATATGAATGCCTCCGGCGGTGTACCGGAATATGCAATATGACAATGATGGAGTGTGTCATAATAAACGGAACGGTGGAAAGTTGCATGGCAATATATCTCGGAATGGCTATGGAAATGCCATAATAGGTAGGTATGGTGGCTGTTTTGAGGAAGGTATATGGTGGGTGTATGATACCGGCGAAAAGTGCGCGGTATTAGAGAGGCTAGCAAAGGTGGAAGGGTGAGAGTGCGTATAATCCATGGACCCAACATTAGTCATAAAGAACTCATATACTTATTGCAAAAATCTAGAAGTTATCAAAGCAAAGTATTACGCGCATGCTCCTAGGGGGATAGATTGGTAGGAAAAGACCATCGCTCGTCCCCGACCGCCACTCATAAGGAAGACAATCAATAAATAAAGCATGCTCCGACTTCATCACATAACGGTTCACCATATGTGCATGCTACGGGAATCACAAACTTTAACACAAGTATTCTTTAAATTCACAACTACTCAACTAGCATGACTTTAATATTATCACCTCCATATCTCAAAACAATTATCATGTTTCAATCTTTTCTTAGTATTCAACACACTCAAAAGAAAGTTTCACAAATCTTGAATACCAAGCATATTATTATTAAGCAAATTACCATGCTATTAAGAGACTCTCAAAATAATTTAAGTGAAGCATGAGAGAACAATAGTTTCTTTAAAAAAATCCACCACCGTGCTCTAAAAGATCTAAGTGAAGCACATAGAGCAAAATTATAACGCTCAAAAGATATAAGTGAAGCACATAGAGCAAAACTACATAGCTCAAAAGATATAAGTGAAGCACATAGAGTATTCTATCAAATTTTAATTCATGTATGGCTCTCTCAAAAGGTGTGTACAGAAAGAATGATTGTGGCATACTAAGACACAAAGACACAAATAATACAAGACGCTCCAAGCAAAACACATATCATGTTGGTGAATAAAAATATAGCTCCAAGTAAATTACCGATGGAAGTGGACGAAAGAGGGGATGCCTTCCGGGGCATCCCCAAGCTTTGACTTTTTGGTGTCCTTGGATTATATTGGGGGTGCCATGGGCATCCCCAAGCTTAGGCTCTTGCCACTCCTTGTTCCATAATCCATCACAAGAATTCACCCAAAACTTGAAAACTTCACAACACAAAACTTAAAGTAGAAAAACTCGTGAGCTCCGTTAGCGAAAGAAAACAAAAGACCACTTCAAGGTACTGTAATGAACTCATTCTTTATTTATATTGGTGTTAAACCTACTGTATTCCAACTTCTCTATGGATTATAAACTATTTTACTAACCATAGATTCATTAAAATAAGCAAACAACACACGAAAAACAGAATCTGTCAAAAACAGAACAGTCTGTAGTAATCTGTAGCTAGCGCAAGATCTGGAACCCCAAAAATTCTAAAATAAATTTCTGGACATGAGGAATTTATCTATTAATCAT
>NC_053024.1:638015113-638242384 GCF_003073215.2 Triticum urartu
AGTAAAATAGTTTATAAACCATAGAGAAGTTGGAATACAGTAGGTTTAACACCAATATAAATAAATAATGAGTTCATTACAGTACCTTGAAGTGGTCTTTTGTTTTCTTTCGCTAACGGAGCTCACGAGATTTTCTACTTTAAGTTTTGTGTTGTGAAGTTTTCAAGTTTTGGGTAAAGATTTGATGGATTATGGAACAAGGAGTTGCAAGAGCCGAAGCTTGGGGATGCCCATGGCACCCCCAAGATAATCTAAGGACACCTAAAAGCCAAAGCTTGGGGATGCCCCGGAAGGCATCCCCTCTTTTCGTCTACTTCTATCGGTAACTTTACTTGGAGCTATATTTTTATTCACCACATGATATGTGTTTTGCTTGGAGTGTCTTGTATGATTTGAGTCTTTGCTTTTTAGTTTACCACAATCATCCTTGCTGTACACACCTTTTGAGAGAGCCATACATGATTTTGAATTTGTTAGAATACTCTATGTGCTTCACTTGTATCTTTTTGAGTTATATAGTTTTGCTCTAGTACTTCACTTATATCTTTTAGATCACGGTGGTGGATTTGTTTTATAGAAACTATTGATCTCTAATGCTTCACTTAGATTATTTTGAGAGTCTTAAATAGCATGGTAATTTGCTTAAATAATCCTAATATGCTAGGTATTCAAGATTAGTAAAAAAATCTTATGAGTGTTTTGAATACTAAGAGAAGTTTGATGCTTGATGATTGTTTTGAGATATGGAGGTAATAATATCAAAGTCGTGCTAGTTGAGTAGTTGTGAATTTGAGAAATGCTTGTGTCGAAGTTTGCAAGTCCTGTAGTATGCACGTATGGTAAACGTTATGTAAAAAATTTGGAACATGAGGTGTTATTTGATTGTCTTCCTTATGAGTGGCAGTCGGGGACGAGCGATGGTATTTTCCTACCAATCTATTCCCTAGGAGCATGCACGTAGTGCTTGAGTTTTTGATGACCTGTAGATTTTTGCAATAAGTATGTGAGTTCTTTATGACTAATGTTGAGTCCATGGATTATACGCACTCTCACTCTTCCATCATTGCTAGCCTCTTCGGTACCGTGCATTGCCCTTTCTCACATTGAGAGTTGGTGCAAACTTCGCCGGTGCATCCAAACCCCGTGATATGATACACTCTTTCACACATAAACCTCCTTATATCTTCCTCAAAACAGCCTCCATACCTACCTATTATGGCATTTCCATAGCCACTCCGAGATATATTGCCATGCAACTTTCCACCATTCCGTTTATCATGACACATTCATCATTGTCATATTGCTTAGCATGATCATGTAGTTGACATAGTATTTGTGGCAAAGCCACCATTCATAATTCTTTCATACATGTCACTCTTGGTTCATTGCATATCCCGGTACACCGGCGGAGGCATTCATATAGAGTCATATCTTGTTCTAAGTATCGAGTTGTAATTCTTGAGTTGTAAGTAAATAGAAGTGTGATGACCATCATTCATAGAGCATTGTCCCAAAAAAAGAGATAAAGGCCAAATAAAAAAAAGAAAAGAAAGGCCAAATAATATATATATATATATAAGGGACAATACTACTATCCTTTGCCACACATGTGCTTCAAAGTAGCACCATAATATTCATGATAGAGAGTCTTTTGTTTTGTCACTTTCATATACTAGTGGGAAATTTTCATTATAGAACTTGTCTTGTATATTCCAACAATGGGCCTCCTCAAGTGCCCTAGGTCTTCATGAGCAAGCAAGTTGGATGCACACCCACTTAGTTTCTTTTGTTGAGCTTTCATACATTTATAGCTCTAGTGCATCCGTTGCATGGCAATACCTACTCCTTGCATTAACATCAATCGGTGGGCATCTCCATAGCCCACTGATTAGCCTCGTTGATGTGAGACTTTCTCCCTTTTTGTCTTCTGCACATAACCCCCATCATATTCTATTCCACCCATAGTGCTATATCCATGGCTCGTGCTCATATATTGCGTGAAAGTTTATAGGTTTGAGATTACTAAAGTATGAAACAATTGCTTGGCTTGTCATCGGGGTTGTGCATGATGACAGCATTCTTGTGTGACGAAAATGGAGCATGACTAAACTATATGATTTTGTAGGGATGAACTTTCTTTGGCCATGTTATTTTGAGAAGACATAATTGCTTAGTTAATATGCTTGAAGTATTATTATTTTTATGTCAATATGAACTTTTATCTTGAATCTTTCGGATCTGAATATTCATACCACAATTAAGAAGAATTACATTAAAATTATGCCAAGTAGCACTCCGCATCAAAAATTCTGTTTTTATCATTTACCTACTCAAGGACGAGCAGCAATTAAGCTTGGGGATGCTTGATACGTCTCCAACGTATCTATAATTTTTGATTGCTCCATGCTATATTATCTACTGTTTTGGACATTATTGGGCTTTATTATCCACTTTTATATTATTTTTGGGACTAACCTATTAACCGGAGGCCCAGCCCAGAATTGCTGTTTTTGCCTATTTTAGGGTTTCGAAGAAAAGGAATATCAAATGGAGTCCAAACGGAATGAAACCTTCGGGAACGTGATTTTCTCACCGAACATGGTCCAGGAGACTTGGAGCTTACGTCAAGAAACAAAGGAGGAGGCCAAGAGGTAGGGGGCGCGCCTTACCCCCCCCCCCTCCCCCACCAGGCGCACCCTCCACCCTCGTGGCCCCCTGTTCCTCCACCGACGTACTCCTTCCTCCTATATATACCTACGTACCCCCAAACGATCAAATACAGAGCCAAAACTCTAATTCCACCGCCGCAACTTTCTGTATCCACGAGATCCCATCTTGGGGCCTGTTCCGGAGCTCCGCCGGAGGGGGCATCCATCACGGAGGGCTTCTACATCAACACCATAGCCTCTCCGATGAAGTGTGAGTAGTTCACCTCAGACCTACGGGTCCATAGTTATTAGCTAGATGGCTTCTTCTCTCTTTTTGGATCTCAATACAATGTTCTCCCCCTCTCTTGTGGAGATCTATTCGATGTAATCTTCTTTTTGCGGTGTGTTTGTTGAGACCGATGAATTGTGGGTTTATGATCAAGTTTATCTATGAACAATATTTGAATCTTCTCTGAATTCTTTTATGTATGATTGGTTATCTTTGCAAGTCTCTTCGAACTATCAGTTTGGTTTGGCCTACTAGATTGATCTTTCTTGCAATGGGAGAAGTGCTTAGCTTTGGGTTCAATCTTGCGGTGTCCTTTCCCAGTGACAGTAGGGGCAGCAAGGCACGTATTGTATTGTTGCCATCGAGGATAACAAGATGGGGTTTTCATCATATTTCATGAGTTCATCCCTCTACATCATGTCATCTTGCTTAAGGCGTTACTCTGTTTTCATGAACTTAATACTCTAGATGCATGCTGGATAGTGGTCGATGAGTGGAGTAGTAGTAGTAGATGCAGGCAAGAGTCGGTCTACTTGTCTCGGACGTGATGCGTATATACATGATCATACCTAGATATTCTCATAACTATGCTCAATTCTGTCAATTGCTCAACAGTAATTCGTTCACCCACCGTAAAATACTTATGCTCTTGAGAGAATCCACTAGTGAAACCTATGGCCCCCGGGTCTATCTTCATCATATTAATCTTCCAACACTTAGTTATTTTCATATCCTTTTACTTTGCATCTTTATCATAAAAATACCAAAAATATTATCTTATCATATCTATCAGATCTCACTCTCGTAAGTGGCCGTGTAGGGATTGACAACCCCTTATCGCGTTGGTTGCGAGGATTTATTTGTTTTGTGCAGGTGCGAGGGACTCGCGCAAAGCCTCCTACTAGATTGATACCTTGGTTCTCAAAAACTAAGGAAATACTTACGCTACTTTAGTGCATCACCCTTTCCTCTTCACGGGAAAACCAACGCAGTGCTCAAGAGGTAGCAGTGAGAAGGTCTCATTGTAGTCAACTCCTTGAACTTGTCGAAAACCTTTCGCAACAAGTCAAGCTTTGTAGACCGTAACATTACCGTCAGCGTCAGTCTTCTTCTTGAAGATCCATTTATTCTCTATGGCTTGCCGATCATCGAGCAAGTCAACCAATGTCCATAATTTGTTCTCATAAGTGGATCCCATCTCAGATTTCATGGCCTCAAGCCATTTCGCGGAATCTGGGCTCATCATCGCTTCCTCATAGTTCGTAGGTTCATCATGGTCAAGTAACATGACCTCCAGAACAGGATTACCATACCACTCTCGTGCGGATCTTACTCTTGTTGACCTATGAGGTTTGGTAGTAACTTGTTCTGAAGTTTCATGATCATCATCATTAGCTTCCTCACTAATTGGTGTAGGAATCACTGGAACTAATTTCTGTGATGAACTACTTTCTAATTCGGGAGAAGGTACAAGTACCTCATCAAGTTCTACTTTCCTCCCAATCACTTCTTTTGAGAGAAACTCCTTCTCTAGAAAGGATCCATTCTTAGCAACGAATATCTTGCCTTCGGATCTATGATAGAAGGTGTACCCAAAAGTTTCCTTTGGGTATCCTATGAAGACACAGTTCTCTGATTTGGATTCGAGCTTATCAGGTTGAAGCTTTTTCACATAAGCATCGCAGCCCCAAACTTTAAGAAACGACAACTTGAGTTTCTTGCCAAACCACAGTTCATATGGTGTCGTCTCAACGGATTTAGATGGTTCCCTGTTTAACGTGAATGCAGTCGTCTCTAAAGCATAACCCCAAAACGATAGGGGTAAATCAGTAAGAGAAATCATAGATCGCACCATATCTAATAAAGTGCGGTTACGACGTTCGAACACACCATTATGCTGTGGTGTTCCAGGTGGCATGAGTTGCGAAACTATTCCGCATTGTTTCAAATGAAGACCAAACTCATAACTCAAATATTCACCTCCACGATCAAATCATAGAAACTTTATTTTCTTGTTACGATGATTTTCCACTTCACTCTAAAATTCTTTGAACTTTTCAAATGTTTCAGACTTATGTTTCATCAAGTAGATATACCCATATATGCTCAAATTATCTGTGAAGGTCGGAAAATGACGATACCCGCCGCGAGCCTCAACACTCATCGGACCACATACATCAGTATGTATTATTTTCAATAAGTCAGTTGCTCGCTCCATTGTTCCGAAGAATGTAGTCTTAATCATCTTGCCCATGAGGCATGGTTCGCAAGCATCAAGTGATTCATAATCAAGTGATTCCAAAAGCCCATCAGCATGGAGTTTCTTTATGCGCTTTACACCAATATGACCTGAACGGCAGTGCCACAAATAAGTTGCACTATCATTATTAACCTTGCGTCTTTTGGTTTCAATATTATGAATATGTGTATCACTACAATCGAGATTCAACAAAAATAGACCACTCATCAAGGGTGCATGACCATAAAAGATGTTACTCATATAAATAGAACAACCATTATTCTCTGATTTAAATGAATAACCGTCTCGCATCAAACAAGATCCAGATATAATGGTCATGCTTAACACTAGCACCAAATAACAATTATTCAAGTCTAAAATTAATCCCGACGGTAGATGTAGAGGTAGTGTGCTGACGGCGATCACATCGACTTTGGAACCATTTCTCACGCGCATCTTCACCTCGTCCTTAGCCAATCTTCGTTTAATCCGTATCCCCTGTTTTGAGTTGCAAATATGAGCAACAGAACCAATATCAAATACCCAGGCACTACTACGAGCATTCGTAAGGTACACATCAATAACATGTATATCAAATATACCTTTCACTTTGCCATCCTTCTTATCCGCCAAATACTTGGGGCAATTCCGCTTCCAGTGACCAGTCCCTTTGCAGTAGAAGCACTCAGTCTCAGGCTTAGGTCCAGACTTGGGCTTCTTCACTTGAGCAGTAACTTGCTTGCCTATCTTCTTGAAGTTCCCCCTCTTCCTGATACGTCTCCAACGTATCTTTAATTTTTAATTGTTCCATGCTGTTGTATTATCAACCTTGGATGTTTTATAATCATTTTGTAGTCATTTTATATCATTTTTGGTACTAACCTATTGACATAGTGCCAAGTGCCAGTTCCTATTTTTCCGTGTTTTTTTACATCACAGAAAATCAATATCAGACGGAGTCGAAATGCCACGAAACTTTACGGAGATTTTTTATGGACCAGAAGGAACATGTTGGGCCCTAGTTGCACCTGGGGGAGTCCCGAGGAGGGGACAACCCACCAGGAGGCCCAGGCGCGCCCTGGTGGGTTGTGCCCACCTCGGGTGCCCCCCGGACCGCCTCTTTGCTCTATAAATACCCAAATATTCCCAAAATCCTAGGGGAGTCGACGAAATATTCATCCAGCCGCCCCAGAGTCCAGAAACCACCAGATCCAATCTAGACAGCATCTCAGATGGGGTTCACCACCTCCATTGGTGCCTCTCCGATGATGCGTGAGTAGTTCTTTGTAGACCTTCGGGTCCGTAGTTAGTATCTAGATGGCTTCATCTCTCTCTCGTGATTCTCAATACAATGGTCTCTTGGAGATCCATATGATGTAACTCTTTTGCGGTGTGTTTTGTTGGGATCTGATGAACTTTGAGTTTATGATCAGTCATATCTTTTTATATCCATGAAAGTTATTTGAGTTTCTTTGATCTTATATGCATGATCTCTTATAGCCTCGTATTTCTTCTCTAATATTTGGGTTTTTTTTGGCCAATTTGATCTATTTATCTTGCAATGGGAAGAGGTGCCTGGTAGTGGGTTCGATCTTACAGTGCTTGATCCCGGTGACAGAAAAGGGAACCGACACGTATGTATCATTGCTACTAAGGATAAAAAGATGTGATCTATATCTACGCAATAGATAAATGGATCTTGTCTACATCATGTCATTGTTCCTATTGCATTACTCCGTTTTTCCATGAACTTAATACACTAGATGCATGCTGGATAGCGGGCGATGTGTGGAGTAATAGTAGTAGATGCAGGCAGGAGTCGGTCTACTAATCTTGGACGTGATGCCTATGTAATGATCATTGCCTGGATATTGTCATAATTATTTAAGGTTCTATCAATTGCCCAACAGTAATTTGTTTACCCACCATTTGTTATCTTTCTCGAGAGAAGCCACTAGTGAAACCTACGGTCCCCGGGTCTTCTTCCTCATATTTTTTCTTGCGATCTACTTTTCCTTTGCATTTTTATTCAGATCTATTAAACCAAAAATACAAAAATACTTTGCTGCACTTAATTTTATTTGCGATCTATTATTTCAATCTACTACAATTTTCTGGCATCGTTACCCGAAAGCGATTGACAACCCCTTTAACATGTCGGGTTGCGAGGTGTTGTTATTTGTGTGCAGGTGATGTTTACGTTGTGTTGCATGGTTCTCCTACTGGTTCGATAACCTTGGTTTCTTCACTGAGGGAAATACCTACCATCGTTGTGCTGCATCATCCCTTCCTCTTTGAGGAAATACCGACGTAGTCCTAGCAGACAGGAGCTTTTCTGGCGCTATAGTCAAAGAGCAATCAAAAGGAATTTCTAGCGCTGTTGCCGGGGAGGATCTTCTTCATAACCAGGTTGCTAATCACAAATCTCATCTCCTCGCAATTAACATTATTTGCCATTTGCCTCTCATTTTCCTCTCCCCCACTTCACAAAAATTTACCGTTTTGTTCGCCTCTCTTTCTCGTTCACCGTTTTCTTGCCGGATTTGATTTTGAGTGCAATCTTGTTGTGTGGTCATCATGACTCAAGAGAACACCAATTTATGTGATTTCTCAAATACCAACAACAATGATTTTATTGGCACTCCGCTTGCTCCTCCCGCCACTAGTGCGGAGACTTGTGATATTAATACTGCTTTGCTGAATCTTGTTATGAAGACCAATTTTCCAGTACTCCTAATGAGGATGCTGCGTCCCATCTTAATACCTTCATGGAACTATGCAGTATGCAAAATAAAAAATATGTGGACAATGATGTGGTCAAGATGAAATTATTTCCGTTTTCTTTGCGTGATATTGTAAAAATTTGGTTCTCTTCTTTGTCTCTTAATAGTATCGATTCTTGGAATAAGTGCAAAGATGCTTTTATCACTAAGTATTTTCCTCCCGCAAAAAATATTTCCCTTAGAACCCATATCATGAATTTCAAGCAACTTGAACATGAGCATGTTGCACAATCTTGGGAAAGGATGAAAATGATGCTAAGGAACTGCCCAACTCATGGGTTAAATCTTTGGATGATCATACAAAATTTTTAAGAAGGGTTGAATTTCGTTTCTCGTAATCTTTTAGATTCTGCTGCAGGTGGTACTTTTATGGAAATTACTTTGGGTGAAGCCACCAAATTGCTTGACAATATCATGGCAAATTATTCGCAATGGCATACCGAAAGGGCTCCTAATAGTAAAAACGTTAATTCGGTTGAAGAAATTTCTTCTTTGAGTGAAAAAGTTGATGCTCTTGTGAAATTGGTGTTGGGGAACGTAGTAATTTCAAAAAAATTCCTACGCATACGCAAGATCATGGTGATGCATAGCAATGAGAGGGGAGAGTATGTCTACGTACCCTCGTAGACCGAAAGCGGAAGCGTTTATCAACGCGGTTGATGTAGTCGTACACCTTCACGATCCGTCTCGATCAAGTACCGAAAGTATGGCACCTCCACGTTCAGCTCAATGACGTCCTCGCCTTCTTGATCCAGCAAGAGGGGTGAAGTAGTAGATGAGTTCCGGCAGCACGATGGCGTGGTGACGGTGTTGGTGAAGAACAATCTCCGCAGGGCTTCGCCTAAGCACTACGAAAACTATTACGGAGGATAAACTAGAGGGGATGGGGTTGCCGGCACACGGCTTGGTGTTTCTTGATGTGTCTTGGGTGCTAGCCCTACCCCTCTATTTATATGTTGAGCCCTGGGGTCGAAACTTGGAGTAAAAGCCTCCACAAAGTCGGTTTCACCCGAAAGGCAAGAGTCGTTCTCGGACTCCAGGGCCACACGCCAGGGTTCCCGGCGTCTGGACCCAAACGCCAGAGACCCTGGTGTCTGGCCCCTGGAATCCGCAAATCTTCCTTTTGCGCTTTCCAAAAACCTTGTGGGCTTTCCCCTTTGGCCCAAATAAACATTTTGGGAAACATCCGGAACCCCTTCCGGAGACCAAACACTATTATCCCATATACCAAACTTTATCTCCGGACCATTCCAGAGTTCCTCGTCATGTCCGTGATCTTATCCGGAACTCCGAACAACATTCGATTACCAACATACATAACTCATAAATACTATATCGTCAACGAACGTTAAGCGTGCGGACCCTACGGGTTCGAGAACTATGTAGACATGACCGAGACACTTCTTTGGTCAATACCCATGGAGCCTTAGTCAACGGGTCTGCAACATTCAGATCCGTATGTATCTTGCAAATCTCTATGTCTCCCACCTAGACTTGATCGTGGATGGAATTGAAGCGTCTCTTGATGTGCTTGGTTCTCTTGTGAAATCTAGATTCCTTTGCTAAGGAAATTGCACCAGTATTGTCACAAAAGATTTTCATTGGACCTGATGCACCAGGTATGACACCTAGATCGGATATGAACTCCTTCATCCAGACTCCTTCATTTGCTGGTTCCGAAGCAGCTATGTACTCCGCTTCACACGTAGATCCCTCCACGATGCTTTGTTTAGAACTACTCCAACTAACAGCTCCACCGTTCAATATAAACACGTATCTGGTTTGCGATTTAGAATCGTCCGGATCAGTGTCAAAGCTTGCATTGACGTAACCATCTACGACGAGCTCTTTTTCACCTCCATAAACGAGAAACATATCCTTAGTACTTTTCAGGTATTTCAGGATGTTCTTGACCGTTGTCCCGTAATCCACTCCTGGATCACTTTGGTACCTCCCTGCTAAACTAATAGCAAGGCACACATCAGGTCTGGTACACAGCATTGCATACATGATAGAGCCTATGGCTGAAGCATAGGGAACACTTTTCATTTTCTCTCTATCTTCTGCAGTGGTCGGGCATTGAGTTTTACTCAACTTCACACCTTGTAACACAGGCAAGAACCCTTTCTTTGCTTGATCCATTTTGAACTTCTTCAAAACTTTATCAAGGTATGTGCTTTGCGAAAGTCCAATTAAGCGTCTTGATCTATGTCTATAGATCTTGATGCCCAATATATAAGCAGCTTCTCCGAGGTCTTTCATTGCAAAACTCTTATTCAAGTATCCTTTTATGCTATCCAGAAATTCTATATCATTTCCAATCAACAATATTTCATCCACATATAATATTAGAAATGCTACAGAGCTCCCACTCACTTTCTTGTAAATACAGGCTTCTCCAAAAGTCTGTATAAAACCATATTCTTTGATCACACTATCAAAACGTTTATTCCAACTCCGAGAGGCTTGCACCTGTCCATAAATGGATCGCTGGAGCTTGCACACTTTGTTAGCACCCTTTGGATCGACAAAACCTTCTGGTTGCATCATATACAACTCTTCTTCCAGAAATCCATTCAGGAATGCAGTTTTGACATCCATTTGCTAAATTTCATAATCATAAAATACGGCAATTGCTAACATGATTCGGACAGACTTAAGCATCGCTACGGGTGAGAAAGTCTCATCGTAGTCAACCCCTTGAACTTGTCGGAAACCTTTCGCAACAAGTCGAGCTTTGTAGACAGTACCATTACCGTCAGCGTCAGTCTTCTTCTTGAAGATCCATTTATTCTTGATGGCTTGCCGATCATCGGGCTAGTCAACCAAAGTCCACACTTTGTTCTCATACATGGATCCCATCTCAGATTTCATGGCCTCAATGTTGGAAATATGCCCTAGAGGCAATAATAAAAGCATTATTATTATATTTCCTTGTTCATGATAATTGTCTTTTATTCATGCTATAATTGTGTTATCCGGAAATCTTAATACATGTGTGAATAAATAGACACCAACATGTCCCTAGTAAGCCTCTAGTTGACTAGCTCGTTGATCAACAGATAGTCATGGTTTCCTGACTATGGACATTGGATGTCGTTGATAACGAGATCATATCATTAGGAGAATGATGTGATGGACAAGACCCAATCCTAAACATAGCACAAGATCGTATAGTTCATTTGCTAGAGTTTTCCAATGTCAAGTATCTTTTCCTTAGACCATGAGATCGTGTAACTCCCGGATACTGTAGGAGTGCTTTGGGTGTACCAAACGTCACAACGTAACTGGGTGACCATAAAGGTATACTACGGGTATCTCCGAAAGTGTCTGTTGGGTTGACACGGATCAAGACTGGGATTTGTCACTCCGTATGACGGAGAGGTATCACTGGGCCCACTTGGTAATGCATTATCATTATGAGCTCAAAGTGACCAAGTGTCTGGTCACGGGATCATGTATTACAGTACGAGTAAAGTGACTTGCCGGTAACGAGATTGAACGAGGTATTGGGATACCGACGATCGAATCTCGGGCAAGTAACATACCGATTGACAAAGGGAATTGTATACGGGGTTGCTTGAATCCTCGACATCGTGGTTCATCCGATGAGATCATCGAGGAGCATGTGGGAGCCAACATGGGTATCCAGATCCCGCTGTTGGTTATTGACCGGAGAGCAATCTCGGTCATGTCTACATGTCTCCCGAACCCGTAGGGTCTACACACTTAAGGTTCGGTGACGCTAGGGTTGTAGGGATATGTATATGCAGTAACCCGAATGTTGTTCGGAGTCCCGGATGAGATCCCGGACGTCACGAGGAGTTCCGGAATGGTCCGGAGGTAAAGAATTATATATAGGAAGTGCTATTTCGGCCATCGGGACAAGTTTCGAGGTCACCGGTATTGTACCGGGACCACCGAAAGGGTCCCGGGGGTCCACCGGGTGGGGCCACCTATCCCGGAGGGCCCCATGGGCTGAAGTGGGAAGGGATCCAGCCCAAAGTGGGCTGGGGCGCCACTTCCCCTAGGGCCCATGCGCCTAGGGTGGGGGAAACCCTAAAGGGGGGCGCCCCCTTGCTTGGGGGGGCAAGCCCCCCACCCCTTGGCCGCCGCTCCCCTAGGAGATTGCATCTCCTAGGGCCGGCGCCCCCCCTAGGCTCCCTATATATAGTGGGGGGGGAGGGAGGGCCTCTTACCTACGCCTTTGGTGCCTCCCTCTCCCTCTCCAACACTTCCTCCTCCTCCATAGAGCTTGGCGAAGCCCTGCCGGAGTACTGCAGCTCCATCACCACCACACCGTCGTGCTGCTGCTGGAGCCATCTTCCTCAACCTCTCCTTCCCCCTTGCTGGATCAAGAAGGAGGAGACGTTACGTTGACCGTACGTTTGTTGAACGCGGAGGTGCCGTCCGTTCGGCGCTAGGATCTCCGGTGATTTGGATCACGTCGAGTACGACTCCCTCATCCCCGTTCTTTGAACGCTTCTGCTCGCGATCTACAAGGTACGTAGATGCATCCAACCACTCGTTGCTAGATGAACTCACAGATGGATCTTGGTGAAACCGTAGGAATTTTTTTTGTTTTCTGCAACGTTCCCCAACAGTGGCATCATGAGCTAGGTCTATGCGTAGTTCTCTATGCACGAGTAGAACACAATTTGTTGTGGGCGTTGATGTTGTCAACTTTCTTGCCGCTACTAGTCTTATTTTGCTTCAGCGGTATTGTGGGATGAAGCGGCCCGGACCAACCTTACACGTACGCTTACGTGAGACAGGTTCCACCGACTAACATGCACTAGTTGCATAAGGTGGCTGGCGGGTGTCTGTCTCTCCCACTTTAGTTGGAGCGGATTTGATGAAAAGGGTCCTTATGAAGGGTAAATAGAAGTTGACAAATCACGTTGTGGCTTTCACGTAGGTAAGAAAACGTTCTTGCTAGAACCCTTTTGCAGCCACGTAAAACTTGCAACAACAATTAGAGGACGTCTAACTTGTTTTTGCAACAAGTGTTTTGTGATGTGATATGGCCAAAGTTGTGATGAATGATGAATGATATATATGTGATGTATGAGATGTTCATGCTATTGTAATAGGAATCACGACTTGCATGTCGATGAGTATGACAACCGGCAGGAGCCATAGGAGTTGTCTTTATTTTTTGTATGACCTGCGTGTCATTGAGAAATGCCATATAAATTACTTTACTTTATTGCTAAACGCGTTAGCCATAGTAGTAGAAGTAATAGTTGGCGAGCAACTTCATGGAGACACGATGATGGAGATCATGATGATGGAGATCATGGTGTCATGCCGGTGACAAGATGATCATGGAGCCCCAAGATGGAGATCAAAGGAGCTATGTGATATTGGCCATATCATGTCACTTTTATTATTTGATTGCATGTGATGTTTATCATGTTTTTGCATCTTGTTTACTTAGAATGACGGTAGTAAATAAGATGATCCCTCATAATAATTTCAAGAAAGTGTTCCCCCTAACTGTGCACCGTTGCGACAGTTCGTTGTTTCGAAGCACCACGTGATGATCGGGTGTGATAGATTCTAACGTTCACATACAACGGGTGTAAGACAGATTTACACATGCAAACACTTAGGTTGACTTGACGAGCCTAGCATGTACATACATGGCCTCGGAACACAGAAGACCGAAAGGTCGAGCATGAGTCGTATAGAAGATACAATCAACATGAAGATGTTCACCGATGTTGACTAGTCCGTCTCACGTGATGATCGGACACGGCCTAGTTAACTCGGATCATGTTATACTTAGATGACTGGAGGGATGTCTTTCTAAGTGGGAGTTCATTGAATAATTTGATTAGATGAACTTAATTATCATGAACTTAGTCTAAAATATTTACAATATGTCTTGTAGATCAAATGGCCAACGTAGTCCTCAACTTCAACGCGTTCCTAGAGAAAACCAAGCTGAAAGACGATGGCAGCAACTACATGGACTGGGTCCGGAACCTGAGGATCATCCTCATGAAGGAAATATGCCCTAGAGGCAATAATAAAGTTATTATTTATTTCCTTATTTCATGATAAATGTTTATTATTCATGCTAGAATTGTATTAACCGGAAACATAATACATGTGTGAATACATAGACAAACAGAGTGTCACTAGTATGCCTCTACTTGACTAGCTCGTTAATCAAAAATGGTTATGTTTCCTAACCATGAACAAAGAGTTGTTATTTGATTAACGGGATCACATCATTAGTTGAATGATCTGATTGACATGACCCATTCCATTAGCTTAGCACCCGATCATTTAGTATGTTGCTATTGCTTTCTTCATGACTTATACATGTTCCTATAACTATGAGATTATGTAACTCCCGTGTGCCAGAGGAACACTTTGTGTGCTACCAAACGTCACAACGTAACTGGGTGATTATAAAGGTGCTCTACAGGTGTCTCCAAAGGTACATGTTGGGTTGGCGTATTTTGAGATTAGGATTTGTCACTCCGATTGTCGGAGAGGTATCTCTGGGCCCTCTCGGTAATGCACATCACATAAGCCTTGCAACCATTGCGACTAATGAGTTAGTTGCGAGATGATGTATTACGGAACGAGTAAAGAGACTTGCCGGTAACGATATTGAACTAGGTATTGGATACCGACGATCGAATCTCGGGCAAGTAACATACCGATGACAAAGGGAACAACGTATGTTGTTATGCGGTCTGACCGATAAAGATCTTCGTAGAATATGTAGGAGCCAATATGGGCATCCATGTCCCGTTATTGGTTATTGACCGGAGATGTGTCTCGGTCATGTCTACATTGTTCTCGAACCGTAGGGTCCGCACGCTTAACGTTACGATGACAGTTATTATGAGTTTATGCATTTTGATGTACCGAAGTTAGTTCGGAGTCCCAGATGTGATCATGGACATGACGAGGAGTCTCGAGATGGTCGAGACGTAAAGATTGATATATTGGAAGCCTATATTTGGATATCGGAAGTGTTCCGGGTGAAATCGGGATTTTACCGGAGTACCGGGAGGTTACCGGAACCCCCCGGGAGCCATATGGGCCTTAATGGGCTTTAGTGGAAAGGAGAAAGGGGCAGCCCAAGGTGGCCGCGTGCCTCCCCCCTCCCCTAGTCCTATTAGGACTAGGAGAGGTGGCTGGCCCCCCTCTCTCTCTTTCCCCCTCGGGGAATCCTAGTCCAACTAGGATTGGGGGGGGAGTCCTACTCCCGGTAGGAGTAGGACTCCTCCTGCGCCCTCCTCCTGGCCGGCGGCCCCCTCCCCCTTGGCTCCTTTATAAACGGAGGCAGGGGACACCTCTAGACACACAAGTTGATCATTGAGATCGTTCCTTAGCCGTGTGCGGTGCCCCCTGCCACCATATTCCACCTCGATCATATCGTTGTAGTGCTTACGCGAAGCCCTGCGTCGATAGAACATCAAGATCGTCACCACGCCGTCGTGCTGACGGAACTCCTCCCCGACGCTTTGCTGGATCGGAGCCCGGGGATCGTCATCGAGCTGTACGTGTGCTAAGAACTCGGAGGTGCCGGAGTAACGGTGCTTGGATCGGTCGGATCGGGACGACGTACGACTACTTCCTCTACGTTGTGTCAATGCTTCCGCAGTCGGTCTGCATGGGTACGTAGACAACACTCTCCCCTCTCGTTGCTGTGCATCACCATGATCTTGTGTGTGTGTAGGAAAATTTTGAAATTACTACGTTCCCCAACAGTGGCATCCGAGCCTAGGTTTTTATGGTTTGATGTTATTTGCACGAGTAGAACACAAGTGAGTTGTGGGCGATATAAGTCATACTGCCTACCAGCATGTCATACTTTGGTTCGGCGGTATTGTTGGACGTGACGACCCGGACCAACATTACGCGTACGCTTACGCGAGACCGGTTCCCCCGACGTGCTTTGCACATAGGTGGCTTGCGGGCGACTGTCTCTCTAACTTTAGTTGAACCAAGTGTGGCTACGCCCGGTCCTTGCGAAGGTTAAACCGAGTCTATTTGACAAACTATCATTGTGGTTTTGATGCGTAGGTGAGATTGGTTCTTGCTTAAGCCCGTAGCAGCCACGTAAAATTTGCAACAACAAAGTAGAGGACGTCTAACTTGTTTTTGCAGGGCATGTTGTGATGTGATATGGTTAAGACATGATGCTAAATTTTATTGTATGAGATGATCATGTTTTGTAACCGAGTTATCGGCAACTGGCAGGAGCCATATGGTTGTCGCTTTATTGTATGCAATGCAATCACGATGTAATGCTTTACTTTATCACTAAGCGGTAGCTATAGTCGTGGAAGCATAAGATTGGCGAGACGACAACGATGCTACGATGGAGATCAAGGTGTCGCGCCGGTGATGATGGTGATCATGACGGTGCTTCGGAGATGGAGATCACAGGCACAAGATGATGATGGCCATATCATATCACTTATATTGATTGCATGTGATGTTTATCTTTTATGCATCTTATCTTGCTTTGATTGACAGTAGCATTATAAGATGATCTCTCACTAAATTATCAAGAAGTGTTCTCCCTGAGTATGCACCGTTGCGAAAGTTCTTCGTGCTGAGACACCATGTGATGATCGGGTGTGATAGGCTCTATGTTCAAATACAACGGTGCAAAACAGTTGCACACGCGGAATACTCAGGTTAAACTTGACGAGCCTAGCATATAACAGATATGGCCTCGAAACACTGAGACCGAAAGGTCGAGCGTGAATCATTTAGTAGGTATGATCAACATAGTGATGTTCACCATTGAAACTACTCCATCTCACGTGATGATCGGACATGGTTTAGTTGATTTGGATCACGTAATCACTTAGAGGATTAGAGGGATGTCTATCTAAGTGGGAGTTCTTAAGTAATATGATTAATTGAACTTTGATTTATCATGAACTTAGTCCTGGTAGTATTAGCATATCTATGTTGTAAATCAATAGCTCGCGTTGTTACTTTCATATGTTTATTTTGATATGTTCCTAGAGAAAAATTGTGTTGAAAGATGTTAGTAGCAATGATGCGGATTGGATCCGTGATCTGAGGTTTATCCTCATTGCTGCACAGAAGAATTATGTCCTTGATGCACCGCTTGGTGACAGACCTATTGCAGGAGCAGATGTAGACGTTATGAACGTTTGGCTAGCTCAATATGATGACTACTTGATAGTTTAGTGCACCATGCTTAACGGCTTAGAATCGGGACTTCAAAGACGTTTTGAACGTCATGGACCATATGAGATGTTCCAGGAGTTGAAGTTAATATTTCAAGCAAATACCCGAATTGAGAGATATGAAGTCTCCAACAAGTTCTATAGCTAAAAGATGGAGGAGAATCGCTCAACTGGTGAGCATGTGCTCAGATTGTCTGGGTACTACAATCGCTTGAATCAAGTGGGAGTTAATCTTCCAGATAAGATAGTGATTGAAAGAATTCTCTAGTCACCATCACCAAGTTAGTAGAACTTCGTGATGAACTATAATAAGCAAGGGATAACGGAAACAACTGCCAAGCTCTTCGTGATGCTGAAATCAACGAAGGTAGAAAAACATCAAGTGTTGATGGTTGACAAGATCACTAGTTTCAAGAAAAGGGCAGAGGGAAGAAGGGGAACTTCAAGAAGAACAGCAAGCAAGTTGCTGCTCAAGTGAAGAAGCCCAAGTCTGATCCTAAGCCTGAGACTAAGTGCTTCTACTTCAAAGGGACTGATCACTGGAAGCGGAACTACCCCAAGTGATTGGCGGATAAGAAGGATGGCAAAGTGAACATAACTATATTTGATATACATGTTACTGATGTGTACTTTACTAGTGTTTATAGCAACCCCTCAGTATTTGATACTAGTTTAGTTGCTAAGATTAGTAACTCGAAACGGGAGCTGCAGAATGAATAGAGACTAGTTAAGGATGAAGTGACGATGTGTGTTGGAAGTGGTTCCAAGATTGATATGATCATCATCGCACACTCCCTATACTTTCGGGATTAGTGTTGAACCTGAATAAGTGTTATTTGGTGTTTGCGTTGAGCATGGATATGATTTGATCATGTTTATTGTAATACGGTTATTCATTTAAGTAAGAGAATAAATTGTTGTTTTGTTTACATGAATAAAACCTTATATGGTTACACACCCAATGAAAATAGCTCGTTGGATCTCGATCGTAGTAATACACATAATCATAATATTGAAACCAAAAGATGCAAAGTTAATAATGATAGTGCAACTTATTTGTGGCACTGCTGTTTAGGTCATATTGGTATAAAGCGCATGAAGAAACTCCATGCTGATGGGCTTTTGGAATCACTTGATTATGAATCAGTTGATGCTTGCGAACCATGCCTCATGGGCAAGATGACTAAAACTCTGTTCTTCGGAACAATGGAGCGAGCAACAGATTTGTTGGAAATCATACATACTGATGTATGTGGTCTGATGAATATTGAGGCTCGCGACAGGTATCATTATTTTCTGATCTTCACAGATCATTTTATCTGCTTGATGAAACACAAGTCTGAAACATTTGAAAAGTTCAAAGAATTTCAGAGTGAAGTGGAAAATCATCGTGACAAGAAAATAAAGTTTCTACGATCTGATCGCGGAGACAAATATTTGAGTTATGAGTTTGGTCTTCAATTAAAAACAATGTGGAATAGTTTCACAAACTTATGCCACATGGAACACCACAGCATAATGGTGCGTCTGAACGTCATAACCATACTTTATTAGATATAGTGCAATCTATGATGTCTCTTACCGATCTACCACTATCGTTTTGGGTTATGCATTAGAGACAGCTGCATTCACGTTAAATAGGGCACCATCTAAGTCCGTTGAGACGACACAATCTGAACTGTGGTTTGGCAAGAAACCAAAGTTGTCGTTTCTTAAAGTTTGGGGTTATGATGCTTATATGAAAAAGTTTCATCCTAATAAGCTCAAACCCAAATCGGAGAAATTTGTCTTCATAGGATACCCAAAGGAGACTGTTGGGTACACCTTCTATCACAAATCCAAAGGCAAGACTTTTTTTGCTAAATTCGGAGTTTTTCTAGAGAAGGAGTTTCTCTCGAAAGAAGTGAGTGGGAGGAAAGTAGAAAACTTGACAAGGTAATTGTACCTTCTCCCTTATTGGAAAGTAGTTCATCACAGAAATATGTTCTTGTGACTACTACACCAATTAGTGAGGAAGCTAATGATGATGATCATGTAACTTCAGATCAAGTTACTACTAAATCTCGTAGGTAAACCAGAGTGAGATCCGCACCAGAGTGGTACGGTAATCCTGTTCTGGAAGTCATGTTACTAGACCATGACGAACTTGCGAACTATGAGGAAGCGATGATGAGCCCAGATTCCGCGAAATGGTTTGAGGCCATGAAATCTAAGATATGATCCATGTATGAGAACAAAGTATGGACTTTGATGGATTTGCCCGATGATCGGAAAGCCATAGAAAATAAATGGATCTTCAAGAGGAAGACGGACGCTGATAGTAGTGTTACTATCTACAAAGCTAGAATTGTCGCAAAAGGTTTTCGACAAGTTCGAGGTGTTGACTACGATGAGAGTTTCTCACTCGTATCTATGCTTGAGTCTGTCCGAATCATGTTAGTATTTGCCGCATTTTATAAAATCTGGCAAATGGATAAACAAAACTGCATTCCTTAAATGGATTTATTAAAGAAGAGTTGTATATGATGCAACCAGAAGGTTTTGTCAATCCGAAAGTTGCTAACAAAATGTGCAAACTCCAGCGATCCATCTGTGGACTGGTGCAAGCATCTCGGAGTTGGAATATACACTTTGATGAGTTGATCAAAGCATATAGTTTTATACAGACTTGCGTTGAAGCCTGTAATTACAAGAAAGTGAGTGGGAGCACTACAGCATTTCTGATAAGTATATGTGAATGACATATTGTTGATCGGAAATAATGTAGAATTATTCTGTAAAGCATAAAGGAGTGTTTGAAAGGAGTTTTTTCAAAGAAAGACTTCGGTGAAGCTGCTTACATATTGAGCTTCAAGATCTATAGAGATAGATCAAGACGCTTGATAAGTTTTTTCAATGAGTACATACCTTGACAAGATTTTGAAGTAGTTCAAAATGGAGCAGTCAAAGAAAGAGTTCTTGCTTGTATTACAAGGTGTGAAGTTGAGTAAGACTCAAAGCCCGACCACCGCAGAAGATAGAAAGAGAATGAAAGTCATTCCCTATGCCTTGGCCATAGGTTCTATAAAGTATGTCATGCTGTATACCAGATCTATTCTATACCCTGCACTGATTTGGCAAGGGAGTACAATAGTGATCTAGGAGTAGATCACTGGACAGCGGTCAGAATTATCCTTAGTGAAATAAGGATATGTTTCTCGATTATGGACGTGACAAAAAGGTTCGTCGTAAAGGGTTACGTCGATGCAAGTTTTTGACACTGATCCAGATGATTCTAAGTCTCAATCTGGATACATATTGAAAGTGGGAGCAATTAGCTAGAGTAGCTCCGAGCAGAGCATTGTAGACATAGAATTTTGCAAAATACATACGGATCTGAAATTGGCAGGCCCGTTGACTAAATTTCTCTCACAAGCAAAACATGATCACTCTTTGGGTGTTAATCACATAGCAATGTGAACTAGATTATTGAATCTAGTAAACCCTTTGGGTGTTAGTCACATGGAGAAGTGAACCAATCACATAAAGATGTGAACTATTGGTGTTAATCACATAGCGATGTGAACTAGATTATTGACTCTAGTGCAAGTGGGAGACTGAAGGAAATATGCCCTAGAGGCAATAATAAAGTTATTATTTATTTCCTTATTTCATGATAAATGTTTATTATTCATGCTAGAATTGTATTACCGGAAACATAATACATGTGTGAATACATAGACAAACAGAGTGTCACTAGTATGCCTCTACTTGACTAGCTCGTTAATCAAAGATGGTTATGTTTCCTAACCATGAACAAAGAGTTGTTCTTTGATTAACGGGATCACATCATTAGTTGAATGATCTGATTGACATGACCCATTCCATTAGCTTAGCACCCGATCGTTTAGTATGTTGCTATTGCTTTCTTCATGACTTATACATGTTCCTATAACTATGAGATTATGTAACTCCCGTGTGCCGGAGGAACACTTTGTGTGCTACCAAATGTCACAGCGTAACTGGGTGATTATAAAGGTTCTCTACAGGTGTCTCCAAAGGTACATGTTGGGTTGGCGTATTTCGAGATTACGATTTGTCACTCCGATTGTCGGAGAGGTATCTCTGGGCCCTCTCGGTAATGCACATCACATAAGCCTTGCAAGCATTGCGACTAATGAGTTAGTTGCGAGATGATGTATTACGGAACGAGTAAAGAGACTTGTCGGTAACGAGATTGAACTAGGTATTGGATACCGACGATCGAATCTTGGGCAAGTAACATACCGATGACAAAGGGAACAACGTATGTTGTTATGCGGTCTGACCGATAAAGATCTTCGTAGAATATGTAGGAGCCAATATGGGCATCCAGGTCCCGCTATTGGTTATTGACCGGAGACGTGTCTCGGTCATGTCTACATTGTTCTCGAACCGTAGGGTCCGCACGCTTAACGTTACGATGACAGTTATTATGAGTTTATGCATTTTGATGTACCAAAGTTAGTTCGGAGTCCTGGATGTGATCATGGACATGACGAGGAGTCTCGAGATGGTCGAGACGAAAATATTGATATATTAGAAGCCTATATTTGGATATCGGAAGTGTTCCGGGTGAAATCAGGATTTTACCGGAGTGCCGGGAGGTTACTGGACCCCCCCGGGAGCCATATGGGCCTTAATGGGCTTTAGTGGAAAGGAGAAAGGGGCAGCCCAAGGTGGTCGCGCGCCTCCCCCTCCCCTAGTCATATTACGACTAGGAGAGGTGGCCGGCCCCCCTCTCTCTCTTTCCCCCTCGGGGAATCCTAGTCCAACTTGGATTGGGGGGGGAGTCCTACTCCCGGTAGGAGTAGGACTCCTCCTGCGCCCTCCTCCTGGCCGGCGGCCCCCTCCCCCTTGGCTCCTTTATATACGGAGGCAGGGGACACCTCTAGACACACAAGTTGATCATTGAGATCGTTCCTTAGCCGTGTGCGGTGCCCCCTGCCACCATATTCCACCTCGATCATATTGTTGTAGTGCTTAGGCGAAGCCCTGCGTCGGTAGAACATCAAGATCGTCACCACACCGTTGTGCTGACGGAATTCCTCCCCGACGCTTTGCTGGATCGGAGCCCGGGGATCGTCATCGAGCTGTACGTGTGCTAAGAACTCGGAGGTGCCGTAGTAACGGTGCTTGGATCGGTCGGATCGGGAAGACGTACGACTACTTCCTCTATGTTGTGTCAACGCTTCCGCGGTCGGTCTACATGGGTACGTAGACAACACTCTCCCCTCTCGTTGCTGCGCATCACCATGATCTTGTGTGTGTAGGAAAATTTTGAAATTACTACGTTCCCCAACACCTCATAGCTGCCAAGAAAGATTATGTCCTACAAGCACCGCTGGGTGACGCACCTGTTCTCCCTGCAGAACAAGACGTTATGAACGCTTGGCAGGCACGTACCGATGACTACTCCCTCGTTCAGTGTGGCATGCTTTACAGCTTAGAGCCGGGGCTCCAAAAACGTTTTGAGAGACACGGAGCATATGAGATGTTCGAAGAGCTGAAAATGGTTTTCCAAGCTCATGCCCGGGTCGAGAGATATCAAGTCTCCGACAAGTTCTTCAGCTGTAAGATGGAGGAAAACAGTTCTGTCAGTGAGCACATACTCACTATGTCTGGGTTGCATAACCGCTTGACTCAACTGGGAGTTAATCTCCCGGATGACGCGGTCATTGATAGAATCCTTCAATCGCTTCCACCGAGCTACAAGAGCTTTGTGATGAACTTCAATATGCAGGGGATGGAAAAGACCATTCCTGAAGTATTTGCTATGCTGAAATCAACAGAGGTAGAAGTCAAAAAGGAACATCAAGTGTTGATGGTGAATAAAACCATTAAGTTCAAAAAGGGCAAGGGTAAAAAGAACTTCAAGAAGGACGGCAAGGGAGTTGCCGCGCCCGGCAAGCAAGCTACCGGGAAGAAGCCAAAGAATGGACCCAAGCCCGAGACTGAGTGTTTTTATTGCAAGGGAAGTGGTCACTGGAAGCGGAACTGCCCCAAATACTTAGCGGACAAGAAGGCCGGCATCACAAAAGGTATATGTGATATACATGTAATTGATGTGTACCTTACCAGTACTCGTAGTAGCTCTTGGGTATTTGAAACCGGTGCAGTTGCTCACATTTGTAACTCAAAGCAGGAGCTTCGGAATAAGCGGAGACTGGCGAAGGACGAGGTGACGATGCGCGTCGGGAATGGTTCCAAGGTCGATGTGATCGCCGTCGGCACGCTACCTCTACATTTACCTACGGGATTAGTTTTAAACCTCAATAATTGTTATTTAGTGCCAGCTTTGAGCATGAACATTGTATCGGGATCTCGTTTAATACGAGATGGCTACTCATTTAAATCCGAGAATAATGGTTGTTCTATTTATATGAGAGATATGTTTTATGGTCATGCTCCGATGGTGAATGGTTTATTCTTAATGAATCTCGAGCGTAATGCTACACATATTCATAGTGTGAGTCCCAAAAGATGTAAGGTTGATAATGATAGTCCCACATACTTGTGGCACTGCCGCCTTGGTCACATAGGTGTCAAACGCATGAAGAAGCTCCATGCAGATGGACTTTTAGAGTCTCTTGATTACGAATCATTTGACACGTGCGAACCATGCCTCATGGGTAAAATGACCAAGACTTCGTTCTCAGGAACAATGGAGCGAGCAACCAACTTATTGGAAATCATACATACTGATGTGTGCGGTCCAATGAGTGTTGAGGCTCGCGGTGGCTATCGTTATGTTCTCACCCTCACTGATGACTTGAGTAGATATGGGTATATCTATTAAATGAAACACAAGTCTGAGACCTTTGAAAAGTTCAAGGAATTTCAGAGTGAGGTTGAAAATCAACGTGACAGGAAAATCAAGTTCCTACGATCAGATCATGGAGGAGAATACTTGAGTCACGAATTTGGCACACACTTAAGAAAATGTGGAATAGTTTCACAACTCACGCCGCCTGGAACACCTCAGCGTAATGGTGTGTCCGAACGTCGTATTCGCACTCTATTAGATATGGTGCGATCTATGATGTCTCTTACCGATTTACCGCTATCTTTTTGGGGCTATGCTTTAGGGACTGCCGCATTCACTTTAAATAGGGCTCCGTCGAAATCCGTTGAGACGACACCGTATGAATTATGGTTTGGGAAGAAACCTAAGTTGTCGTTTCTAAAAGTTTGGGGATGCGATGCTTATGTCAAGAAACTTCAGCCTGAAATGCTCGAACCCAAGTCGGAAAAATGTGTCTTCATAGAATACCCTAAAGAAACTATTGGGTATACCGTCTACCTCAGATCCGAAGGCAAGATCTTTGTTGCCAAGAATGGATCCTTTCTAGAGAAAGAATTTCTCTCGAAAGAAGTAAGTGGGAGGAAAGTAGAACTTGATGAAGTATTACCTCTTGAACCGGAAAAAGGCGCAACTCAAGAAAATGTTCCTGAGGTGCCTACACCAACTAGAGAGGAAGTTAATGATGATGATCAAGATAATTCTGATCAAGCTCCTACTGAAATTCGTAGGTCCACAAGGACACGTTCCGCACCAGAGTGGTACGGCAACCCTGTCTTGGAAATCATGTTGTTAGACAACGGTGAACCTTCGAGCTATGAAGAAGCGATGGCGGGCCCGGATTCCGACAAATGGCTGGAAGCCATGAAATCCGAGATAGGATCCATGTATGAAAACGAAGTATGGACTTTGACTGACTTGCCCGTTGAGCGGTGAGCCATAGAAAATAAATGGATCTTTAAGAAGAAGACAGACGCGGATGGTAATGTGACCATCTATAAAGCTCGGCTTGTCGCTAAGGGTTATCGACAAGTTCAAGGGGTTGACTACGATGAGACTTTCTCACCGGTTGCGAAGCTAAAGTCCATCCGAATCATGTTAGCAATTGCTGCATTCTATGATTATGAGATATGGCAAATGGACGTCAAAACGGCATTCCTTAATGGTTTCCTTAAGGAAGAATTGTATATGATGCAACCGGAAGGTTTTGTCGATCCTAAGAATGTTGACAAGGTGTGCAAGCTCCAACGCGCGATTTATGGGCTGGTGCAAGCATCTCGGAGTTGGAACATTCGCTTTGATGAGATGATCAAAGCGTTTGGGTTTACACAGACTTATGGAGAAGCCTCCTTTTACAAGAAAGTGAGTGGGAGCTCTGTAGCATTTCTCATATTATATGTAGATGACATACTTTTGATGGGAAATGATATAGAACTCTTGGACAGCATTAAGGCCTACTTGAATAAGAGTTTTTCAATGAAGGACCTTGGAGAAGCTGCTTATATATTAGGCATCAAGATCTATAGAGATAGATCGAGACGCCTCATAGGTCTTTCACAAAGCACATACCTTGATAAGATATTGAAGAAGTTCAATATGGATCAGTCTAAGAAGGGGTTCTTACCTGTGTTACAAGGTGTGAAATTGAGCTCAGCTCAATGTCCAACCACGGCAGAAGATATAGAAGAGATGAGTGTCATCCCCTATGCCTCAGCCATAGGTTCTATTATGTATGCCATGCTGTGTACCAGACCTGATGTAAACCTTCCCGTAAGTTTGGTAGGAAGGTACCAAAGTAATCCTGGCAAGGAACACTGGACAGCGGTCAAGAATATCCTGAAGTACCTGAAAAGGACTAAGGAAATGTTTCTCGTTTATGGAGGTGACGAAGAGCTCGTCGTAAAGGGTTACGTCGACGCTAGCTTCGACACAGATCTGGATGACTCTAAGTCACAAACTGGATACGTGTATATTTTGAATGGTGGGGCAGTAAGCTGGTGCAGTTGCAAGCAGAGCGTCGTGGCGGGATCTACATGTGAAGCGGAGTACATGGCAGCCTCGGAGGCAGCGCATGGAGCAATTTGGGTGAAGGAGTTCATCACCGACCTAGGAGTCATACCCAATGTGTCGGGGCCAATCAAGCTCTTCCGTGACAACACTGGAGCTATTGCACTTGCCAAGGAGCCCAGGTTTCACAAGAAGACAAGGCACATCAAGCGTCGCTTCAACTCCATTCGTGAAAATGTTCAAGATGGAGACATAGATATTTGTAAAGTACATACGGATTTAAATGTAGCAGATCCGTTGACTAAACCTCTCCCTAGAGCAAAACATGATCAACACCAGAATTCCATGGGTGTTCGATTCATCACAATGTAACTAGATTATTGACTCTAGTGCAAGTGGGAGACTGTTGGAAATATGCCCTAGAATCAATAATAAAAGCATTATTATTATATTTCCTTGTTCATGATAATTGTCTTTTATTCATGCTATAATTGTGTTATCCGGAAATCGTAATACCTATGTGAATAAATAGACACCAACATGTCCCTAGTAAGCCTCTAGTTGACTAGCTCGTTGATCAACAGATAGTCATGGTTTCCTGACTATGGACATTGGATGTCGTTGATAACGAGATCACATCATTAGGAAAATGATGTGATGGACAAGACCCAATCCTAAACATAGCACAAGATCGTATAGTTCGTTTGCTAGAGTTTTCCAATGTCAAGTATCTTTTCCTTAGACCATGAGATCGTGTAACTTCCGGATACTGTAGGAGTGCTTTGGGTGTACCAAACGTCACAACGTAACTGGGTGACCATAAAGGTATACTACGGGTATCTCCGAAAGTGTCTGTTGGGTTGACACGGATCAAGACTGGGATTTGTCACTCCGTATGACGAAGAGGTATCACTGGGCCCACTCGGTAATGCATCATCATTATGAGCTCAAAGTGACCAAGTTTCTGGTCACGGGATCATGCATTACGGTACGAGTAAAGTGACTTGCCGGTAACGAGATTGAACGAGGTATTGGGATACCGACGATCAAATCTTGGGCAAGTAACATACCGATTGACAAAGGGAATTGTATACGGGGTTGCTTGAATCCTCGACATCGTGGTTCATCCGATGAGATCATCGAGGAGCATGTGGAGCCAACATGGGTATCCAGATCCCGCTGTTGGTTATTGACCGGAGAGCAATCTCGGTCATGTCTACATGTCTCCCGAACCCGTAGGGTCTACACACTTAAGGTTCGGTGACGCTAGGGTTGTAGGGATATGTATATGCAGTAACCCGAATGTTGTTCGGAGTCCCGGATGAGATCCCGGACGTCACGAGGAGTTCCGGAATGGTCCGGAGGTAAAGAATTATATATAGGAAGTGCTATTTCGGCCATCGGGACAAGTTTCGGGGTCACGGTATTGTATCGGGACCACCGAAAGGGTCCCGGGGGTCCACCGGGTGGGGCCACCTATCCCGGAGGGCCCCATGGGCTGAAGTGGGAAGGGATCCAGCCCAAAGTGGGCTGGGGCGCCACTTCCCCTAGGGCCCATGCGCCTAGGGTGGGGGAAACCCTAAAGGGGGGCGCCCCCTTGCTTGGGGGGCAAGCCCCCCACCCCTTGGCCACCGCCCCCCTAGGAGATTGCATCTCCTAGGGCCGGCGCCCCCCCTAGGCTCCCTATATATAGTGGGGGGGAGGGAGGGCCTCTTACCTACGCCTTTGGTGCCTCCCTCTCCCTCTCCAACACTTCCTCCTCCTCCATAGAGCTTGGCGAAGCCCTGCCGGAGTACTGCAGCTCCATCACCACCACACCGTCGTGCTGCTGCTGGAGCCATCTTCCTCAACCTCTCCTTCCCCCTTGCTGGATCAAGAAGGAGGAGACGTTACGCTGACCGTACGTGTGTTGAACGCGAAGGTGCCGTCCGTTCGGCGCTAGGATCTCCGGTGATTTGGATCACGTCGAGTACGACTCCCTCATCCCCGTTCTTTGAACGCTTCCGCTCGCGATCTACAAGGTACGTAGATGCATCCAACCACTCATTGCTAGATGAACTCATAGATGGATCTTGGTGAAACCGTAGGAAAATTTTTTGTTTTCTGCAACGTTCCCCAACACTCAAGCCATTTTTGCGGAATCTGGGCTCACCATCACTTCTTCATAGTTCGTAGGTTCATCATGATCTAGTAGCATGACTTCCAGAACGGGATTACCGTACCACTCCGGTGCGGATCTTACTCTGGTTGATCTACGAGGTTCAGTAGTATCTTGTTCTGAAGTTTCATGATCATTATCATTAGCTTCCTCACTAACTGGTGTAGGTGTCATAGAAACAGTTTTCTGTGATGTACTACTTTCCAATAAGGGAGCAGGTACAGTTACCTCGTCAAGTTCTACTTTCCTCCCACTCACTTCCTTCGAGAGAAACTCCTTCTCTAGAAAGTTTCCGAATTTAGCAACAAAAGTCTTGCCTTCGGATCTGTGATAGAAGGTGTATCCAATAGTTTCCTTTGGATATCCTATGAAGACACATTTCTCCGATTTGGGTTCGAGCTTATCAGGTTGAAGCTTTTTCACATAAGCATCGCAGCCCCAAACTTTCATAAATGACAACTTTGGTTTCTTGCCAAACCACAGTTCATAAGGCGTCGTCTCAACGGATTTTGATGGTGTCCTATTTAATGTGAATGCGGCCGTCTCTAGAGCGTATCCCCAAAACGATAGCGGTAAATCAATAAGAGACATCATAGATCGCACCATATCCAGTAAAGTACGATTACGATGTTCGGACACACCATTACGCTGAGGTGTTCCGGGTGGCGTGAGTTGAGAAACTATTCCACAATTTTTCAAATGTACACCAAACTCGTAACTCAAATATTCTCCTCCACAATCAGATCGTAGAAACTTTATTTTCTTGTTACGATGATTTTCAACTTCACTCTGAAATTCCTTGAACTTTTCAAATGTTTCAGACTTATGTTTCATTAAGTAGATATACCCATATCTGCTTAAATCATCTGTGAAGGTGAGAAAATAACGATATCCGCCACGAGCCTCAATATTCATCGGACCACATACATCTGTATGTATGATTTCCAACAAGTCTGTTGCTCTCTCCATAGTACCGGAGAACAGTGTTTTGGTCATCTTGCCCATGAGGCACGGTTCGCAAGTACCAAGTGATTCATAATCAAGTGGTTCCAAAAGTCCATCAGAATGGAGTTTCTTCATGCGCTTTATACCAATATGACCTAAACGGCAGTGCCACAAATAAGTTGCACTATCATTATCAACTCTGCATCTTTTGGCTTCAACATTATGAATATGTGTATTACTACTATCGATATTCAACACAAATAGACCACTCTTCAAGGGTGCATGACCATGAAAGATATTACTCATATAAATAGAACAACCATTATTCTTAGATTTAAATGAATAACTGTCTCACATCAAACAAGATCCAGATGTAATTATCATGCTTAACGCTGGCACCAAATAAAAACTATTCAGGTCTAAACTTAATCCCGAAGGTAGATGTAGAGGTAGCATGCCGATGGCGATCACATCGACTTTGGAACCATTTCCCACACGCATCGTCACCTCGTCCTTAGCCAATCTTCGCTTAATCCGTAGTCCCTGTTCCGATTTGCAAATATTAGCAACAGAACCAGTATCAAATACCCAGGTGCTACTGCAAGCTCTAGTAAGGTACACATCAATAACATGTATATCACATATACCTTTGCTCACCTTGCCATCCTTCTTATCCGCCTAATACTTGGGGCAGTTCCGCTTCCAGTGACCAGTCTGTTTGCAGTAGCAGCACTAAGTCTCAGGCTTAGGTCCAAACTTGGGTTTCTTCTCCTGAGCAACAACTTGTTTGCCGTTCTTTTTGAAGTTCCCCTTCTTCTTCCTGTTACCCTTTTTCTTGAAACTGGTGGTCTTGTTTACCATCAGCACTTGATGCTCCTTCTTGATTTCTACCTCCGCAGCTTTCAGCATCGCGAAGAGCTCGGGAATTGTCTTGTTCATCCCTTGCATATTATAGTTCATCATGAAGCTCTTGTAGCTTGGTGGCAGTGATTGAAGAACTCTGTCAATGAAACTATCAACAGGAAGATTAACTCCCAGTTGAGTCAAGTGGTTATGGTAACCAGACATTCTGAGTATATGTTCACTGACAGAACTATTCTCCTCCATCTTGCAGCTGTAGAACTTATTGGAGACTTCATATCTCTCAATCCGGGCATTTGCTTGAAATATTAACTTCAACTCCTGGAACATCTCATATGCTCCATGACGTTCAAAACGTCGTTGAAGTCCCGATTCTAAGCCGTAAAGCATGGCACACTGAACTATCGAGTAGTCATCAGCTTTGCTCTGCCAGACGTTCATAACATTCGGCATTGCTCCTGCAGCAGGCCTGGCACCCAGCGGTGCTTCCAGGACGTAATTCTTCTGTGCAGCAATGAGGATAATCCTCAAGTTACAGACCCAGTCCGTGTAATTGCTACCATCATCTTTCAACTTTTCTTTCTCAAGGAACGCATTAAAATTCAACAGAACAACAGCACGAGCCATCTATCTACGATCAAACATAAACAAGCAAGATACTAATCAGGTACTAAGTTTCATGATAAATTTAAGTTCAGTTAATCAAATTAATTAAAGAACTCCCACTTAGATAGACATCCCTCTAATCCTCTAAGTGATTACGTGATCCAAATCAACTAAACCATAACCGATCATCACGTGAGATGGAGTAGTTTTCAATGGTGAACATCGTTATGTTGATCATATCTACTATATGATTCACGCTCGACCTTTCGGTCTCCGTGTTCCGAGGCCATATCTGTATATGCTTGGCTCGTCAAGTATAACCTGAGTATTCCGCGTGTGCAATTGTTTTGCACCCGTTGTATTTGAACGTAGAACCTATCACACCCGATCATCACGTGGTGTCTCAGCACGAAGAACTTTCGCAACGGTGCATACTCAGGGAGAACACTTCTTGATAATTTAGTGAGAGATCGTCTTATAATGCTACCGTCAATCAAAGCAAGATAAGATGCATAAAAGGATAAACATCACATGCAATCAATATAAGTGATATGATATGGCCATCATCATCTTGTGCTCGTGATCTCCATCTCCGAAGCACCGTCGTGATCACCATCATCACCGGCGTGACACCTTGATCTCCATCGTAGCATCGTTGTCGTCTCGCCAAGCTTGTGCTTCTACGACTATCGCTACCGTTTAGTGATAAAAGTAAAGCATTACATCGCGATTGCATTGCATACAATAAAACGACAACCATAAGGCTCCTGCCAGTTGCCGATAACTTTTACAAAACATGATCATCTCATACAATAAAATTCAGCATCATGCCTTGACCATATCACATCACAACATGCCCTGCAA
Source organism: Triticum urartu (assembly GCF_003073215.2). Lineage (NCBI taxonomy): Eukaryota > Viridiplantae > Streptophyta > Magnoliopsida > Poales > Poaceae > Triticum > Triticum urartu. The sequence goes on from NC_053024.1 coordinate 638,046,531, forward strand.
AAACAAGTTAGACGTCCTCTACTTTGTTGTTGCAAGTTTTACGTGGCTGCTACGGGCTTAAGCAAGAACCAATCTCACCTACGCATCAAAACCACAACGATAGTTTGTCAAATAGACTCCGTTTTAACCTTCGCAAGGACCGGGCGTAGCCATACTTGGTTCAACTAAAGTTGGAGAGACAGTCGCCCGCAAGCCACCTATGTGCAAAGCACGTCGGGGGAACCGGTCTCGCGTAAGCGTACGCGTAATGTTGGTCCGGGTCGTCTCGTCCAACAATGCCGCCGAACCAAAGTATGACATGCTGGTAGGCAGTATGACTTATATCGCCCACAACTCACTTGTGTTCTACTCGTGCATATAACATCAACATAAATAACCTAGGCTCGGATGCCACTGTTGGGTTTCGTAGTAATTTCAAAAAATTTCCTACGCACACGCAAGATCATGTGATGCATAGCAACGAGAGGGGAGAGTGTTGTCTACGTACCCACGCAGACCGACTGCGGAAGTGTTGACACAACGTAGAGGAAGTAGTCGTACGTCTTCACGATCCAACCGATCAAGCACCGAAACTACGGCACCTCCGAGTTCGAGCACACATTCAGCTCGATGACGATCCCCGGACTCCGATCCAGCAAAGTGTCGGGGAAGAGTTCCGTCAGCACGACGGCGTGGTGACGATCTTGATGTACTACAGCAGCAGGGCTTCGCCTAAACTCCGCTACAGTATTATCGAGGACTATGGTGGCTGGGGGCACCGCACACGGCTAAGTAATAGATCACATGGATCAACTTGTGTCTTTCTGGGGTGCCTCTGCCTCAGTATATAAAGGAGCCAAGGGGGAGGGGGCCGCCGGCTAGGAGGAGGGCGCAGGAGGAGTCCTACTCCTACCGGGAGTAGGACTCCCCCCCCCCCAATCCTAGTTGGACTAGGATTCCCCGAGGGGGAAAGAGAGAGAGGGGGGCCGGCCACCTCTCCTAGTCCTAATAGGACAAGGGGAGGGGGGAGGCGCGCGGCCACCTTGGGCTGCCCATTTCTCCTTTCCACTAAAGCCCATTAAGGCCCATATGGCTCCCGGGGGGTTCCGGTAACCTCCCGGTACTCCGGTAAAATCCCGATTTCACCCAGAACACTTCCGGTATCCAAACATAGGCTTCCAATATATCTATCTTTATGTCTTGACCATTTCGAGACTCCTCATCATGTCTGTGATCACATCCGGGACTCCGAACAACCTTCGGTACATCAAAATGCATAAACTCATAATATAACTGTCATCGTAACCTTAAGCGTGCGGACCCTATGGGTTCGAGAACAATGTAGACATGACCGAGACACGTCTCCGGTCAATAACCAATAGCGGGACTAGATGCCCATATTGGCTCCTACATATTCTACGAAGATCTTTATCGGTCAGACCGCACAACAACATACGTTGTTCCCTTTGTCATCGGTATGTTACTTGCCCGAGATTCGATCGTCGGTATTCCAATACCTAGTTCAATCTCGTTACCGGCAAGTCTCTTTACTCGTTCTGTAATACATCATCCCGCAACTAACTCATTTAGTTACTATGCTTGCAAGGCTTAAGTGATGTGCATTACCGAGAGGGCCCAGAGATACCTCTCCGACAATCGAAGTGACAAAACCTAATCTCGAAATACGCCAACCCAACATGTACCTTTGGAGACACCTGTAGTACTCCTTTATAATCACCCAGTTACGTTGTGACGTTTGGTAGTACCCAAAGTGTTCCTCCGGTAAACGGGAGTTGCATAATCTCATAGTTATAGGAACATGTATAAGTCATGAAGAAAGCAATAGCAACATACTAAACGATCGGGTGCTAAGCTAATGGAATGGGTCATGTCAATCAGATCATTCTCTCAATGACGTGATCCCGTTAATCAAATAACAACTCATTGTTCATGGTTAGGAAACATAACCATCTTTGATTAACGAGCTAGTCAAGTAGAGGCATACTAGTGACACTTTGTTTGTCTATGTATTCACACATGTATTATGTTTCCGGTTAATACAATTCTAGCATGAATAATAAACATTTATCATGATTATAAGGAAATAAATAATAACTTTATTATTGCCTCTAGGGCATATTTCCTTCAGTAGCCAATTGTGACAACGCTCAGATTTTGGCCGGATTAGCTTCAATACCTCTACTGGAGACAATGAATCCCAGGAGCTTTCCGGCTGGTACGCCGAAAACGCATTTTTCTGGATTGAGCTTGATGTCATATGTTCGGAGGTTATCGAATGTGAGCCTCAAGTCGTCTACTAGAGTTTCGACATGCTTGGTTTTAACGACCACGTCATCTACGTATGCCTCCACTGTTTTGCCGATCTGGTTTGCTAGACATGTCTGAATCATGCGCTGATATGTTGCGCCGGCGTTTTTGAGCCCGAAGGGCATTGTATTGAAGCAGAATGGGCCGTATGGTGTGATGAATGCCGTTGCAGCTTGGTCTGGCTCTACCATTTTAATTTGATGGTAGCCAGAGTATGCGTCGAGGAAACACAATGAATCGTGTCCTGCGGTGGCGTCGATGATTTGATCGATGCGGGGGAGGGGGAAAGGATCCTTTGGGCAGGCCTTGTTAAGGTCCTTAAAATCGATGCACAAGCGCCAGGATTTGTCCTTCTTTGGTACCATCACCAGGTTTGCTAGCCAGTCCGGATGTTTTATGTCTCTGATGAATCCGGCCTCCAATAGCTTGGCTAGTTCCTCTCCCATGGCTTGTCTCTTAGGTTCGGAGAAACGCCGAAGAGCCTGCTTAACTGGCTTGAATCCTTTTAGGATATTTAGGTTGTGCACGGCCAGCCTGCGTGGGATTCTTGGCATGTCTGAAGGGTGCCAGGCAAAAATGTCCCAGTTCTCGCGTAGGAACTCTCGTAGTGCGGTGTCGACATCAGGGTTTAATTGTGCCCCGACGGAAGCTGTTTTTGTAGGGTCTGTTGGATGGGCTTGGAATTTGACTATCTTGTCCGCCGGTTTAAAGGAGGTGGACTTGGATCTTTTATCGAGTATCACATCATCGCTGTTCACCATGGAGCGTAGCGCAGTTAGTTCCTCGGCCGCTAGGGCTTCGGATAGTGCCTCGAGGGCCAGTGCGGCTGTCTTATTTTTGGCGTGGAGTGCTATGTCCGGATCACTAGAAAGAGTGATGATTCCGTTGGGCCCGGGCATTTTGAGCTTCATGTACCCGTAATGGGGTATGGCTTCGAAGATTGTAAATGCCTCCCGCCCTAGTAGAGCGTGGTATCCGCTGCTGAACGGGGCCACTTGGAATGTAATTTGTTCGGACCTGTAATTATCCGGCGTGCCGAATACCACATCTAGTGTGATTTTCCCAGCACAACGTGCTTCCCGACTGGGGATGATTCCTCTAAAGGTTGTGCTACTTTGCTCAATGCGGCTCCAGTCTATTTCTATCTTTTGAAGAGTTTCCCCATAGATGAGGTTTAATCCGCTGCCGCCGTCCATGAGTACCTTGGTGAGTCGAAAGCCGTCCATGATTGGACTGAGGACCAGTGCGGCTGGTGCTCGGGCTATTCGGAATTTTGGTTCATCATTGGCATTGAAGGTAATAGCCGTGTCACTCCAAGGATTTATTTCTGCTACGTGGCAGATTTCGGCCATGCTGCGGAGTGTTCGCTTGCGTCTATTATTTGACGCGAAGGTCTCAAAGACCGTTAACACCGTATTGTTGTCCACGGGATAGTGCTTTGTGGTATTTGGGAGGAGTAGATCCTCACCACTTTTGGCCACCTGCCGGAGTATCCAACATGCTCTAAGGTTGTGCGTTGGTATTGCATCCGATGTACTATGAATTTTGCAAGGTTCGTTGAGCCATCCCTCCAGTACAGTTCCTTGCCCCATAGAGGGCTTTTGCTTTTTGGTAGTTAACCCAGGTGTATTGTGATAATGTCCCCTTTTATTTCGGACTGGGTTTGTATTCAGGGCCGGATTATCCCAAAATTTTATTTTGGTTTTCCAGGCGCTTTCCATCGCACAGTACTTTCATACTATGGACACCAAGTCGGCAAAGCGTGTAATTTCGCGACGACTTATGGCGTTAAGGATTCCCTTGTCTGTGCAATTATTGCAGAAGAATGAAATTGCGTCTTCCTCGCGACAGTCCTTTATCCTGTTCATGACCAGGAGGAATCTGGCCAAGTAATGGTGTACTGTTTCTTCAGGCTCTTGCCTAATTTGGGATAGACTGCTTATGTTTGGGTGGGTGGGTTTAATTGAGCCCGAATCCTCACCCAATCTGAGACTCAGGGGCCAAGGAGTTTCCGAACTCGGAAGTTTGGATTCTTGGATGTTTTCCGATAAATCTAGCCCGCTGCCTGACTCTAGGTTCAGGCCTTGAGTGACGTCCTCCCCTCCGCAGGTATTCGTCTTGGAGGGATCGGGAATCCGGACATAGCTAGTCCTTAAGATATATGAAGGGTTGCCGCATTGTTCCTCCACCACTGTAACGTGATGGGTGACCTGGGGAGAGTTGATCTCTCTCAGATCGGGTTTAGGCCCAATCTGATCGTAGTCTGTAGCGACTCCCAGGGCGGCGATGCGATCCAGGAGCTCGTTCAGGGAAGAGAGCTCCATTGGATGTAACTGCTCGGCGAGTTCCGAGTTGACGTGAAGATTGCTTTCAATGACCCGAGAAGTCATCGTCAGCGCAGCGGCCGAACAGGCGGTCATAAGAAAACCACCTAGTCGGAGAGTTTGGCCGACAACCAAAGCTCCTTTAGCAATAGTGCCGTCTTTAAACACGGGATGAGACATCCTTCCTGGTGGCGACAGCACAGCGGAACTCTCGATGAAAGCACCAATGTCGGTGTCAAAACCGGCGGATCTCGGGTAGGGGGTCCCGAACTATGCGTCTAGGCCGGATGGTAACAGGAGGCAGGGGACATGATGTTTTACCCGGGTTCGGGCCCTCTTGATGGAGGTAAAACCCTACGTCCTGCTTGATTGATATTGATGATATGGGTAGTACAAGAGTAGATCTACCACGAGATCAGAGAGGCTAAACCCTAGAAGCTAGCCTATGGTATGATTGTATGTTATTCTACGGACTAAAACCCTTCAGTTTATATAGACACCGGAGAGGGTTAAGGTTACACAAGGTTGGTTACAAAGGAGGAGATATTCATATCCGTATTGCCTAGCTTGCCTTCCACACCAAGTAGAGTCCCATCCGGACACGAGACGAAGTCTTCAATCTTGTATCTTCATAGTACAACAGTCCGTCCAAAGGATATAGTCCGGCTGTTCGGAGACCCCCTAATCCAGGACTCCCTCACATGTTATTGATGATGCTACTTCTTCTATACATGATACTTATGATGAAACTACCTCTATGCCTGATACTACTATGCCACTTAGTGATTTTCTCGAGGAACGACTTGCTAGGGCTAGAGAGATTGAAAATATTGAATCTGATTATGATGATGAAAGTGATGATGAAGAATCACTTGTTATTCCTGAGGGTTATTTATTTAATCAAGAAGCTTCTTTAGCTATTTTAGCTTGCAAAGATAGATATGAACTCAAAGGGTTATTAGCTAAATGGAATGAGCAATCTCTAAATGCTAGGATGAAACCTGACCCTGCTTTTGCTACTTCACCTATCTGTATTACTGATAAGGATTATGAATTCTCTGTTGATCCTGATATAATTACTTTGGTTGAATTTGATCCTTTTCATGGCTATGAATCTGAAACTGTTGTGGCACATCTTACTAAATTAAATGATATAGCCACCCTGTTCACTAATGATGAGAGATCTCGCTACTTTTATCCTCAAAATATTTCCGTTCTCATTAAAGGGTGATGCTAAAATATGGTTTAATTCTCTTGATCCTGGTTGTGTGCGTAGTCCCCAGGATATGATCTATTACTTCTCTGCTAAATATTTCCCTGCTCATAAGAAACAAGCTGCTTTAAAGGAAATATACAACTTTGTGCAAATTAAAGAAGAGAGTCTCCCACAAGCTTGGGGGAGGCTTCTCAAGTTACTTAATGCTTTGCCTGATCATCCTCTTAAGAAAAATGAAATATTTGATATCTTTTATAATGGACTAACCGATGCTTCCAGAGATTACCTGGATAGTTGTGTTGGTTCTCTTTTCAGGGAAAGAACACCGGATGAAGCTGAAATCTTATTGAATAATATGTTGACAAATGAAAATAATTGGGCACCTCCAGAGCCAGCTCCAGAGCCAGCTCCTGCTCCATTAATGATCCTATTCCTAAACCAACTCCGAAGAAGAGAAGTGTTCTATTTCTCAGTCCCGAAGATATGCAAGAGGCAAAGAAATCTATGAAAGAAAAAGGTATTAAAGCTGAAGATGTTAAGAATTTACCTCCTATTGAAGAAATACATGGTCTTAATTTACCGCCTATTGAAGAAACATATGATCTTAATCCTTTATTTATTGAAGAACCTCCAGACCTCGATAAACCGACACCGGTAGTAAAGGTAAATTCTCTCTATAGATATGACAGAGCTGAAATCCCTCCTACTAAAATTGCTAGTCGGTGCTTGGATGAGTTTGATAATTTTATGTTTAAGGAAGAAGACTTCAATGCTTATTTTGGTAGACAATTAAAACAAGATGCTGATATGATTAAATACTTGGGTGATTATATGGCTAATATTAGAGGTGAACTTAAACTTGTTAGCAAACATGCTTCTATGGTTACCACTCAAGTAGAACAAGTACTTAAAGCTCAAAAGGAATTGCTCAATGAGATGAATAGTAAGAAAAATTATTATGCTGTTAAAGTGGCTACTAGAACTGGTAGAATGACTCAGGAACCTTTGTATCTTGAAGGCCACCCTAAGAGAATTGAGCAAGATTCTCAGAGAAATAATATTGATGCACCTAGTTCTTCTAAAAGGAAGAAAAAGAAAAATGATAGAATTGTGCAAACTTCTAGTGAACCTATTGCTGAACCACCTGATAATCCAAATAATATCTCTATGTGTGATGCTGAAACACAATCTGACAATGAACACGAACCTAATAATAATGTTAATGATGATGTTCATAATAATGCTCAACCTAGTAATGATAATGATGTGGAAATTGAACCTGCTGTTGATCTTGATAACCCACAATCAAAGAATCAATGTTATGATAAGAAAGACTTTGTTGCTAGGAAACATGGTAGAGAAAGAGAACCTTGGGTTCAGAAACCCATGCCTTTCCCCCCAAACCATCCAAGAAAAAGGATGATGAGGATTTTGAGCGCTTTGCTGAAATGATTAGACCTATCTTTTTGCGTATGCGATTGACTGATATGCTCAAAATGAATCTTTATGCTAAGTACATGAAAGATATTGTTACAAATAAAAGAAAGATACCAGAAACTTAAATTTCCACCATGCTTGCTAATTATACTTTTAAGGGTGGAATACCAAAGAAACTTGGAGATCCAGGAGTACCTACTATACCATGCTCCATTAAAAGAAACTATGTTAAAACTGCTTTATGTGATCTTGGAGCCGGTGTTAGTGTTATGCCTCTCTCTTTATATCGTAGACTAGACTTGAATAAGTTGAAACCTACTAAAATATCTCTGCAAATGGCTGATAAATCAACTGCTATACCTGTCGGCATTTGTGAGGATGTGCCTGTTGTAGTTGCAAACGTTACTATTTAACGGACTTTGTTATTCTTGATGTTCCCGAGGACGATAGTATGTCTATTATTCTTGGAAGCCCTTTTTTTAATACTGCAGGGGCTATTATTGATTGCAACAAAGGCAATGTCACTTTTCATGTTAATGGTAATGAGCATACGGTACACTTTCCGAGGGAACAACCTCAAGTTCATAGTATCAATTCTATCGGAAAAATTCCATCAATTATATTTGGAGGTTTTGAATTTCCTCTTCCTACTGTGAAGAAGAAATATGATATTATTGGGGATGTGCATATCCCCGTTGAGGTAACCTAGTGTTATTCGAAATTTCTCCGGTTTCATGTTAATCGGAATGAGTTTGTTAACAAGACTTGATCAACCTTGTTAGTGGATTCCTTTTGATGAGCATGAGATAGATGGAACTAGAAGCACAACCTTTTGTACCCTCTCTATACTTTCTGTTATTTAGTTGAAATAAAGTAAAAAATAAATAATTTTCTTTTTGTTATCTGATTATCCGTGCAATATAAAAATACCTCGAAAATAAAAGTTCTCCAAATGCCCAGAAAATTAAATATGATTTTTTCTAGAATATTTGAGGATTTATGGAACAAAGAACACACCAGGGGGGCCAACCACCTTGCCACGAGGGTGGAGGGCGCGCCCACCCCCCTAGGGCGCGCACCCTGCCTCGTGGGCCCATGGTGGCCCTCCTCCACTTATTCATGCATCCATCCTCTTCTTCTTCCTCCCACAAACACGAAAAACCAACTCAAGCATGAGTTCTAGCCCTCTTTGCTGCCATTTTCGATCTCCTTGCTCAAAGCACCTCTTACAAAACTGCTTGGGGAGATTGTTCCTTGGTATGTGACTCCTCCATTGGTCCAATTAGTTTTTGTTCTAGTGCTTTATTCATTGCAAATTCTTGCTGCTTAGGTGACCCTGTTCTTGAGCTTGCATGTCAAATTTATATGGTCAAAAGTAGTTTTGATGCATGATATAGGCCCTAGGCACTTGTAGGAGTGGTTGCTATCAATATTATTGAGTTTGGTTTACTTTTATTTTGAAGTTACTAAAAAAATTCAGAATTTTTCAGAGGAAGAAAAATTCTTAGGAAGATGTTCCAAGGTGGTTCTTCAAAGAAGCAAGGACCCAGGCTTGCAATGCGTGATGCTGACGAAGAGCCACCAAGAGACGCTCCAGTGCGTCCTTGTGAGTGGCCTTCTGAAAAAAAATTTGATCGAGCGGGAATAAAAGAAGAATTCAACGCATATTTGTGTAACACTGATCTTGTGAGCTTCGAGGAAGAGAAGTGCAGTCAGTATCATAACCTCACTAGTTCCTTTGTGAGGAGGTTTGAATTTTCCACTTCACGTAATTCTCCAACTGTCATGTTTGATCTTTATGATAAATCTTATACCATGGACTTAGAGGATTTTACCACTACATGCAAACTTCCACAATGGAGTAGTATAAGGGATCCTCACAAATCTGAATTTAGAGATTTTCTTGCTAATCTAATTGTGGGAGAATCTAGAGATATTACACAAGCTACCATAGGGAGCATTCACTTTCCTGCCATACATTATTTTGCTCTCTTCATAGGTAGATGCATAAATGGTAAAGATGAGGCATGTCACGTGTGTGTCCCTGACCTCAGTATTCTTAGGAGTGCTGTGTTAGGAGACAAATCATATAATTTGGGAGCCATTGTTGCATGTAGGTTGCATCTTAATAGACGTAATGGGGATTTCTTTGGTGGAATTTATGCAACCCGCGTAGCTAATTTTCTTGGTATAGATGTGTGCGAAGATGATATTGAATTACCTCCTGCCTATCTAGATTTTAATGCTATGGTTCACCACCAGTTTGTCGAGAGGAACGAATCACCTCTCCAGTACCGACTAATCTTTGACAGACGTCGTGCTGTCCATATTACTCTCCCTGCTCCTGCTTTGTTTGATTATCAGGCAAGAGGAGGATATACTATTACCAGAGAGGAGGCAGATGAGTACGAGAGGAGGGCGGAGGCCACTGGTCGCCACACTGCAGCTCAGGAGGCGATAGCCGCTGCATCATAGTATGACCCCAACAACTATTATTATGGATATCCGCCAGGCCAGCCGTGGCCATAAACCAACTTAGGCCAAAATCCTAATCTTGGGGGAGTACGTATTTCTCACCGACATTACATTTATGTTCACACACACTCATTGCTAGATGTCGGTGTTCATTCTTTTTCATTATATCATCCATGCTAGTTTATTACCTTTTATGCTTTCTTCTTGTGTGTTTAATAAACCTTAAGAAAAACCAAAAAAATTAGTTGTAGCTTTAATCAGTTTAATTTCCATGCTTGTAGTAGTAATTAAAAAGAAAACCTAAAAAGATTTCATGTTCTTCTTTTGCTTGTTGGGAGCTTTCCCGTGTAAATAGTTTTATTTCTTTTCTTTTCTTTGGGGGTCAGTAGGAGAAGACCATGATTAAATTGTTGAAGTGGCTCTTATATACTTTATTGTTGATTTAACCAAGAGCCCATATTGCTTTGTCTTCTCTTGTTTATTGAATGCTCGCAGATTCCAGCTTAGTCCAATGCACGTGCACTCTTATTATTATTCACATCATTCGATCGTGCAAGTGAAAGGCAATTATGATGATATATGATGGACTAACTGAGATGAGAAAAGCTGATACGAACTCGACCTCTTTTATTTTTTTAAATATGATGAGTTCATTGTTCTTGATTCAGCTTGTTATGAATAAACATGTTCATAATGACAATTAGATATAATAGTTGCTTGTGCCATGCTTGATTAGCTATGAGTTATAATGGTTTACCTTGCATGCCAACATGCTATTAAAATGGTTATAATGTGGTATGATAGGGTGGTATCCTCCTATGAATGATTTAAGTGACTTGACTTGGCACATGTTCACGCATGTAGTTGAAACAAATCAACATAGCCTTCACGATATTTATGTTCATGGTGGATTATATCCTACTCATGCTTGCATCCAATTTTTATTAATTTTAATGCATGTACATGGCTGTTGTCGCTCTCTAGTTGGCCGCTTCCCAGTCTTTTGCTAGCCTTCACCTGTACTAAGCGGGAATACTGCTTGTGCATCCAAACTCCTTAAACCCCAAAGTTATTCCACATGAGTCCACTATACCTTCCTATATGCGGTATCTACCTGCCATTCCAAGTAAATTTGTATGTGACAAACTCTAAACCTTCAAATAATCATCCTGTTTTGTATGCTTGAATAGCTCATGTATCAACTAGGGATGTCTGTATCTTCCATGCTAGGCGGGTTATTCTCAAGAGGAGTGGACTCCGCTCCTCACTCACGAGAAAATGGCTGGTCACCGGGATGCCTAGTCCCATGCTTTATGCAAACTAAATCAAAATAATTGCAAAACAAAACTCCCCCTGGGACTGTTGTTAGTTGGAGGCACTCGTTGTTTCGAGCAAGCCATGGATTGATGTTTGTTGGTGGAGGAGGGGTATAAACTTTACCATTCTGTTTGGGAACCGCCTATAATGTGTGTAGCATGGAAGATATCGCCATCTCTTGGTTGTTATGTTGACAATGAAAGTATACCGCTCAAAATATTATTCACCTCTATTTCAAAACCGAGCTCTGGAACCTCTACAAATCCCTGCTTCCCTCTGCGAAGGGCCTATCTATTTACTTTTATGTTGAGTCATCACCCTCTTATTAAAAGCACTAGCTGGAGAGCGCAGCTGTCATTTGCATTCATCATTGTTAATTTATATTGGGTGTGACTATGATTGGATCTCTTTTACCACGAATTACAATGTCTAGTCAGTCCTTGATCTTTAAAGGTGCTCTGCATTTATGTTTTGTGGTCTCAGAAAGGGCTAGCGAGATACCATCTTGTTATATCATATTATGATTGTTTTCAGAAAGTGTTGTCATCCGAGATTTATTATTATGGCTTGCTAGTTGATTATGCTATTGATACGGGTAATCATGAGATCTGAGAATTATTGCAAATATGGTTAGTTATAATCTTTGCTGAAAACTTGAATGCTAGCTTGACATATTTACAACAACAAGAGCAAACAGAGTTTGTAAAAGTTTTTCTTTATTTCTTTCAGTTTGTCAACTGAATTGCTTGAGGACAAGCAAGGGTTTAAGCTTGGGGGAGTTGATACGTCTCCGTCGTATCTACATTTCCAAACACTTTTGCCCTTGTTTTGGACTCTAAATTGTATGATTTGAATGGAACTAACCTGGACTGACGCTGTTTTCAGTAGAATTGCCATGATGTTGTTTTATGTGCAGAAAACAAAAGTTCTCGGAATGACCTGAAACTCCATGGAATATCTTACAATAAATAATAAAAAATACTCGCCAAAGATGAAGACCAGGGGGCCCACACCCTTGCCATGAGGGTGGGCCCCCCTAGGGCGCGCCCCCTACCTCGTGGCCCCCCTGGAGACCTCCCGACTCCAACTCTAACTCTATATAACTGCTTTCGGGGAGAAAAAAATAGGAGAGAAGAAATCATCACGTTTTACGATACGGAGCCGCCACCAAGCCCTAAAACCTCTCGGGAGGGCTGATCTGGAGTCCGTTCGGGACTCCGGAGAGGGGGATTCTCGCCGTCGTCATCATCAACCATCCTCCATCACCAATTTCATGATGCTCACCGCCGTGTGTGAGTAATTCCATCATAGGATTGCTGGACGGTGATGGATTGGATGAGATTTACCATGTAATCGAGTTAGTTTTGTTAGGGTTTGATCCCTAGTATCCACTATGTTCTGAGATTGATGTTGCTACGACTTTCCTATACTTAATGCTTGTCACTAGGGCCCGAGTGCCATGATTTCAGATCTGAACCTATTATGTTTTGATCAATATATGAGAGTTCTTGATCCTATCTTGCAAGTCTATAGTCACCTATTATGTGTTATGATCCGTTAACCCCGAAGTGACAATAATCGGGATACTTACCGGTGATGACCGTAGTTTGAGGAGTTCATGTATTCACTATGTGCTAATGCTTTGTTCTGGTTCTCTATTAAAAGGAGGCCTTAATATCCCTTAGTTTCCATTAGGACCCCGCTGCCACGAGAGGGTAGGACAAAAGATGTCATGCAAGTTCTTTTCCATAAGCACGTATGACTATATTCGGAATACATGCCTACATTACATTGATGAATTGGAGCTAGTTCTGTGTCACCCTATGTTATGACTGTTACATGATGAACCACATCCGGCATAATTATCCATCACTGATCCGATGCCTACGAGCTTTCCATATACTGGTTTACGCTTGTTTACTTTCCCGTTGCTATTGTTACAATCACTACAAAATACCAAAAACATTACTTTGCTTTCATTACTCTTTTGTTACCGTTACCACCACTATCGTATTACTTTGCTACTAAACACTCTGCTGTAGATACTAAGTTTCCAGGTGTGGTTGAATTGACAACTCAGCTGCTAATACTTGAGAATATTCTTTGGCTCCCCTTGTGTTGAATCAATAAATTTGGATTGAATACTCTACCCTCGAAAGCTGTTGCGATCCCCTATAGTTGTGGGTTATCACCCCTATTAAATCTTGGTTTTGCAATATGAATCTTGATAATTATGCGACTGGAGATGAGTCAACTTTAGTTAGAAGGCATCCCAAAAATTCGGAGTTTTTAGATCTTGATGCAAAAATTGATAAAAGTGGGATTGAAGAGGTCAAAACTTTAGATAGCAACGAACCCACTATCTTGGATATCAAGGAATTTAATTATGATAATTGCTCTTTGATAGATTGTATTTCCTTGTTGCAATCCGTGCTAAATTCTCCTCATGCCTATAGTCAAAATAAAGCTTTTACTAAACATATCGTTGATGCTTTGATGCAATCTTACGAAGAAAAACTTGAGTTGGAAGTTTCTATCCCTAGAAAACTTTATGATGAGTGGGAACCTACAATTAAAATTAAAGTTAAAGATCATGAATGCTATGCTTTGTGTTATTTGGGTGCTAGTGTTTCCACGATCCCAAAAACTTTGTGTGATTTGCTAGGTTTTCGTGAATTTGATGATTGTTCTTTAAACTTGTACCTTGCGGATTCCACTATTAAGAAACCTATGGGAAAGATTAGTGATGTTCTTATTGTTGCAAATAGGAACTATGTGCCCGTAGATTTCATTGTTCTTGATATAGATTGCAATCCTTCATGTTCTATTATTCTTGGTAGACCTTTCCTTAGAACGATTGGTGCAATTATTGATATGAAGGAAGGGAATATTAGATTCCAATTTTCGTTAAGGAAAGGCATGGAACAATTCCCTAGAAAGAAAATTAAATTACCTTATGAATCTATTAGCCACCTATGGATTGCCTACCAAAGATGGCAATACATAGATCTATCCTCGCTTTTATGCCTAGCTAGGGGCGTTAAACGATAGCGCTTGTTGGGAGGCAACCCAATTTTATTTTTGTTCTTTGATTTTTGTTCCTGTTTAGTAATAAATAATTTATCTAGAATCTATTTTGGTTGTGTTTTTTGTGTTTAATTAGTGTTTGTGCCAAGTAGAACCGTTGGGAAGACTTGGGGAAAGCCTTTTTGATCTTGCTGTAAAAAACAGAAACTTTAGCGCTCACGAGAATTGCTGCCATGTTTTATTGGAGAGTGATATTTAGTTAATTCGTTTTGCAGATGATTAATAGATAAATTCCTAACGTCCAGAATTTTATTTTAGAATTTTTGCTGTTCCATAAGTTTGCGTTAGTTACAGATTACTACAGACTGTTCTGTTTTTGACAGATTCTGTTTTTCGTGTGTTGTTTGTTTATTTTGATGAATCTATGGCTAGTAATAGATTTTATAAACCATAGAGAAGTCAGAATACAGTAGGTTTAAAACTAATATAAATAAATAATGAGATCAGTGCAGTACCTTGAAGTGGTGTTTTGTTTTCTTTCGCTAACGGAGCTCACGAGATTTTCTTGTTAAGTTTTGTGTTGTGAAGTTTTCAAGTTTTGGGTAAAGATTTGATGGATTATGGAACAAGGAGTGGCAAGAGCCTAAGCTTGGGGATGCCCAAGGCACCCCAAGGTAAAATCCAAGGACACCAAAAAGCCTAAGCTTGGGGATGCCCCGGAAGGCATCCCCTCTTTTGTCTTCGTTCATCGGTAACTTTACTTGGAGCTATATTTTTATTCGCCACATGATATGTGTTTTTCTTGGAGTGTCTTGTATGATTTGAGTCTTTGAGTTTTAGTTTACCACAATAATCCTTCTTCTACACACCTTTTGAGAGACACACACATGAATTGGAATTTATTAGAATACTCTATGTGCTTCACTTATATCTTTGAGCTATATAGTTTTTGCTCTAGTGCTTCACTTATATCTTTTAGAGCACGATGGTGGTTTAATTTTATAGAAATAATTGATCTCTCATGCTTCACTTATATTACTTTGAGAGTCCTTTAGAACAACAGGGCCATTTGCTTTTAGGCATAATAAAAAACTTTCATATAAGTGCATTGAATACTAAGAGAAGTTTGATACTTGATGATTGTTTTGAGATGTGGAGATAGTGATATCAAAGTTGTGATAGTTGAGTAGTTGTGAATTTGAGGAATACTTGTGTTGAAGTTTGCAAGTCCCGTAGCATGCACGTATAGTAAACGTTGTGTAACAAATTTGAAACATGAGGTGTTATTTGATTGTCTTCCTTATGAGTGGCGGTCAGGGACGAGCGATGGTCTTTTCCTACCAATCTATCCCCCTAGGAGCATGCGTGTAATACTTGGTTTTTGATGACTTCTAGATTTTTGCAATAAGTATGTGAGTTCTTTATGACTAATATTGAGTCCATGGATTATACGCACTCTTACCCTTCCATCATTGCTAGCCTCTTCGGTACTATGCATTGCCCTTTCTCACCTTGAGAGTTGGTGCAAACTTCGCCGGTGCATCCAAACCCCGTGATACGATACGCTCTATCACACATAAACCTCCTTATATCTTCCTCAAAACAGCCACCATACCTACCTATTATGGCATTTCCATAGCCATTCCGAGATATATTGCCATGCAACTTTCCACCGTTCCGTTTATTATGACATGCATCATCATTGTCATATTGCCTTGCATGATCATGTAGTTGACATCGTATTTGTGGCAAAGTCACCGTTCATAATGTTTTCATACATGTCACTCATGAGTCATTGCACATCCCGGTACACCGCCGGAGGCATTCATATAGAGTCATATCTTGTTCTAGTATCGAGTTGTAATCATTGAGTTGTAAATAAATAGAAGTGTGATGATCATCATTAATAGAGCATTGTCCCAAAAGAAAAAGAAAAAAATATAAAGGCCAAATAAAAAAAGCCCAAAAAATAAAATAAAATAAAATAAAATAAAAAGGGGCAACGCTACTATCTTTTTTCCACACTTGTGCTTCAAAGTAGCACCATGATCTTTATGATAGAGAGTCTCTTGTTTTGTCATTTTCATATACTAGTGGGAATTTTTCATTATAGAACTTGGCTTGTATATTCCAACAATGGGCCTCCTCAAGTGCCCTTGGTCTTCATGAGCAAGCAAGTTGGATGCACACCCACTTATTTTCTTTTGTTGAGCTTTCATACATCTATATCTCTAGTGCATCCGTTGCATGGCAATCCCTACTCCTTGCATTGACATCAATTGATGGGCATCTCCCTAGCCCATTTATTAGCCGCGTTGATGTGAGACTTTCTCCTTTTTTGTCTTCTCCACATAACCCCCTTCATTATATTCTATTCCATCCATAGTGCTATATCCATGGCTCACGCTCATGTATTGCGTGGAAGTTGAAAAAAGTTTGAGATTACTAAAGTGTGAAACAATTGCTTGGCTTGTCATCGGGGTTGTGCATGATGAGAGCATTCTTGTGTGACGAAAATGGAGCATGACCAAACTATATGATTTTGTAGGGATGACCTTTCTTTGGCCATGTTATTTTGAGAAGACATGATTGCTTAGTTAGTATGCTTGAAGTATTATTATTTTTATGTCAATATTAAACTTTTATCTTGAAACTTTCGGATCTGAACATTCATGCCACAATAAAGAAAATTACATTGAAAAATATGTTAGGAAGCATTCCACATCAAAAATTCTGTTTTTATCATTTACCTACTCGAGGACGAGCAGGAATTAAGCTTGGGGATGCTTGATACGTCTCCAACGTATCTATAATTTTTTATTACTCCATGCTATTATATATTCGGTTTTGGATGTTTAATGGGCTTATTTATACACTTTTATATTATTTTTGGGACTAACCTATTAACCGAGGCCCAGCCCAAATTGCTGTTTTTTGCCCATTTCAGTGTTTTGCAGAAAAAGAATATCAAATGGAGTCCAAACGGAATGAAACCTTCAGGAGCGTGATTTTTGGAACAAACGTGATCCAGAGTACTTGGAGTGGACGTCAAGCAATCAACGAGGAGGCCATGAGGCAGGGGGCGCGCCTACCCCCCTGGGTGCGCCCTCCACCCTTGTGGGCCCCTCGTGGCTCCACCGACCTACTTCTTCCTCCTATATATATTGACATACCCCGAAAACATCCAGGACCACCACGAAAACCTAATTCCACTGCCGCAACCTTCTGTACCCAAGAGATCCCATCTTGGGGCCTTTTATGGAGCTCCGCCGGAGGGGGCATTGATCATGGAGGGCCTCTACATCAACTCCATGGCCCCTCCGATGATGTGTGAGTAGTTTACCTCAAACCTTCGGGTCCATAGCTAGTAGCTAGATGGCTTCTTCTCTCTCTTTGGATCTCAATACAAAGTTCTCCTTGATTCTCTTGGAGATCTATTCGATGTAATCTTCTTTTGCGGTGTGTTTGTCGAGATCTCATGAATTGTGGGTTTAAGATCAAGTTTATCTATGAACAATATTTGAATATTCTCTGAATTCTTTTATGTATGATTGGTAATCTTTGCAAGTCTATTCGAATTATCAATTTGGTTTGGCCTACTAGATTGATCTTTCTTGCAATGGGAGAAGTGCTTAGCTTTGGGTTCAATCTTACGGTGCTCGATCCCAATGACAAAAAGGGAAATGACACGTATTGTATTGTTGCCATCGAGGATAAAAAGATAGGGTTTATATCATATTGCATGAGTTTATCCCTCTACATCATGTCATCTTGCTTAAAGCGTTACTCTGTTCTTATGAACTTAATACTCTAGATGCATGCTGGATAGCGGTTGATGTGTGGAGTAATAGTAGTAGATGCAGGCAGGAGTTGGTCTACTTGTCACAGACGTGATGCATATATACATGATCATACCTAGATATTCTCATAATTATTCGCTTTTCTATCAATTGCTCGACAGTAATTTGTTCACCCACCATAATACTTATGCTATCTTGAGAGAATCCACTAGTGAAACCTATGGCCCCCGTGTATATTTTCCATCATACAAGTTTCTAATATATTTTATTTTGCAATCTTTACTTTCAATCTATATCATAAAAATACCAAAAATATTTATCTTATTATTATCATCTCTATCAGATCTCACTCTTGCAAGTGGCTATGAAGGGATTGACAACCCCTTTATCACGTTGGTTGCGAGGTTCTTATTTGTTTGTGTAGGTATGAGGTGACTCGCGCGTGGTCTCCTACTGGATTGATACCTTGGTTCTCAAAAACTGAGGGAAATACTTATGCTGCTTTGCTGCATCACCCTTTCCTCTTCAAGGGAAAACCAACGCAGTGCTCAAGAGGTAGCATACCCCTCTATTTATATGTTGAGCCTTGGGGTCGAAACTTGGAGTAAAAGCCTCCACAAAGTCAGTTTCACCTGAAAGGCAAGATTCCTTCTCGGACACCTGGGCCAGACGCCAGGGTTCCCGGCGTCTGGCCCCTGGACACCGCAAAACTTCCTTTTGCGCTTTCCAAAAACCTTGTGGGCTTTCCCCTTTGGCCCAAATAAAGTGTTCTCATACCCAAACATTTCGGGAAACATCCGGAACCCCTTCCGGTGAATTCCGGAACCCTTCCGGAGACCAAACACTATTATCCCATATATCAAACTTTATCTCTGAACCATTCCGGAGTTCCTCGTCATGCCCATGATCTTATCCGGAACTCCGAACAACATTCGGTTACCAACATACATAACTCATAAATACTATATCGTCAACGAACGTTAAGCGTGCGGACCCTACGGGTTCGAGAACTAGGTAGACATGACCGAGACACTTCTCTGGTCAATAACCAATAGCGGAACCTCGATGCCCATATTGGCTCCTACATATTGTACGAAGATCTCAGTCGAACCGCATAACAATATTTTTGTCAAGTCAGAGCATTGAAGGCCGATTCAAATGGATTCTTTATTTACAATATTTATTCTACAACTAAATTGATTATGAAGCTGGTCTATTGACCCGGATTTTCTAGAAAGAGGAAATCACAAGGACATAAGGATGATCAGGTGCCGGTCTACAAGAATTCTTAACCCGGAGCACAACCTCTCAAATTTGTTCTTGTGTTTATTTTGCAACATAAGTTTACCATGGATAAATCAAAGCTAAACTTGGGGGCTAATGTCGGGGATATACGCCGCGGTGTAACCCGGCCGGAAGTATAACCCGGCCATACTTGGCGATTCACCGGCGACCCGCACAGACTAGACGGTTTACAATCAACCTGATTGAAAATTATGATTCACTGGTAACCGGGCGGACGGGACAGACGGATGACAAGGCCCAAGGCCCAGAAGGCCGGCTCATGTTATGGTGGGCCGGTTTAAGAGGAAAGGCGTGAGGAATATTTATCTTACAAGGAGTTAAGACCTGGACTTGTATCCGGTTTGTATTAGAGATAGACTAGTCCTAATCCTAATAGGACTCCACATGTAACCCGCCCCTTCAACATATATAAGGAGGGGCGGGTCTCCCCAAAGAGGGAGAAGCAACAAGCAACAATCAATAATCTCTAGGGCTAGACACAACTAGAGGAGAGCCGATTTACGGCGACTCCCTCGTGCGAATAATGAGACCTAGCCACAAACAGCATGTAGGACTATTACCGGATGATGTTTCCCGGGGCCCCAAGCTGTCTAAATCCTTGTCTTGTGTTGCCTCTCTCGATTCCGTTCAACCCCTCTCAAGCTACCACATAGATGCGTGGCCTCACGACTAAGTCCTCACACTAGGACATCTGATGTGACAATTCCACGACAGTTACCAACATACATAACTCATAAATACTATATCGTCAACGAACGTTAAGCGTGCGGACCCTATGGGTACGAGAACTATGTAGACATGACCGAGACACTTCTCTTGTCAATAACCAATAGCGGAACCTGGATGCCCATATTGGCTCCTACATATTCTACGAAGATCTTTATCGGTCGAACCGCATAACAATATACGTTTGTTCCCTTTGTCATCAGTATGTTACTTGCCCGAGATTCGATCATCGGTATCTCAATACCTAGTTCAATCTCGTTACTGGCAAGTCTCTTTACTCGTTCCATAATGCATCATCCTGTAACTAACTCATTAGTCACATTGCTTGCAAGGCTTGTAGTGATGTGCATTACCGAGAGGGCCCAGAGATACCTCTCCGACAATCGGAGTGACAAATCCTATTCTCGATCTATCTCAACTCAACGAACACCATCGGAGGCACCTATAGAGCACCTTTATAATCACCCAGTTACGTTGTGATGTTTGGTAGCACACAAAGTGTTCTTCCGGTAATCGGGAGTTGCATAATCTCATAGTCATAGGAACATGTATAAGTCATGAAGAAAGCAATAGCAGTAAACTAAATGATCAAGTGCTAAGCCAACGGAATGGGTCATGTCAATCACATCATTCTCCTAATGATGTGATCTCATTAATCAAATGACAACTCATGTCTATGGCTAGGAAACTCAACCATCTTTGATCAACGAGCTAGTCAAGTAGAGGCATACTAGTGACACTATGTTTGTCTATGTATTCACACATGTATTATGTTTCCGGTTAATACAATTCTAGCATGAAAGTTTATCATGACATGAGGAAATAAATAATAACTTTATTATTGCCTCTAGGGCATGTTTCCTTCAATTGGTTGCTAGTAGAAGTGCTCCTATTGATCTTAATGATATGCCTTTGTCTACTTTGATTGAGCAAAATAGTGATGCCATTGATGTGAATTTCATTTCTTGAAATAATTTCAACAACAATGCTTATAGAGGTAATTTTAATCCTAGGCCTTTTCCTAGCAATTCCTCTAATAATTATGGTAATTCCTATGGAAATCAATCTTATAATAATAATAGGAACACCTCTGATCTTGAGAATAATATTAAAGAATTTATCAACACGCAAAAAGTTTTCAACACTTCCATAGAAGAAAAGTTGAATAAGATTGATGATTTGTCTAGAAGTGTTGATAGAATTGCTCATGATGTGGAAAATCTCAAGATGAAATTTTTTGTGCCTAAAGTAGATGAATCAATTAAATCTCTTTATGTTTCTATGGATGAAAGTAAGAAAAGAACCGCTATGCTTAGAGCTAAAAGAGAATTTTTAGAAAAAGCATTTTCTAGTGGTTTTTTTGCAAAAGTGATGAAGATCTTAAAATGATTGGTGTTTCTTCTATTGATTCTTTGTTTAGTAAAGTTAATATTGATGAAAAAGGGATTGGAGAAGAGTCAACTTTAGGTAGAAGGCGTCCCAATATTTCGGAGGTTGAAAATCTTGTTGAAAAAATTGATGAAACTGGGTTTGAAGAGGTCAAAACTTTAACTAGTGATGTGCCCACTCTTTTGGATTACAAAGACTTTAATTATCATAGTTGCTCCTTGATTGATTGTATTGCTTTGTTGCAGTCCATGATAAATTCACCCCATGCTTATGAACAAAATAAAGCTTTTACTAAACATATTGTTGACGCTATGATGAAAGCTCTTGTAGAAAAATTGGAATTAGAAGTTTCAAGTCCTAGAAAATTGCATGATGAATGGGAACCTACTATCAAAGTCAAGATTAAAAATTATGAGTGTTTCATTTTGTGTGACTTGGGTGCTAGTGTTTCTACAATTCCGAAATCTTTATGTGATGTGCTTGGTCTTACCGGCCTTGAATCATGCTCTTTAAATTTGCACTTGGCGGATTCTACTATTAAAAATCCTATGGGAAGAATTAATGATGTTCTTATTCTTGCAAATAGGACTTATGTGCCCATAGATTTTATTGTTCTTGATATTGATTGCAATCCGTGTTGTCCAAATATTCTTGGTAGACCGTTTTTACGCACTATCGGTGTCGTGATTGATATGGAAGAAGGCAATATTAAGTTCCAATTTCCTATGAGGAAGGGTATGCAACACTTTCCTAGAACTGGAATTAAGCCACCCTATGAATTAATCATGAGGGTATCTTATGGATCTCGAACCAAAGATGACAAAACTTAGATCCTTGCTTTATGCCTAGCTAAGGGCGTAAAACTATAGCGCTTGTTGGGAGGCAACCCAATGAATAAATTTTATTTTTGCTTTTTTGCTTCCTTTCTTGTGTGTTAGCACAATTATGCTACTGTTATGATTGTGTTTTTTATGTTTTAATTAGTATTTGTGCCAAGTAAATCCTTTAGGATCTTCTTGGCTGATAGTTGTTTGATCTTCCTGAAAAAACAGAAACTTTTACGCTCATGAGATTAATTTTCATTTTTTACCAGAGAGCAATAAATACCCATTCTACTTGAAGTATATCAATATACAAATTTATCAGGCCATCCTAAGTTTGCAGAATTTTTGGAGTTACAAAAGTATTCAAAATAGTCAGATTGCCACAGACTGTTCTGTCTTGACAGATTCTGTTTTCTTTGTGTTGTGTGCTTATTTTGATGGATCTATGGTTTTCTTTGATGACTTTTCGCCATAGAAAAGTTGGAATACAGTAGATATAATACAAAAACAAAATATGAATTGGTTTGATACAACACTTATAGTAGTAGTTTATTATTCTTATACTAACAGATCTCACGAAGGTTTAGTTTAGTTTTGTGTGATTGAAGTTTTCAAGTTTTGGGTTATCTTACGATTGATGAAGGAAGGATGGAAGAGCCTAAGCTTGGGGATGCCCCGACATCCCAAGCTATTATCCAAAAATGAGCGACCAACTAAGCTTGGGGATGCCCCCGAGTGGCATCCCTGGTTTCTTCCAACAACTATCGGTATTTTACTCGAGACTATATTTTTATTCGTCACATGATATGTGTTTTGCTTGGAGCGTCTTGTATGATATGTGTCTTTGCTTGTTTTATTATGTGTTTTAAGTCATCAATCCTTGCTGGACACACCTATTTGAGAGAGCCAAAATTATGTTATGATTTGTTAGAATTACTCTCTATGCTTCACTTAAATCTTTTATGAGCTAGGACTTGCTCTAGTGCTTCACTTATATCTTTTTGAGCACGGTGTGATTAGTATTTTTGAAGAAATGCTCTCTTGCTTCACTTAGATTTATTTGAGATGTGGTAAAATTTTGAAGAAATTATCTCTTGCTTCACTTAAATTATTTTGAGATAAAGAAATATTATGCTCATGATCTTCACATATATTTGTTTGAGCTTATGAAAAGCAACACATGAAAATTAGTCCCAAAGTGATAGATATCCAAGAAGGATAAAGAAAAGAAAAATTTGATGAAGATCATTGGAAAAAATAAACTTGATTCTTAGTAATAGTTTTCAGATATGATGGTGTGATATGTGAGTTATGTTGATGAGTAATTATGCTCTAGTAGGAATATTGGTGTTAAGGTTTGTGATTCCCGAAGCATGCACATCTAGTCTCTCGTTATGCTATGATGTTGGAGCATGATTTATTTTTTATTGTCTTCCTTATGAGTGGAGGTCGGGAACGAGCAATGGTCTTTTCCTACCCATCTACCCCCCTAGGGGCATGCTTAGTAGTACTTCGCTTCGAGGGCTAATAAAATTTTGCAATAAGTATATGAGTTCTTTATGACTAATGTGGGTCCATGGATTATACACACTCTTACCTTTTCGCAATTTGCTAGCCTCTATGGTACCGTGCATTGCCCTTTCTCACATTGAGACGTGGTGCAAACTTCGCAGGTGCATCCAAACCCCGTGATATGATACGCTCTATCACACATAAGCCTCATTATATCTTCCTCAAAACAGCCACCATACCTACCTATTATGGATTTTCCATGGCCATTCCGAGATATATTGCCATGCAACTTCCACCGTTTCCGTTTGATGACTTGAGCATTCATTGTCATATTGCTTTGCATGATCATATAGCTGACATAGTGTTTGTGGCTCAGCCACCGTTCATCATTTTTCATACATGTTACGCTAGATCATTGCACATCCTGGTACATGCCAAAGGCATTTATATAGAGTCATATTTTATCATAGGTATCAAGTTGTAATTTTTATTTATTTTGAGTTATAAGTAAATAGAAGTGTGATGATCATCATTATTCATTTTTAGAGCAGTGGCCCGGTGAGGAAAGGATGATGGAGACTATGATTCCCCCACAAGTCGGGATGAGACTCCGGACAATGAGAGAAGAAAGAAAAAGAGAAAGAAAGAAAAAAAGAGAGAAAAATAAACAAAGAGAGAAGGGGCATTGCTAGTATTCTTTACCACACTTGTGCTTCAAAGTAGCACCGTGTTTTTCATATGGAGAGTCTCTTATGTTGTCACTATCATATACTAGTGGGAATTTTTCATTATAGGATTATATGCACACCCACTTAGTTTTCATATTGAGCTTTCATACACTTATAGCTCTTAGCGCATTCGTTGCATGGCAATCCCTACTCCTCACGTTGATATCGATTGATGGGCATCTCCATAGCCCGTTGGTTAGCCGCACCGATGTGAGACTTTCTCACTTTTTTGTATTCACTATATTACCCCTATCATCATACTCTATTCCACCCATAGTGCTATATCATGGATTGCGCTCATGTATTGTGTAAGAGTTGAAAAGGCTCAAGCGCGTTAAAAAGTACGAACCAATTGCTCGGCTTGTCATCGAGGTTGTGCATGATAAATACTTTGTGTTAAGAAGACAGAGCATGACAAGACTATATGATTTTTTAGGGATAACTTATTTTAGCATTGATATTTTGAAAGACATGGTTGCTTGTTGATATGCTTGAGTATCTAAATTATTATGTAAAAACTAGACTATTGCTTTGAATCACAATAAAAGGTCCAATTGTCCATGCTATAAAGAAAACAATATGATATGACGTGATACGCAGTACTCCACATCAAAAATTCTGTTTTTATCACTTACCTACTCGAGGACGAGTAGGAGTTAAGCTTGGGGATGCTGATACATCTCCAATGTATCTATAATTTTTGATTGTTCCGTGTTGTTATATTATCAATCTTGGATGTTTTATAATTATTTTATAGTCATTTTATATCATTTTTTGGTACTAACCTATTCACATAGTGCCAAGTGCCAGTTCCTGTTTTCTGTGTTTTTTTACATCGCAGAAAATCAATATCAGACGGAGTCCAAATGCCACAAAACTTTACGGAGATTTTTTATGGACCAGAAGGAACATGTTGGGCCTTGGTTGCACCTCGAGGGAATCCCGAGGAGGGGCAACCCACCAGGGCGCTCCCTGGTGGGTTGTGCCCACCTCGGGTGCCCCCCGAACCGCCTCTTTGCTCTATAAATACCCAAATATTCCCAAAACCCTAGGGGAGTTGACGAAATATTCATCCAGCCGCCGCAGAGTCCAAAACCACCAGATCCAATCTAGACACCATCTCGGATGGGGTTCACCACCTCCATTGGTACCTCTATGATGCGTGAGTAGTTCTTTGTAGACCTTCGGGTCCGTAGTTAGTAGCTAGATGGCTTCATCTCTCTCTCTCCCTCTCTCTCTCTTGATTCTCAATACAATGGTCTCTTGGAGATCCATATGATGTAACTCTTTTGCGGTGTGTTTGTTGGGATCTGATGAACTTTGAGTTTATGATCAGTCATATCTTTTTATATCCATGAAAGTTATTTGAGTTTCTTTGATCTCTTATATGCATGCTCTCTTATAGCCTCGTATTTCTTCTCCGATATTTGGGTTTTGTTTGGCCAACTTGATCTATTTATCTTGCAATGGGAAAAGGTGCCCTGTAGTGGGTTCGATCTTACGGTGCTTGATCCCAGTGACACAAAAGGGAACCGACACGTATGTATGGTTGCTACTAAGGATAAAAAGATGGGATCTATATCTATGCAATAGATAAATGGATCTTGTCTACATCATGACATCGTTCTTATTGCATTACTTCGTTTTTCCATGAACTTAATACACTAGATGCATGCTGGATAGCGGTCGATGTGTGGAGTAATAGTATTAGATGCAGGCAGGAGTCGGTCTACTAATCTTGGACGTGATGCATATCTAATGATCATTGCCTGGATATCGTCATAATTATTTGAGGTTCTATCAATTGCCCAACAGTAATTTGTTTACCCACCGTGTTTGCTATCTTTCTCGAGAGAAGCTACTAGTGAAACCTACGGCCCCGGGTCTTCTTCCTCATATATTTGCTTGTGATCTACTTTTCCTTTGCATTTTTATTCAGATCTATTAAACCAAAAATACAAAAATACTTTGCTGCACTTTATTTTATTTGCGATCTATTATTTCAATCTACTACAATTTTCTGGCATCGTTACCCAAAAGGGATTGACAACCCCTTTAACACGTCGGGTTGCGAGGTGTTGTTATTTGTGTGCAGGTGTTGTTTATGTTGTGTTGCTTGGTTCTCCTACTGGTTCGATAACCTTGGTTTCTTCACTGAGGGAAATACCTACCGTCGTTGTGCTGCATCATCCCTTCCTCTTTGGGGAAATACCGACGTAGTCCTAGCAGACAGGAGTTTTTCTGGCGCTATAGTCAGAGAGCAATCACTTCCCTTTGCCCTTTTTCTTGAAACTAGTGGTCTTGTTAACCATCAATACTTGATGCTCCTTCTTGATTTGTACCTCCGCAGCCTTCAACATTGCGAAGAGCTCGGGAATTGTCTTGTCCATCCCTTGCATATTATAGTTCATCACGAAGCTTTTGTAGCTTAGTGGCATTGATTGAAGAACTCTGTTAATGACACTATCATCAGGAAGATTAACTCCCAGTTGAGTCAAGTAGTTGTGGTACCCAGACATTCTGAGTATATGTTCACTGACAGAACTATTCTCCTTCATTTTGCAGCTATAGAACTTATTGGAGACTTCATATCTCTCAATTCGAGAATTTGCTTGAAATATTAACTTCAACTCCTGGAACATCCCTTATGCTCCATGATGTTCAAAACATCGTTGAAGTCCCAATTCTAGGCCATACGTTCATAACGTCCGGAGTTGTTCATGCATCGGGTTTTTCACCTAGCGGTGCTTCCAGGACGTAATTCTTCTGTGCGGCAATGAGGATAATCCTCAAGTTACGAACCCAGTCTGTGTAGTTGCTACCATCATCTTTCAACTTAGCTTTCTCTAGGAACGCTTTAAAATTCAAGGGAACGGTAGCACGGGCCATTGATCTACAACAACATAGACATGCAAAATACTATCAGGTACTAAGTTCATGATAAATTAAAGTTCTATTAATCATATTACTAAAGAACTCTCACTTAGATAGACATCCCTCTAGTCGTCTAAATGATCACGTGATCCAAATCAACTAAACCATGTCCAGTCATCATGTGAGATGGAGTAGTTTTCAATGGTGAACATCACTATGTTGATCATATCTACTATATGATTCACGTTCGACCTTTGGTCTCAGTGTTCCAAGGCCATATCTGTATATGTTAGGCTCGTCAAGTTTAACCCAAGTATATTGCGTGTGCAAAACTGGCTTGCACCCGTTGTATGTGAACGTAGAGCTTATCACACCCGATCATCGCGTGGTGTCTCAGCACGACGAACTGTAGCAATGGTGCATACTCACGGAGAACACTTATACCTTGAAATTTAGTGAGAGATCATCTTATAATGCTACAGCCGTACTAAGCAAAATAAGATGCATAAAGGATAAGCATCACATGCAATCAAAATAAGTGATATGATATGACCATCATCATCGTGTGCCTTTGATCTCCATCTACAAAGCACCGCCATGATCACCATCTTCACCGGCTTGACACCTTGATCTCCATCGTAGCATCGTTGTCGTCTCGCCAACTATTGCTTCTACGACTATCGCTACCGCTTAGTGATAAAGTAAAGCAATTACATGGCAGTTGCATTTCATACAATAAAGCGACAACCATAAGGCTCCTGCCAGTTGCCGATAACTTTTACAAAACATGATCATCTCATACAAAAATTTAAATCTTAGCACGTCTTGACCATATCACATCACAACATGCCCTGCAAAAACAAGTTAGACGTCCTCTACTTCGTTGTTGCAAGTTTTACGTGGCTGCTATGGGTTTCTAGCAAGAACCGTTCTTACCTACGCATCAAAACCCTGACGATTTTTCGTCAAGTGTGCTGTTTTAACCTTCAACAAGGACCGGGCATAGTCAAACTTGATTCAACTAAAGTTGGAGAAACAGACACCTGCCAGCCACCTGTGTTCAAAGCATGTCGGTAGAACCAGTCTCATGAACGCGGTCATGTAATGTCGGTCTGGGCCGCTTCATCCAACAATATCGTCGAATCAAAGCAAGACATTGCTGGTAACCAACATGACTATTATCGCCCACAACTCATTGTGTTCTACTCATGCATATAACATCTACGCATAGACCTGGCTCTGATACCACTATTGGTGACCGTAGTATTTCAAAAAAATCCTACGATCATGCAAGATCTATCTAGGATAAGCATAGGAATGAGAGGGGAGGGTGTGTCCATGTACCCTCTTAGACTGCAAGCGGAAGCGTTTAGTAACGCGGTTGATGTATTCGAACGTCTTCGCAATTCAACCGATCCTAGCACCAAACGTACGGCACCTCCGTGTTCAGCACATGTTCCGCACGATGACGTCCCTCGAGCTCTTGATCCAATTGAGGACGAGGGAGAGTTCTGTCAGCACGACGGTGTGGCGACGGTGATGATGAAGTTACTGGCGCAGGACTTCGCCTAAGCACTACGACGATATGACCGAGGTGGTAATCTATGGAGGGGGGCACCACACACGGCTAAGACAAATGATCTTGTGTGTTGTAGGGTGCCCCTGCCCCCGTATATAAAGGAGGGGAGGGGAGGCCGGCCGGCCGGCCCCTATAGGGCATGCCAGGAGAGACGAGTCCTACTAGGACTCCAAGTCCTAGTAGGATTCCACCTGGAAGAAGGGGGGAGAAGGAAGGGAGGGGGAAGGGAAGGAAAGGGGGGCGCCACCCCCTTCCCCTAGTCAAATTAGGACCCAAGGGGGGCGGACAGCCCCTTGTGGTCCTTCTCTCTCCCCAATAAGGCCCATGAAGGCCCATTAGTTTCCTTGGGGGGTTTCGATAACCCTCCGGCACTCTGATAGTTACCCGGTACCTCTAGGAACTCATCCGGTGTCCGAATAACATTGTCCAATATATGAATCTTTATGTCTCGACCATTTCGAGACTCCTCGTCATGTCCTTGATCTTATCCGGGACTCCGAAAAAACTTCGGTCATCAAATCACATAACTCATAATACAAATCGTCATCGAACGTTAAGCGTGCGGACCCTACAGGTTCGAGAACTATGCAGACATGACTGGGACACATCTTTGGTCAATAACCAATAGCGGAACCTAGATGCTCATATTGGCTCCTAAATATTATTCGAAGATCTTTATCGGTCAAACCGCATAACAACATACGTTGTTCCCTTTGTCATCGGTATGTTACTTGCCCGAGATTCGATCGTCAGTATCCACATACCTAGTTCAATCTCGTTACCGGCAAGTCAGTTTACTCGTTTCGTAATGCATCATCCCGTAACTAACTCATTAGTCACATTGCTTGCAAGGCTCATAGTTATGTGCATTACCGAGAGGGCCCTGAGATACCTCTCCGATACACGGAGTGACAAATCCTAATCTCGATCTATGCCAACTCAACAAACACCATCAGAGGCACCTGTAGAGCATCTTTATAATCACCCAGTTACATTATGACGTTTGATAGCACACAAGGTGTTCCTCCGGTATTCGGGAGTTGCATAATCTCATAATCAGAGGAACATGTATAAGTCATGAAGAAAGCAATAGCAATAAAACTAAATGATCATTATGCTAAGCTAACAGATGGGTCTTGTCCATCACATCATTCTCTAATGATGTGATCCCATTCATCAAATGACAACACATGTCTATGGTTAGGAAACTTAACCATCTTTCATTAACGAGCTAGTCAAGTAGAGGCATACTAGGGACACTCTGTTTGTCTATGTATTCACACCTGTACTAAGTTTCCGGTTAATACAATTCTAGCATGAATAATAAACATTTATCATGATATAAGGAAATATAAATAATAACTTTATTATTGCCTCTAGGGCATATTTCCTTCAATATCAGCATACAGATAAAGAGGGAATTTCTCGAGCTTTGGCAGAGAACCGTAGGAGTTCAGCTGTTACCAGAAATGCCAGATCAAGTTCGATGGCCCTGGGGGGATAATGGCCAATACTTGGCAAGTTCGAGCTATGCGTCCAAATTTTGGGGATTGGAGGTGGCCCCATATGCAAACAGTGCCTGAAAATCAAAATCCCCCCGCCAATGTCGCTTCTTCACTTGGCTGGCTGCGCGAAAAAGGTGTTGGACCTCAGATCGCCTAGCTCGCCGGGGTGAAAGGATCGAGAAGAGGTGTCTAGAGGGGGGTGATTAGACACTAAGTGCCAAAAGTTGCAGTTTTTAATATTCTTAAGTTTAAGTGGAGTTTAAGCACAAGTTTAACAAACACAATACATATCAAGCAAGCATGCAATGAGTATATGAGCAGCGGAAAGTAAAGCATGCAACTTGCAAGAATGTAAAGAGAAGGGTTTCGAGTATTCAAACGCAATTGGAGACACGGATGTTTTTGTCGTGGTTCCGATAGTTGGTGCTATCGTACATCCACGTTGATGGAGACTTCAACCCACGGAGGGTAACGGTTGCGCGAGTCCACGGAGGGCTCCACCCATGATGGGTCCACGAAGAAGCAACCTTGTCTATTCCATCACGGTCGTCGCCCACGAAGGACTTGCCTCACTAGCGGTAGATCTTCATGAAGTAGGCGATCTCCTTGCCCTTACAAACTCCTTGGTTCAACTCCACAATATTGTTGGAGGCTTCCAAGTGACACCTAGCCAATCTAGGAGACACCACTCTCCAAGAAGTAACAAATGGTGTGTTGATGATGAACTCCTTGCTCTTGTGCTTCAAATGATAGTCTCCCCAACACTCAACTCTCTCTCACATGATTTGGATTTGGTGGAAAGAAGATTTGAGTGGAAAGCAACTTGGGAAAGGCTAGAGATCAAGATTCATATGGTTGGAATGGAATATCTTGACCTAAACACAAGTGTAGGTGGTTCTCTCTCAGAAAATGTGTATTGGAAGTGTAGGTATGTTCTGATGGCTCTCTCTATGAATGAAGAGTGGGTGGAGGGGTATATATAGCCTCCACACAAAATCTAACCGTTACACACAATTTGCCAAACTCGATGGGACCGAATGGTTAAACTCGGTCGGACCGATTCAGCAAACCTAGTGACCGTTAGGATTTTTGGTGGGACTGAGATGCAACTCGGTAGGACCGATATGGTTACGGTTAGGGCATAACGTAATCTCGGTGTGACCGATTACACAAACTCGGTGGGACCGATTTTGGTAATAAGCTAACCAGAGAGTTGGTCAGGCAAACTCGGTGAGACCGATTACACAAACTCGGTGGGACCGATTTTGGTAATAAGCTAACCAGAGGGTCTGCATTGTAATCTCGGTAGTACCGATTGCTCAAACTCGGTGAGACCGATTTTGGTAATGGACATACACAGAGAGATTACAATCCCATCTCGGTGAGACCGAGATCCCTATCGGTGAAACCGATTTGCTAGGGTTTGTGTCAGTGGCTATGACATCTGAAACTCGATGGCGCCGGATAGATAGAATCGGTGGGGTCGAGTTTGACTTTTGGTTTAGGTCATATGTGGATGTGGGAAGGTAGTTGAGGGTTTTGGAGCATATCACTAAGCACTTTGAGCAAGCAAGCCATTAAGCAACACCTCATCCCCTCTTGATAGTATTGGCTTTTCCTATAGACTCAATGTGATCTTGGATCACTAAAATAGAAAATGTAGAGTCTTGATCTTGAAGCTTGAGCCAATCCTTTGTCCTTAGCATCTTGAAAGGGTTCCACATCCTCTAGTCCATGCCACTCCATTGTTGAACTTATCTGAAACATACTAGGTAAAAGTGTTAGTCCAACAAGAGATATGTTGACATTAATTACCAAAACTACCCAGGGAGCACTTGTGCTTTCAATCTCCCCCTTTTTGGTAATTGATGACAACATACATCAAAGCTTTAGGTAAAGATATAGAGAATAGCAAGTAAAGCTTTGGAAAGACATGTAACATGCATAGGCTCCCCCTACATGTATGCAATCATGTGAATATTGAATATAGGAGCATGTGAATGCGTAAACATGATAGAGTAAGCAATGTGTTATATGTATCTTGGCTACATGCTCAGAGCAAATGATGTGAATGTGAGAAATGTACCTTCATGCTCATGAGTCCTTCTTGCAAACAGTATGTACATCAGCAAGAACTTCTCATTCACATGACTGTGATGCATATACTTACCTTGTGGTCTTGAGTTGGCTTAGGATGGGATGAACCTGCGCAAACAAGGTTAAATAACACAGATACACCTACTGACCAGAGCAAGCAAGAGAAACCACAAGAGAACCAAGACTGGGATGACATGTAGAGTGAGTACTAAGTACCACATTGGATATAGACATGTCCCCAAAGGTAGAGATATGCAATAAAATCAGAGATTTCCTTCCCTTAGATGTCTTGGTCCCCCTGAATCTGCATGGGATATTGGGAGAAGATAGGGAACAGAAAATCAGAGCAACAAAAAAAAGGAAACAACAGAGCTTGAGCTAAAGCAAGCAACCAAACATGTCTTTCCCCTCTTAAAGACATGTGACATCTCTCCTCTTGAACACCAAGCATCTGGGGTCTCTGATGATATTACTTTCTCCTAGTTGAGAAACTCTCTCCCCCTGAGTATTCTCTCTTTCTCCCCCTATAGGAAGGATTAAGCTTTGATGTGATCTCTCTCTCCCCCTTTGACATCAATTTCCAAGAAGGGCTCTTCTGGACATGTGATACAAATGGGTTGGTCCTCGAGTCACAGAGCAAAGCAGCATGTCTAATATGATGCTGGTAGAGGACAAGAATCATTGAGTGGAGCTGGAGCAAATAGAAATCAGGAATAAGTGGCAAGTTGGTTTTCCTGTGGTGGAATCGGTGACTCCGAGTTGTGTGCTTCGGTTACACCAAAAGATTTCGGTTGGGCCAAAGAGAACAAACCGGTGTGACCGAGTTTATTAGAGTGAAACCACTTGTCACCTCAGCTCACTAGACAAGTAAATTCTCACAAGGATATGCAAGGAATTTACTGAAAGATTTGCAATGAATTGGATGCAGAAAATGAAGAACAAACAAGGAAAGAAAAGAAACTAAAAGTTCTAGATGAAGTTTTTTTTGAAATGGGAAACAAATATGCAAGAGACAAAAGCACGGAGAGACACACGAGAGCTTCATCTAGAGATGGTCGGCGACAAAGTCACCTGTGTTAGAGTATATTGACTTAGGAGTCAAGTGAGAGCACTTGATCATAGGTCATACTCATCGTTTAAGTTCAAAATGGGGTTACCATTTTTCGTTTAAGCCTTTTGATGTATTCACATCTTGTCGAGTTGCTTTGACTCATGACTTGGAGTAAAGCTTCTCTAAGATGGAATAACATACCTTGGGTGGTGGTGTTGATCTTGCTCATGTGGTTGAACTTGTGCAGGTTGCTCAAGGTTGATGTAGTTCATCAAGGGTTGGGAGCACCACTTGGAGTTTGAGTTCATCTACCTACATGGGTTAGCTTTTCAAGGAAGAGCACTTGTGTATCCAAAATGATAATCATGAGACTCAACATAGAATTTGCCAAAGGATATGTTTGAATGGTTTCGTGCTTCCTTGTCTTCAACCACCATTGTGTAGAGACTTGGTGATGTAGAGATTGCTCAAGATGTGAGTGAGTTGCAATCTCATAGATTTAGATTCAACCAAGTACCTACACGGGTTAGATAACATGCAAGGTACAAATATATCCAAGACATATGAATAGCATTATAAGAGAAATATCGAGGATTAGTCATAGGCTCATTCCCCGCATGTATCAAATGGAGTTCCTACTCCAAGTTTGAAGCGTCAATGATGTTCAATTCACCTCTCAACCTACAAAACACTTTCTCATCAAGTGGTTTAGTGAATATATCCGCCAATTGCTTATCGGTGCGAACATGCTTAAGGTTAATGTCCCCTTTTGCAACATGATCTCGAATGAAATGATGACGAACTTCAATATGCTTAGTTCGAGAATGTTGCACGGGATTGTGAGCAATCTTAATAGCACTTTCACTGTCACATAGCAATGGAACATGTTTCACATATATCCCATAATCTTTAAGAGTTTGGGTCATCCAAAGTAATTGAGCACAACTTTAACCAGCGGCAATGTATTCCGCTTCGGCGGTGGATAAAGATACCGAGTTTTGTTTCTTGGAAGACCAAGACACAAGAGATCTACCAAGGAATTGACAAGTACCTGAAGTGGATTTTCTATCAATCTTGTCTCCGGCATAGTCCGAATCGGAGTAGCCAACAAGATCAAAAGAGGACCTCTTAGGATACCAAATGCCAAAATTTGGTGTATGGATTAGGTATCTCACTATCCTTTTCACAGCCTTAAGATGACACTCTTTAGGAGCAGCTTGATATCGTGCACACATGCACACACTTAGCATAATATCGGGACGAGAGGCACATAGATATAACAATGAACCAATCATAGAGCAATAAACCTTTTGATCAAACGGTTCACCATCTTTGGTCAAATCAAGATGTCCACTAGTAGGCATGGGTGTAGTCATACCTTTGCATTCTTGCATATTGAACTTCTTGAATAAGTCCTTGGTGTACTTCGTTTGAGAGACAAAGGTACCTTCCTTAGTTCGCTTGATTTGCAAACCGAGAAAGAATTTGAGTTCACTCATCATAGACATCTCAAACTTCTCCGACATTAGCTTTCCAAATTTCTCACTAAAATGAGCGTTAGTTGAACCAAATATGATATCATCAACATAAATTTGGCACACAAATAGTTCTCCATTAACCCTTTTAGTAAAACTAGCACATATGCCCGTGCGTTGCAACGGGAGATAAAATAGTATGCAGTTAAAGTCAGTGAGAATTATATGTGCAAGCAAAACTCTATGTGCACACAAAGAAATGAAACGATTAGCTTCTCGGTTTCGCAGCGTGTGGAGGAATCAATCCGTTATTTTTTCATTCATTGATCGATGGTGTTTAAGAGTTTTGTTATATCATCGTACGTCGGGGAGGAACCACGAGTTATTCAATCTATTTTTCCTTTCAATCCTTCCAATCCAGGGGACTTTAAGGTATGAAGTTTCTGAATATTCTAGAAAACATGAACAATATTTTAAATCTAGAATAGTTTTTTGAAAATAATGTACACTTTTTAAAACGCGAACAAAATATGAAAGGAAACAACTTTTTCAATTCACAAATATTTTCTGAAAACACCAATTTTTTTATAAAAACATTAACATTATTTGACTTTGTGAACATTTTTTTAAAAGGGAACATATGTTCAAAATTCGTAAGATTTTTAAAAATGTGTATCTTTTATACAAAACATTATTTTTAATTATGAAAATTTCAGTAAAACAGAATATTTTTCGAATTTGGAGCATTTTTGAAATGCTATTTTCTTTTTAGACATCTCAAACTATTTTGAAAAACAATAATTGTTTTTGAAAAAATGGGAACCTTTTTGCAAGTTCCGAATATTTTTTTAAAATAGCAAAAAAATTGGAATTGTTAACATTAAAAAAACAAATCTTAAGTCTGAACTTTTTTGAGAATTTTTTATTTACGAAATAAATTCTAAAATAAAAATAAACTTGGAAGGGACAAAATAGATAGGAAAGAGAATAAAAATAGAAGTAAAACACAGAAATAAAGAAAATTGGTCCAGCCCATTATTGATTGGCCTGTACGGAACTCCAACTAAACACATGAAAATTATTAAAATTTGTGAACATTTTCTAAAAACAGGAACATGTGTTCAAAATTCAAAGAAAATAGAAAATATGTATCTTTTTTAAACGAACATTATTTTTTATTATGAAAATTTCACAAAAATAAGAATATTTTTCGAATTTGAAGCATTTTTAAATGCTATTTGATTTTTAGACATCTCGAACAATTTTGAAAAAATATTTTCTGAAAAAATGAGAAACTCTTTGCAAGTTCGGAATGTTTTTTTAAATAGTAACAATTTTTTTGAATTTTGAACATTTTCAAAATAAATTAATTCAGAACATTTTTGAGGATTTTTAAATTTAAGAAATAAATTATAAAAGGAAAATAAACTTGGATGAGAAAAAAGAGATACAAAACTAAGAATAAAAATAGAAGTAAAACACAAAAAAAAAGAAAAAATGGCCAGCTCAATATTGGTTGTCCGGTGGGAAACTCAACTATTTATCGCCCTGTGCGGAAAATAGAATTTTTCCAAGTGCGTGGGCAGAAAAATACGTGGGCTGGCTTTGCTAGGCCATAGCGTGCGACCCACGTACGAAAATTCTTTTTCTAGCTGACAAACATATATAAATTTAGTACCACCTCGGATATAGGAAACTAAATTATTTTTAGCGGTGAACGGATGAAAAAATTGGCGAAACGCACCTTGCTTTATTAGTAGGTATAGAAGAGTAGAATCAATTTTACCAATTTCAATGCCTTTTTCAATAAGGAACTTGGTCAAGCATTTATACCATGCTCTAGGAGCTTGTTTAAGACCATAAAGGGCTTTGTGAAGTTTGTAAACATGATTAGGTTTCTTAGGATTGACAAAGCCGGGAGGTTGCTTAGCATAAACTTCCTCCTCAATTTTGCCATTTAGAAAAGCACTTTTAATGTCTATTTGGTACAAGGTGATATCATGGTGATTAGCATAAGCAAGTAAGATGCGAATGGACTCAAGTCTAGCAACGGGAGCATATGTCTCACCATAGTCCATACCTTCAACTTGTGTGTAGCCTTGGGCGACAAGACGTGCTTTGTTGCGAACCACTTGTCCATCTTCATCTTGCTTGTTGTGAAACACCCATTTGGTACCAATGATGTTGTGGTTGTTGTCGGGCTTCTCGACCAATGTCCACACTTGATTTCTCTCAAAGTTGTGTAGCTCTTCATGCATAGCGTTTATCCAGTCCGGATCCTCCAATGCTTCTTCAACCTTCATAGGTTCAATGCTAGAGATGAATGAGTAATGTTCACAAAAGTTAGCTAAACGAGTTTTAGAGCGAGTGATTCTCCCGGTTTGGATATCATTGTAGATTTGCTCGACGGGATGATCCTTAGCAATTCTTGCTCGAATTCGTGAAAGCTTTTGCTTGGGTCGGGGTGGAACATCCTCTTCATCTTGTGCTTCTTCTTGGCCTTCTTCATTGTTGACGTTGTCGTTCTCTTGTCGTGGTGGAGAAGGAGGTTGTTGATGTTCATCTTGGTGCGCTTCCTTGTTTTCTTCATCTTGGTGTATCCCACTTGTGGATGCTTCCGTATCAACTCTTGGTTCACCTTGTCGTGAGGTAGAAGCTTCCACTTGGACGGACGAGGTACTCTCCTTCACTTCCGTTGGACGAATCTTGCCAATGGACAAGTCTTGAATTGCTTCCGAAGGGTCTTTGTCTCCTACATCAATTGGCAATTGCTCTACTTGTGAGCCGTTAGATTCATCAAACTTCACATCTACCGTCTCTTCAACCTTTCGGGTGAAATTGTTGTAGACACGGTAAGTGTGAGAGTTTGAGCCATAACCAAGTAGGAAACCTTCATGAGATTTAGGAGCAAATTTAGAACGACGATGCTTATCAAGAATGTAGCACTTTGAGCCGAATACTCGAAAGTATCCAACTTGGGGTTTGTTACCGGTGAGGAGCTCGTATGCCGTCTTGCCGAGTAGCTTGTGAAGATACAAGCGATTTGTTGCATGACAAGCTGTCTCAACCGCTTCTGCCCAAAAGTGCTTTGGCGTTTTGTACTCATCAAGCATCGTTCTTGCCATCTCGATAAGAGTCCGGTTCTTCCTTTCAACAACTCCATTTTGTTGAGGTGTGTACGTAGCCGAGAACTCGTGTGAAATCCCTTCTTCGTCAAGAAAGGTGTCCACATTTGCGTTCTTGAACTCCGTTCCGTTGTCGCTCCGAACCTTCTTGATCTTCACGTCAAACTGATTTTGGGCCTTCCTAGCGAAGTTTTTGAAGATCTTTTGGACCTGCGATTTGTCATCAAGAAAGAACACCCACGTAAATCTTCAAAAATCATCAACTATGACTAGACCAAATGAGTTACCACCGAGACTCTTGTAGGCATTTGGACCAAAGAGATCCATGTGAAGTAGCTCGAGTGGTCTTCTTGTGGTCATGATGTTCTTCGCGCGGTGACTTCCTCCAACTTGTTTCCCTGCTTGACAAGCACTACAAAGTCTATCCTTGTCAAATATGACATCTTTTATTCCAAGGATATGATCACCTTTAATAAGCTTATCAAGATTTCGCATACCAACATGACCTAGTCTTCTATGCCACAACCAGCCTTTAGAAGATTTGGTAATTAAGCAAGTTCTAGGTTGAGCCTTTTTAGTGAAATCAACAATGTAAAGATCTCCTCTACGTATACCGGTAAAGACCATTTTATGATTGTCTCTACGAAACACTTGGCAATCTACTTCAGTGAATAAGACATTGAAACCGAAATCCGCAAGTCTAGAAACTGAAAGTAAATTGTATCCAAGGGATTCAACGAGCATGACATTTTGTATGGAGCTATCATGTGAGATGGCCACCTTACCAAGGCCAACCACCTTACCCTTTGAATTATCACCAAAAGTGACATATTTTCGAGGGCCGTCGTTTTTAGCAAGCTCACGGAACATATCTTTATCTCCGGTCATATGATCAGTACATCCACTATCAAGGACCCATTCCTTTCCTCCAGCCATGTAGCCGTGAAGATTTGCCATAAGACCAAAATGCCTCATTGCATCGTCAAGATCATAGTCACTATCATCATCTTCATCATAGTATCCATGTTCAACATCATCTTGTGATTGATCAATTCCTAGAGAGGGTAATTCATTAGATAAATGATCATCACAATGTTTACCTTTATGAATTCTAATAGCTTCGGATATGATATCGCTAATGATTCCAACATTTCCTTTAGCACGCATGAGATTGGTAAGCTCAAATAGACAATCACCAAAGCTAGGATCACTAGAGTTCATCTTACTCAAGGCAATAGACTTATGAAGAATTTCGTCTAAATTTTTCAAGGAATAATCTGGAAATCGTTCCTCAAGAAATCTCCATATGGTGTAGGCACACTTGAGAGTAGGCAAACATCTAATCAAGTTTCTAGGCAAGCCTCTAATGATGAGCTCAACAGTTCTAAGATTGCGAATCATGTCAATATCTTCATCTAGGGCAGGGTGCAAAGGATCAACATGAGGTGCACAAGGGCTAGTAATGTACTTGTTCAAATGATATTCATTGAAAATCTCAAGCATTTCATTTTTCCACTCATGAAAATACTCTCCATCAAGAATAGGCACTCTATGTCTAAGACTCCCCAAAGTAGACACATCCATCTTCCTCCAATGGTGTTTAAACCAAGGCAATGGAGACCAAAGCTCTGATACCAATTGAAAGGATCGAGAAGAGGTGTCTAGAGGGGGGGTGATTAGACACTAAGTGCCAAAAGTTGCAGTTTTTAATATTCTTAAGTTTAAGTGGAGTTTAAGCACAAGTTTAACAAACACAATACATATCAAGCAAGCATGCAATGAGTATATGAGCAGCGAAAAGTAAAGCATGCAACTTGCAAGAATGTAAAGAGAAGGGTTTGGAGTATTCAAAAGCAATTGGAGACACGGATGTTTTTGTCGTGGTTCCGATAGGTGGTGCTATCGTACATCCACATTGATGGAGACTTCAACCCACGGAGGGTAACGGTTACGCGAGTCCACGAAGGGCTCCACCCACGAAGGGTCCACGAAGAAGCAACCTTGTCTATTCCATCACGGCCGTCGCCCACGAAGGACTTGCCTCACTAGCGGTAGATCTTCACGAAGTAGGCGATCTCCTTGCCCTTACAAACTCCTTGGTTCAACTCCACAATCTTGTTGGATGCTCCCAAGTGACACCTAGCCAATCTAGGAGACACCACTCTCCAAGAAGTAACAAATGGTGTGTTGATGATGAACTCCTTGCTCTTGTGCTTCAAATGATAGTCTCCCCAACACTCAACTCTCTCTCACAGGATTTGGATTTGGTGGAAAGAAGATTTGAGTGGAAAGCAACTTGGGAAAGGCTAGAGATCAAGATTCATATGGTTGGAATGGAATATCTTGACCTCAACACAAGTGTAGCTGGTTCTCTCTCAGAAAATGTGTATTGGAAGTGTAGGTATGTTCTGATGGCTCTCTCTACGAATGAAGAGTGGGTGGAGGGGTATATATAGCCTCCACACAAAATCTAACCGTTACACACAATTTGCCAAACTCGGTGGGACCGAATGGTTAAACTTGGTCGGACCGATTCAGCAAACCTAGTGACCGTTAGGATTTTCGGTGGGACTGAGATGCAACTCGGTAGGACCGATATGGTTAGGGTTAGGGCATAACGTAATCTCGGTGGGACCGATTTTGGAAATAAGCTAACCAGAGAGTTGGTCAGGCAAACTCGGTGAGACTGATTACACAAACTCGATGGGACCGATTTTGGGAATAAGCTAACCAGAGGGTCTGCATTGTAATCTCGGTAGTACCGATTGCTCAAACTCGGTGAGACCGATTTTGGTAATGGACATACACAGAGAGATTACAATCCCATCTCGGTGAGACCGAGATCCCTATCGGTGAAACCGATTTGCTAGGGTTTGTGGCAGTGGCTATGACATCTGAAACTCGGTGGCGCCGGATAGATAGAATCGGTGGGGCCGAGTTTGACTTTTGGTTTAGGTCATATGTGGATGTGGGAAGGTAGTTGAGGGTTTTGGAGCATATCACTAAGCACTTTGAGCAAGCAAGCCATTAATCAACACCTCATCCCCTCTTGATAGTATTGGCTTTTCCTATAGACTCAATGTGATCTTGGATCACTAAAATAGAAAATGTAGAGTCTTGATCTTAAATCTTGAGCCAATCCTTTGTCCTTAGCATCTTGAAAGGGTTCCACATCCTCTAGTCCATGCCACTCCATTGTTGAACTTATCTGAAACATACTAGGTAAAAGTGTTAGTCCAACAAGAGATATATTGACATTAATTACCAAAACCACCCAGGGAGCACTTGTGCTTTCACGGGGCCTACCAC
Source organism: Triticum urartu (assembly GCF_003073215.2). Classification (NCBI taxonomy): domain Eukaryota; kingdom Viridiplantae; phylum Streptophyta; class Magnoliopsida; order Poales; family Poaceae; genus Triticum; species Triticum urartu. The sequence goes on from NC_053024.1 coordinate 638,087,933, forward strand.
ACCAAGCGACGTGCCCTTTTTGTGATCAACATGAAGAGACGATCAACCACCTTCTACTCACTTGTGTCCTTGCAAGAGTGGTATGGTCCACAGTGTTGGTGGCCTTGGGAAAACTGGAGTGGACGCCCGTGGTGGACACAGCTTTAGTGAAATGGTGCAACTTCTACAAAGTGGCAGACATGGGGCTCGGAGACACCAACACAATCCTCTCCCTATGCATGCGGGAACTTTGGAAACACAGAAACGTGGTAGTCTTTGATGGCACCTCTCCATCGGCAACAGTGATCAAGAGAATCGAGAGTGAGGGTAGATCATGGAAACGAATAGGTCTATTTAAGGGTATTATGACTCCTTTTGGGGGGCGTTAGCTAGGTGGGCTGATGTGAGTAATTAATAATCTAACTCTAGGTGGACTTGGAGTCCTTGCATGTGACTATGTAAGACTCGGGTGGATGTTGATCTTTTCCCCTCTCCCTCTCTCTAATGCATGATATGCACGCTTGTGCATATTCTAGAAAAAAACTCCTCAGTCTTAACAGGATTGCACTGAGAAGACAAACACACAAAACAACAACTAACTTTGTTAACGGTACGCGGGCAATGGATGTAGAAGGTAGACGATGCTAGTTTCTACAAGGAATTATGTGTAATCTTTTATTATTACATTTTTCTGTGAGGCTGGTTTTATATAATACTATTGTACTGTGGTCTTTGCCCTTTTCGCAAAACAAAACAAATTGTTTCTACCAACTGGAGCACTCTAGGAATAGAATCGTTCTCCGCATTTTCAAAAGCCATCGCATGGTAGATATGTCCGGTCCACAGAGGAACATCACACAAGGTACCCTTGGACCAAAAGACAGTTCTAGCTACAAAGGATCACGTATGTAGTGCATGTTTGCTTCGTCCGTATAGTCTTGGAGATATGCCTTAGAGGCAATTATATATGATGGTATTTCATATGTGCTTATGATTAAAGATGGTGCTTCAACATTATCAATGATGTGTATCAACAAGTACGTGACTTGTTTGTGAGACTATGCATTATGTGATGACTGTCCTAAAAGGTCCCTAGTCGCACTAGTAGAAAAAGGGTCAAATGTGAAGCACATTAGTGCCGGTTTGAATTTGAGCCGGCACTAATGTGTCCATTAGTGTCGGTTCCAATGGCTAGGAGGGCGGACGTCATTAGTACCAGTTCGTGGGAAACCTTTAGCACCGGTTCATGCCACGAACCGGTACTAATGAGGCTGTGTTAGACTGTGGTCAGGCTGGGGCCCCACGAACACCTTTAGTATCGGTTCATGGCATGAACCGGTACTAGAATTTCCTAGTAAGCTGATTTTTAGTCCCACCTCGCGAAGAGAGAGGCAGTAGGAGCGGTTTATAAGCCGTGAGTGCAGAGACAATGAAGGAGAGGCGCAATGCTCACCTGCAGGTTGCTTAGCTTCAAGCCTTTCGGAATAGCATAGATTGCACGGAGCTATGTGCAGTGCAGTCTACACTATTATGAAAGGCTTGAAGCTAATTAACGAGCATTGCGCCTCTTTTTTATTTTTAATAACTTATTAGAACTCCAGACTTCTTGTGTTACGGCAAAAACCGGATGCACTTCGTGTACAAACTGGACAATCTCTTTCAAAGTATCAGGGCCGGTTTCGAACGAAAACTCATCTGTTACACCAGCACTTCATTTTTCAAAACTTATTACAACTCCAGACTTTTTTGCGTTCAGTACGCACCATACTAAGCCACGTCATCAATTTTCAACCCTTTCTGACATCATTTGCTATTTTTCATTCATTTACCGATTTGTTTTGAGAGCTAAATGATCGTGAAATTGAAAATCACTACAAAATGAACTCTGGAAATGTTGAAACTTGGCATGGTATCATCATTTCACCCGCATAGCATGTGCGAAAGAGTAGAGAGGGTCACGGCAAAAACTGGATGCACTTCGTGTACAAACTGGACAATCTCTTTCGAAGTATCAGGGCCGGTTTCGCACGAGAACTCGTCTGTTACACGGGCACTTCAATGTTTTTTAAACTTATTTGAACTCCAGACTTTTTTTCGTTAAGTATGCAGCATTCAAAGCGACGTCATCAATTTCCAACAAGTTCTGACATCATTTGCTATTTTTCCATCATTTACCGATTTGTTTAGAGAGCTAAATGACCGTGAAATTGAAAATCACTACAAAATGAACTATGAAAATGTTGAAACTTGGCATGGTATCATCATTTCACCCGCATAGCATGTGCGAAAGAGTAGAGAGGGTCACGGCAAAAACTGGACGCACTTCGTGTACAAACTGGACAATCTCTTTCGGAGTATCAGGGTTTCGGACGAGCACTTATCTGTTAAACGGGCACTTCAATGTTTTTAAACTTATTTGAACTCCAAACTTTTTTGCGTTCAGTATGCAGCATTCAAAGCGACATCATCAATTTCCAACAAGTTCTGACATCATTTGTTGTTTTTCAGTCATTTACCGATTTGTTTAGAGAGCTAAATGACCGTGAAATTGAAAATCACTACAAAATGAACTCCGAAAATGTTGAAACTTGGCATGGTATCATCATTTCACCCGCATAGCATGTGTGAAAGAGTAGAGAGGGTCACGGCAAAAACTGGATGCACTTCGTGTACAAACTGGACAATCTCTTTCGAAGTATCAGGGCCGGTTTCGGACGAGAACTCATCTGTTACACGGGCACTTCAATGTTTTTTAAACTTAATTGAACTCCAGACTTTTTATGCGTTCAGTATGCAGCATTCAAAGCGACGTCATTAATTTCCAACACATTCTGACATCATTTGGTGTTTTTGAGTATTTACCGATTTGTTTAAAGAGCTAAATGCCCATGAAATTGAAAATCACTACAGAAGGAACTCTGAAAATGTTGAAACTTGGCATGGTATCATCATTTCACCTGCATAGCATGTGCGAAAGAGTAGAGAGGGTCATGGCAAAAACTGGACACACTTCGTGTACAAACTGGACAATCTCTTTCGGAGTATCAGAGTTTCGGACTTTTTCAGTCATTTACAGATTTGTTTATAGAGCTAAATGACCGTGAAATTGAAAATCACTACAAAATGAACTCTGAAAATGTTGAAACTTGGCATGGTATCATCATTTCACCCGCATAGCATGTGCGAAAGAGTAGAGAGGGTCACGGCAAAAACTGGACGCACTTTGTGTACAAACTGGACAATCTCTTTCGGAGTATTAGGGTTTCAGACGAGAACTTATCTGTTACACGGGCACTTCAATGTTTTTCAAACTTATTTGAACTCCAGACTTTTTTGCGTTCAGTATTCAGCATTCAAAGCGACGTCATCAATTTCCAACAAGTTCTGACATCATTTGTTGTTTTTTAGTCATTTACTGATTTCTTTAGAGAGCTAAATGACCGTGAAATTGAAAATCACTACAAAATGAAGTCTGAAAATGTTGAAACTTGGTATGGTATCATCATTTCACCCGCATAGCATGTGTGAAATAGTAGAGAGGGTCACGGCAAAAACTGGATGCACTTCGTGTACAAACTGGACAATCTCTTTCGAAGTATCAGGGCCGGTTTCGGACGAGAACTCATCTGTTACACGGGCACTTCAATGTTTTTTAAACTTATTTGAACTCCAGACTTTTTTGCGTTCAGTATGCAGCATTCAAAGCGATGTCATCAATTTCCAACACGTTCTGACATCATTTGCTGTTTTTCAGTCATTTACCGATTTGTTTAGAGAGCTAAATGACCATGAAATTAAAAATCACTACAAAATGAACTCTGAAAATGTTGAAACTTGGTATGGTATCATCATTTCACCCGCATAGCATGTGCGAAAGAGTAGAGAGGGTCACGGCAAAAAACTGGACGCACTTCATGTACAAACTGGACAATCTTTTTCGGAGTATCAGGGTTTCGGACGAGAACTCATATGTTACACGGGCACTTCAATGTTTTTTAAATTTATTTGAACTCCAGACTTTTTTGCGTTCAGTATACAGCATTCAAAGCGACGTCATCAATTTCCAACACGTTCTGACATCATTCGCTGTTTTTTAGTCATTTACCGATTTGTTTAGAGAGCTAAATGACCGTGAAATTGAAAATCACTACAAAATGAACTCTGAAAATGGCTTGTGGACGCGCGACCAACTTGATTAGCATATGACACTGTGGATGGCTCGTGCTCACTAGCCATGGAGCATTGGATGCTAGCCGTATAATATGGACTCGGAAGGGTCTGGTCGGATTTGACATAGTCGGATCTGAGTCGAGTTAAGGTCTGTGTTGGATGGACCCGACTATGAGACACAGTGATAGGTCATTTGTGAGTCTCTAGTACAATATACGTTCTATGTCCTGAGCTGGGCATGTACTCGAGATGGTGAAAAGCATGTTTTGGGCCAACCAAACGCTACTCCATGAGTGGGTAGTTACAAAGGCAGGTTTCGGCCTTGTCCAGACCCATGCTGCGAGACATGCTAGCCCCTCCGACCAGGAGATATATACTCTGGGCCCCTCGTGTGATCCGATCAAGATAAGCATGACCATGTGATAAGGATTCTGAGATAATCTGGTTTATGGTCGGCATCACTGGAATGAGAAAGGGGTCGGGCTAGCACAAGGATGACAGACTCGTCTTGATCCCGACAACATATATCGTGTGGCAAAGGGAACATAACTGTGATGTACAGATTCATCTGACCAGCTTCATCGAACACTTGGAGTCGGCGCACTTTGCTAGAGGCCGCTACCGACTAGCCAAGACGGATTGTGTGATCGGATCTAGCAATCCGCCGCATGGTGTTTCTCCTGCATGCGCGTATACCGTTGGAGGTGGTGCACTTGCGCCGCTCCGGCGAACTTGTTTATGAGATCCGATCGGCTACGTGGGAGATCAGCGAGGAGGAGATGACTTTGGAGACGCGCTGCCCTAACTCTACTTCCACTGCACGGCACTGCGCGTCTAATGGTAACAATCCGTGATCAATCTCTCATAGCATGTTCTTGACTATTCTTCATATAGAATTTTTTTAATTTAAAGTCGGCGCACCATACCATATAACTCAACATACGGTTCAATCAGCAAGTTGAGGCCATGTACCTGGTCGTCTTGAGTCCTCAAGCTGAGGCCATGTACCTGGTCGTCTTGAGTCCTCGGATTAAATTTGTGGCTATGCACGCATGCAGCTGTGAGTGGGGGTCAGGCTGGTCAGCATGGATCCTTCCTTGACTCGTGGACTTTTGACCGGTGACCTCCTTTTGTTGACATTTCGTGGCTGGGGTCGATACTGGCCAGACCGGACCGCACGAGCTGCTGACCGTGAGGAGTTGTGTGCTTGTGTGGCCGCGTGTGTTGCCCTGGAAATCGACGGCGTTCCCTTGGCGAGAAGGCGCCGGCGAAGCCAACGAGTTCGCCCGTGGCTGTATGGAATGGAAGACCGGACGAACCTTGATGCTTGACTCGGCCTTTTCTTTTTAAAACACAGTATACAGTACAGACGATAAACGCTCATATATATATATGTATACACTCACATATATGACCATATATACGCACACTCTATCTTTACGAGCACTTTTGAGAGACTTAACTGGCATATCACTTTGAGATTTACGAAGTTATCATAGGCGCCTCGTCGTCGACGGGACATCTCCTCCTACTGAAAGCACATCGCCAAAAATTCTGAAATAAATTCAGAAATAATGCAAGCATCAGGACTTGAAATCTGATGGACTGAGGATACCACTGTCCCTCTAACCATTCAACCACAGGTCGACCAGTTCTGGGAGTGGTGCAGCAATCACCCATGTCTGGTCGCGATGCGCGGCTTTGCTTGCACCCGAGTCCTGCCTCCGGGCTTTTGCCCTGTCTTTTCTTTTTTGAAAATCGGTCCACCACAAACCGACAATCATAGCATCTTTTCGGGCAGGCGAAAGCCATGGCCAGTCTCGCCTTTTTTAGGGTTGCATGACTAGTCTGTCAAGACCTCCTATATCGCAACTGGGCGCTGGGAAACAGGGCAGCACGCACCCCCTCTCTCCCCAGGTGCGACCTTGTTTTCTTTTTGTTTTCTTTTTTTCTTTCTTTTTTGCTTTCTAAAGAAATCAGGATTTTCAAAAAAGTTTATAATTTTAAAAAAATCACTAATGCATATCACTTTGAGATTTACGAAGTTATCATAGGCGCTTCGTCGTCGATGGGAACGTCTCCTCCCACTAAAAGCACATCGCCGAAAATTCAGGAATAATGCGACATCAGGACTCGAAATCTGGTGGGCTGGGGATACCACTGTCCCTCTAACCATCCAACCACAGTCGGCCAGTTCTAGGAGTGGTGCGGCAATCGCCCATGTCTGGACGCGACGCGCGACTTTGCTTGCACCCGAGTCCGGCCTCCGGGCTTTTCCCCTATCTTTTCTTTTTTGGAAACCGGTCCACCACAGACCGACAATCGTAGCATCTTTTCGGGCCGGTGAAAGGCGCGGCCAGTCTCGCCTTTTTTAGGGTTGCATGACTAGTCTGTCAAGGCCTCCTATACCGCAACGGGGCGCTGGGAAACAGGGCAGCATGCACCCCCTGTCTCCCCAGGCGCGACCTTGTTTTCTTTTTGTTTCTTTTTGTTTTCTTCTTTCTTCTTTTGTTTTTTTAAATCAGGATTTTCAAAAAAGTTTATAATTTCAAAAAAAGTTCACTAATGCAAAACAATATTCATGTATTCAGCAAGATGTTCACAATTTCTAAAAAAAGAATATTTTTCATTTTTAAGGAATATTTTTTGTGTTTTCATGAATAAAATTTGAATATTTTATGAATATTTTTGGTATTTCAATGAACCATTTTTTATAATCAAAAAATTTATATTCAATGAATTTTTTTAGTTAGATGACAAAACTTGGAACTCCAGAACAGTTTTTTTGAATTTGATGAACAAATTTTGGAATTCAATAATTGTTTTTTGAATTCGATGAACATTTTTAATATGATGTTTGTCAGAAAAAAAACCTGAACATTTTTTTAATTCTATGAACAAATTTTTAATTTCAAAAACTGTTCACCAATTTGAAAAAACATTTGAATTCCAAAAATATCACCAATTTTGAAACAAATCCTCAGATTCAAAAAATACTGCTGAATTTGGAAACAAAAAACGATAAGTGAAAAGGAAAATGAAGAAAAAAGAAAATAAAGAAAAAAGAAAAAAAAGAAAAAATTAAAATTGAAATAGAAAGTACAAACAAAAAAGAAGACGAGAAAGAAAACTGAAAGAAAAAACAAGAAAACCAGTTTGGAATGTTCTAGAACCTTGCCAAAACCAGAAATGAGCACTTGGGACGGCCTAGATGTACATAGCGGGAAGCCGGGGGTACGCGTGTGGTCGCTATCAGGTGATCTACATGCCAAATAGGATCTGCCGTGATCTCCTATTTGGCGATCTGCGCCCCAGGAAACCTTGAAGCACTTAGGGTGGGCTAGTCTGGCGCCATCAGTTGGGCTGGCCAAATTCCCGCTTGTTCATTTTTTTCACTCGCAATTTCGTTGTCTCTGCTTTGGGCAATCCCTAAACGGCGCCTTAAGCGCCGGTTTCTTCATTGCGTGCAAATGGGCGCACACCCCTGCGCCACAGTGGGCCGACCCAGATCCCATTCCATTGCTTTCGTTTAAACTGCCGCAAGAAATATACGAGGGGTAGGTTTTCAACCCCCGGTCTCCTCGAGGTCTGCTAGCTAGGGTAGCCACTCGAACACACACACACACACACACCTACGTGGTTAACTACAACTTTTTCACTTGTTCTTCTTTTTTTCTTTTAATTTTTTTCTTCTTCTTATTTTTCCCTTTTCCTTTTTTATTTACATTTTTTAGTTTTCAATTTTAATTTTTCAAAATTTTCAAAATCCATAACTTTTCCCAAAGTTGATGAGCATTTTTTCAAATTTCACGTACTATTTTTCGATTGATGAACTTTTTCTACAAAATTGACGATTTTTTTTAATTCGATGAACTTTGTCGAAAGTTGATGAACTTTTTCCAAATTTGATAAACTTTTCTAAAAAATCGATGAACTTTTTCAAATTCAATGATTTTTTTTTCATTTTTATGAACCTTTTCTCAAATTTGATGAACTTCGTTGAAAATACATTAACTTTTTTCAAATTTGATGAAACCTTTTCAGATTCGATGAACTTTTTCAAAAAATGATGAACATTTATTTCAAATTTGATTTTCTTTTTAAAAAATCGATGAACTTATTTCCAATTTCAATAAACTTTTTTCAAAATCAATGAAAGTTTTCCTAATTTGATGATTTTTTTTCAAAATTGAAGAACTTTTTTTGAATTCGGTGATTTTTTTCAAGTTCAATGATTTTCCCTTCAAATTTATGATCTTATTTCAAATTTGTAAATTGTTTTTCAAAATCTGTGAACCTTTTCAACTCATTATTTTTTTTTGCAATTTTTGTTCTTTTCTTTTTCTTTATTTTTTTAAAAGTCAATGACCGGTAAACTGCGCTCCAGCCTCCTTTTTGTTTACATGGGCCGGCCTAGTAAGGAAGGTTGTAGGCAAGGAGGCGCAATGTGCACTTAGGTGCTCCCTCCAGTTTGCAAACCATGTATGTTTCATCCCCCCCCCCCACCCCCCCCCCCCCCCCCCCCCCCCCCCCGCGAAAAAAACAGTTTCTTTTACATTTGGAAAACCTTTGTTTTTTATGTTTTCTTTTTTGCTTATTTATTAATTTGGGATTTGAAAAACACCAAATTTCTAAATAATTGTGAATTTTGAAAGAAATATTCAAGAAATCATAAAATGTTCATGAATTCAAAAAACAATTCATGATTCTAAAAAGTATTTGCGAACTAAAAATAGTTCAATATTTTGAAAAACTAAATTCATGATTTTGAAAAAAATGTTTGCGAAATCAAAACGTGTTCACGATTTTGAAGAAGGTTCGCATATTCAATAAATGTTATGAATTTGGACATAGTTTCAAAAATTCAAATAATATTTATGAAGTTTCGAAAGTATTAACAAAAATCAAAACATGTTCACACATAAAAAAGTATTCTGAAATTTCAAAAAATCTTCGTCGGTTCTGAAAATGTTCACTAATTCAGAAAATGTTCATGCATTTAAGAGAATTTTTTTGTTAAAATAGAAAAATGATCATGAATTTATAAAATTGTTCCCAAATTTAAAAAACTGTTTTTTGATAAAAAAATCACAAGTTTTCAAAATATTCACGAATTTCAAAAAATGTTCACGAGTTTGTAAAAAAGTTGACAATTTTTAAAATTGTTTAAAAATTTATGAATAATGTTCATGAATTTAAAAAGTGTTGAGGAATTAAAATAATTGCTTACCAATTGAAAATATGGTCATGATTGCAAAAAATTCTCACAAATTTGTAAGTTGTTTGCAAAAAAAGAAAAGAAAGAGAAAAGAAAAAATTAAAAAAGGAAAAGGAAAAATTGGAAGATAAAACCAAGGGAAAAACCTGTTCAGGGAAGGTTCTAGAACCTTCTTAAAACTGGTGGGAAGAAATCCTAAATGGGCTGGCACAAACTCAGGATCGGGCGATCAAGGGAGGTTGGGGTTCGTATTAGGTCGCTAACGCAAGAGCTCCTATTCGGTACTTCAGGCGCGAGGGAAGCTCCCTGGCGCCCACACTGGTGGGCCGGCCCATGCAGATTTCACTTGGTTTCCTGGTTCACTCTATCACATTTGGCTATAAAAAACCCGGAAAAAACGAAATAATTCACAAAGAACAAAAAAAAAATTGTGAATTCAGAAGTGTTCACGGATTTTGATAAAAAGTTCATCGAATTTGAAAGAAAGTTCATCGAATTTGAAAAATAGTTAATCAAGTTTTAAAAAAGTTGACCAAAATTGAAAAGAGTTCATATAATTTTAAACCAAGTAAGGTTTTGAGAAAAATGTTTAAGATTTTTTTTGATGAAAAAGAAAAAAGCAAAAGGAAAAGGACAAGAAAAAAAGCAAAAGGAAAAATGTTTAAGATTTCACTAAAGGATACAAGAAAAAGAAAAAGGAAAAGGACAAGAAAAAAAGCAAGAGAAAAAAAAACCGAACTGAAGAGACGAAATAAGAGAACAAAATGAAGTGGGTACATTTGAGCGGTTGAGTGGCTTGGTGGTTATTGCACTCCCTTTGAATGATGAGGTCGTCACTTCGATCCCTAGCCAACACCTTTTTTGGAACTTTTAACAAAAAAAACACGAAGGAGAATGGGCCGGCCCAGAGCGGAGCGGCAGTGTGCGTATGTTTGCAGTTTATATTGTAATGGGAGCCTAAAGTGCGGAATAGGACATGCCCGCTAACGTGCTACCGACGTGCCAAATAGGAGAACCTCATTCTAGCCATGCAGACTCGTCACCGTCGGAGATCCTGTGAATTAGAACCTTGGAAAACAAACTAGCGGACAACTAAGAAGAGTATCCTTATTAACCCACTCTATAGGAGATGCAATACTCTCGTAATCTGTGAGGCATGTTGACTTTTGTCTTAATGTGTTTCAAAACTTATGTAAGCAAGATGCTATCTTGTAGAGCAATCTTTAAAGGAACACAATTATGTGAGCCCAACTTCTAGTGACAGTCTATAAGATAGGGTAATCTTTAGGAACCTCATGAGAATGTGAGGAGTATGATTAATAAGCTCCATCCGTGGGGTTAAGCATTCGGTAGCCAAGTACCAGCTAACAATTGGTGAGACTTCTATACGCTAAACTGACAATTCAAGGCATAGTTCATTGCTCAGTTGTGAAGTAGCCTAATCCTATTGCTATAGGTAGAAGTTTAACTTAATAGTCTTCACTGAAAAGTCTGGTATATCGAAACATTGTTTGGACCAGATGACAAACTAATGTGCCTCGAGATTTGGTGGGGGGATTGTTGAATTATTGATGGGTTTTGGCCTAAATAAGACAATAATTCCTGGTTAATCTTGAGGCACATGTAGATGCATGGCAAGTGATGGGAAGTTTAGTAGCACATTTTTAGTTGAGGAGAGTTTAGACCCCGTTTATAAGGGTTGCTCTACCACATGTCATTGGAAGCTTGGCAAGAGAAGAGGTACACGTGTGCTAGTCCTCTGCCGCCGCCCGCCTCGCCCCCCCCCCCCCCCCCCCCCCCCCCCCCCCCCCCCCCCCCCCGCCTTTGTGCACGTGTCGCGTTTCGTGAATGAGCCGAGCCCACAACCATGCACTTTATTTTTGCTGGACAGGAATGGCTACCCGATGGCCTATATAAGGATGTGTTGGCCAGTGCAAGCAACTCAATCTCCCTCCTTGTGCAACCTTAGCCGTCATCTATTGTTTCTCTCACCATGCTGCTTCCGGCGATCCCCTCTCGACGACCACGTGCACGGTTGGTTGGGAGAGCAGGTGCCTCCGAAACCCAGTCCTTCGAGATTCTACCTAGGAGAAGGGCGATAAGGTTTTTGGGGAGCATCTTGGCGTGTCTGCTCCCGATCCGTCCTCATCTCCACCCTCTGCTGTTTCGACTAATTCCCCTGCATCAACTCCATGGACGACGACGACGCTATGAAGAAGGCCGCGGAAGAGGCTGAAGCCGCAGCGTCTGCTTCGGCCCTTGCCTAGCCTACCGGAGGGTATGATTTGTTCATCCCCTACTTACTCGTTCATGTGCTAGTCGTATATGTTCTGCACATAGTTGTTTTGGTTCTACGTTTTATATGTGCTCACACGTTTAGCTATCAGTATGAGTTGCATATTGCGAATGCCATGTTCATGGTTTACTCGTGAATTCGACATCGAAAATGTGCTAATATTTCTAGCACATGTGTGGTGACATACTGACATGGGTCAAGAATTGCTGGTGTGGCCTGATATTGATGCAGACACGCTGCATGTTTAGATAAATAAATATAATTAGAATTATTCTCTTAGGTATATAGGATAAGATGGGACGTATGTGTCACCCACAATGCTATTGGACACCTAGCCCTTGGGTGGTCATAATAGATTTGCTATAATGATGTTGGAGGACGTAATAATGTCGAGTAGGAGTAGTAGAGTGTGTGAACCGTCGACCGTGACATGACAAGCGTATTTTTGAAATGGTATATCAATGCCCTCTCCTCTCCAGCAGCTGTGTGCTGCAGGCAGAAAAATGAGGAAGGGGGGCTGCATGAGGCCGGCGGAGGTTCCCGTGGTGAGGCCCGTGCTTGAGAGGGGAGCCTTTTGCCAGCTGAGTACGCAGCAGCATGAATGTGAGAAGAAATGCTTGCATGGTTTGGGTAATGCAGGATAGAGATCGATCAGGCGCAGTTAATGACGCTGCTCCTCCTTCACCGATCGATGCTCCAAAGGGCTACAACCGCGTAGCGCGTACCAGCCCCTCAATATGGGGACACATATTGAGCTTTTTAACTTTGTTTTCATACTCAATGTTCACAATCATATGTGGTAGTACTCAAAATTTGATCAGTACTTCTGTTCCAGTTCATAAAGCAGTGGATAAATATGTACTTCAGAATTTAATCATATCAAATAATGACTCTCTCGTAACTGCCCTCGCGTCGCTCGCTAGGGCGACTCGGGCGGCCACCCATCGGCCGCCGCAGGCTCCTCCTCACATCCTCTCGCCCCTCCACCGTCGCCGATCGACGTCGCCGGGCAAAGCCCCGGGCTGACGGTGACAACGGGCCATCCTCCCTCCCTTCCCATGTACTCCAAGGTCCTCAATGGACAATCCTTCTTACGCTGCGCTTCGGCCTGCCCATCCTTCATCGTGGCTGAGTTCCCAGTAAAGATGCGGTTGGCATGTACAAATCACTGGAAATCGCCGATGTGCACAGATCCACTCCATGGAAGGGCGGCGACGCATGGCCCTATACAAGGGTGGTGGCTGGCGACCCTGCTATGGTCATGGTCACGTCAGATGCGGATGAGCTTCCAGCGGCGGCGTGAGGACGTGGTTGAGGCGTGACAGTGGACGTGCTCAAGACGGGCACAGTGCTCCGATTGGAAAGCATGACGCCGAACCGGGTTATGCGTTGCTGATCTAGCGGCGGCCGCTCTCCACGTCGGCGATGTAGATCTGTGGCTCGTGCTCCTGTTTTGGCCATATCGGCCCTTGGGCTAACGGACCTGGACAGAGCTTCTCCGATGAGGCGGTAGTCAGACAGTGGTGTGCTCCATTGTTGGTGATGGTCATTAGCGACCACTCCGGCCTACGGCGATGGCCTCGCTGCGGACTATGGTGGCCATCGAAAGATCATTGAGAGGGTTTCTCTCTTCAGATCAGGTGGTTGACTTCGGCGGAAATGCAAACTATCGACGATAACTTGATGCAGAGGAATGGTTGTGTAGCCACGGTGTTCACATCGCATAACTGCTGGGATCGTGAAAAAGTGGTGGCGACAACACATTAGTGACTGATGGCGGTGCTACTCGAGTACCCAGTCTCAAGCTCCGAGGTGAAAGCCTAGGTCTGACCTGAGTTGGTTATACCTGGCAATGGTGATGTTTTTACGTCGTTATCTTGTTGAAAACATTGCCCGGATATGCTCGGACTCGATCTTCAAGGTGAGAACTTTGATTCTGACCTTTGGTGGTTGGATCCGGCGACGACGATGCTTGAGCGTCGCTCCCTTCCTGAAGGTGTTGCCGTTGAAGAATCTCATCGTCCATGTGGTGTCATGAGATGAATGATGCAGATATGGTCATTGTTGTAGTTTGTCGACCGCGGATTTGTTCATTTTGGAGTTTTTTTCTCGCATATGCATAGCTTTGGTCTTATATGACTTTGTTATTTGTCGGCGTCTTTTATGTGTGTGTGTGTGTTTGTGTTGGCTGAGTGCATCCTAACTGTGTAGAGGCCGGCTGTGTGCTCGGTGTGTTTGTATCCTCTTGATGCTCTATATTGAGCCAATAAAATTCACCTTTGTCGAAAAAAAATTGAATAGAATGTGCACAAATTTGCGCTACAGATCCCTTGTCCTTGTTTGACGGAAGGGAGTCATGTACACGGCGGAAGCACCTGTAATTAAGATCATTAGGATCCTACGTACTCCTTCTGTAAAAAAATATAAGAACATTTAGATTACTAAAATAGTGATAAAATTGCTCTTATATTTTTTTAGAAAGACTACAATGCTAATGTTTGTCAGATGGATTTATTTTCACTTTTTTCCCCAAGCGATTTGATTAGTACATGCATGTGTTGGTGGAAGGCTATTTGCCTCTGTTTTTTTTTTCCAACGCATGTTTGGCGAAAAGCATTAGTGATCACACGGAGGTATAGGGTTGGATTGATGACTCCTCCTTGTCCGTTTGCGGGTCGGTGTTGGATATGCCCTAACTAATTAAAAAAGTTTAATAAAGTATTTCAAGACAGAGGAAGTAAATACATGTATTCTCCCGTAATGACGTTCGAAACTTTGGGCAATTTGTGCGACCATGCATCCTGTTAACTGTGCTCCAGCATTACATCGGTGTTACTAGTAGGTAATAAATAATCTCGAGTAGCAGAGAGTGTGTGAACTGATGACCGTGACATGACATGCGTATTACAGTATATTTTTTCGAAATGGTAGATCAATGTCCTCTCCTCTCTAGCAGTCGTGGGTGCATGAGGCCGGCAGAGGTGCATGGTGAGGCCCGTGCTTGAGAGGGGGCCTTTTGCCAACCGAGTACTACGCAGCAGCATATACGCATATAGATAGAGAACAAATGCTTGCATGGTTTGAGCAATGCAGGATAGAGATAGACCAGGCGCAGTTAATGATGCTGCTCCTCCTTCCCCGATCGATGAGGGCTACGACCGCGTAGCGCGTACCAGCTTCAAATTAAAGCACCCACTCCTCCTCGGCGGGCGTCCATGTGCACGTCGCTGCGGCGTCGCCTCTCCAGCAAATATCAGTTTCCGTATATATCGTGTCGCCAGGGCCAACACGGCGGCCTAGCTTACCTTGTAGTTCATCCAGAGAACACACAATGGCCGTAGCGATGCCAGCTGCGCGCTCGCTTCTCCTGCTTCTCCTCCTGGTTGCGCCGCTGGCGCCGGGCTCGTCGGAGGCGGCAGTCCGGCCGAACCCCAAGATCGTCAACTGGGTCGCAGACAATGCCCGCGCCTCCACGCCCGACAGCTTCGGCGCCCTCGTCTTCGACCTCTCCGTCGGCACGCCGCGGCAGACCCTCTCCTTCGTCATGGACATCACCGAGCAGCTCGTCTGGGCGCAGTGCGGCCAACATGGGTTCACGCAGTCGCAGGCGCCCACCTTCAGGCCCGGCAGCTCCTTCGCCCCGATTGGCTGCAAGGACACGGCATGCCAGAGCCTGGCCCCCGACGACAACTGCATCCACCCCGACGACCACTGCAATTACGCATGGGACTTCCAGCGCCACGGCAGCGGCTCCATGTCCGGCTACCTCGCCACCGAGACGTTCAGCTTCGGGGCCAAGTCCGTCCCCGGCATGGTGTTCGGCTGCAGCGACAACGTCACGGCGCGGGCCCTCGGCGGCGTCTCTGGCTTCGCCGGATTCGGCAGGGCCCCCCTCTCCCTCGTCTCGCAGCTCCACGTCTCCAAGTTCTCCTATTTCATCGACGACAACAACGGCGACGACAACAGCTTCCTCGGCTTGGGCGACGCGGGCGCCGCGCCGGCTTTGGGCAACAACAGCACGCCGCTGCTGCTGGCCACGACCAAACAGGACAGTTACCTCTACTACGTCAACCTCACCGGCATTCAGGTCCACGGGGAGCTCCTCGCCGACATCCAGGCGGGGGCCTTCGCCATCAAGGAAGACGGCTCCGGCGGGGTGTTCCTCAGCACAACAATTCCCTACACATTCCTCCCAGAGGCCGCGTACCAGGTTCTGAGGCAGGAGCTCGCGAGCAGGATTCGGTCACAGGGCGTAGCTCCGATGAACGCCACATCCGACGACCTGTGCTTCCTCAAGGAGAACTTCCGCAGCGTTAAGGTTCCAAGGCTAGCGCTGGTGTTCGACGGCGCCGACGCGGCGATGGAACTCAATGTGAAGAACTACTTCTCCATCTACGACGAATGGCGCACGTGCCTCACCATACTGCCGTCGCCGAACGGCGCGGCCGTCCTGGGCAGCCTGCTGCAGACGGGCAGGACCATGACCTACGACATTCATGGCGACGGCGGCCAGCTGACATTCGAGCCGGTGCCAGCGGGTGGCCCGGACCCGGCGCTGGCGCATGCGGGTGGCCCGGACCTGGCGCCGGCCCATGCGCATGCGGGCGCCCCTGCGCCGGCGCGCGGGTCGCTCGTCATAACAGGCACTCTTCTGGCCTGGGTGCTCCTCTTCCAGCAGTTCTAGGCTTCTAGCTAGATCATGCGGCAATAATCCTGGAGAAGATCGATGCTGTTAACCGCAGAGGATGATGCATGTGTTGTTGTTGGTCTACGTGTGTAGTTCTGTGTTGGACATCTGCATGTGTTCGCTACCAGGCTAGCTATCCCCTCGAGTGCATGTCTTGTTGCTTGTTGCTTTAGCTATTGTAATTTCTGCCGTTGATGATCCCCAGGAAGACATTTCTCGATCTTAAATAGTGCTTAGCACATTTTCAACACGGACGCTTAAACTGTCCGGACCGCACGGTTCTGACGTGTTTTATTATCCAATGTGGTTTGACTAATTACACCACAGGTGTCTGAAGTTGGCGAGAAAAATCAGTTTGGTGCTAAAACTTGCGGCGTACATTGAACCGTGACAAAACTTGGCTTTGATGTACATCTACGATGCAAATCACGTTTGTTTATATACGCACAGGGTGCTGACGAGGCACGCCAATGTGGCATGGGACCCAGTTTCAGTGACAAGTAGTTAGAGACAAGGGCGTGTGGTTTGATTTTTGTGGGAAACACCCTGGATTTTTATCATCACGAAAAAGCCACTTATTGTTTTTCTTAGATGAGTCCCAGTTACGTCTCTATGACAGTTGGGGCCCACCTTGCAGAAAACAGTACAAAGAGAAAATCAATATGCAAAAGTAACAGCGGGGACTCAAACCGGCGACCTCAACTTAAAATGGGGTCCGTGCTAGCCACGCCCCCAAGTCCGGCTACATGTCTCACTGGGATAGACAAACGTTATTACCAATATATGAGCACGAAAATCGGGCTTAAATGGGCAGCAACAGCCGCGGACCATTTTTCACATGATTTTTGTTAGTTCATAAATACTAATAAAATTCACCAGTCCAGAGAAAGAGACACGAGAGGGGAGAGCGGGTTCGAGCATTATCGGGAAACCCACTGTGAGCACTGGCCATCGAGATTATCCACTGCAGGACGAAAACCTAGCGACACCATATATCAGTTTAACTGGGCACAACAGCCCCTACATCCACCATAAACGAGATGGTTTGCGGTGAACATTTGTATGAATATTATTATTAACTTAGATATTTTTAAAGAATTCTAGGAAAGGAAGAAAAACTAAGATCTGCAATTGGGCCGCGGTGACTGCTGCACACTTAAGCCTTATGTGAGTGTTCGTTTATATTCAGTCCATTAAGGATACAAATTGTATTTTGACAGGAAGTGATACTTGGTGTGGTAGCCAGCCTGTCCAGCCAGATGGGAACAGGTCGTGTGTTCGATCCTGTGCGCATCATTATTTTGCGTCCCAATTTCCGCTCTGACTATGGGGCCCAAGTGCCATAGTGATGTTTCATTCGTTTTTTCAAGGAAAAAATTGAATGTCATTTTGTGAGTAAAATAAAATTCCAAGGTGGGTTTCATAAAAAACCGAGGCACACGCCCTTGCATGTGTCTTCTAGTCATTGGCACTGGGTCCCACGCCATGTTGGCGCGCCTCGTCATCATTATGCGTATACAAACGTGATTAGCACCGTAGATGAACGCCTAAGCCAAGTTCTATCACCGGTTCAATGTATGCCACAAGTTTTAGCACCAAACTGACTTTCCTCGCCAAGTTCAGACACCTGTGATGTAATTGACTCTATTTTTTAAAAATTGTTTGGATTGCTTACCACATATGTCATGTGGTCTTTGTACTAATTAGCTGATAGATGACACTTTTTTTTTCTGTAAACCCGTGACAAAATGAAGGAAAAGAGACTTGGTGGGCGTCCGAACCACTGCTAAGCCCGCTCTCACTGTCTGGTCCACCCACAAAATCCATCCGTCTTTTCCGCGCTTTTTATCCAACGCCTGCGGTTCAGAAATCTCGGTAAACATCATTCAGAAATGAGTGAAGTTTGATTTAAACCCTGAGATTATAGAGCTTGTCGAAAACAAACCCTCACCTCCGAATCCCTGAAGTCCGTACCCTGTACCATGGTTTTGGGTACCAAATTCAAACTTTTTGAATTTAAATTTCTATCGGCTTGTTAAATAAGGTATATCTCTTACTGTAACACAAGGATACTCGCGTCCCTGTGGTAGGGATATCCAACCAGCTACTGCTGGTCTTGTGCAGCTGCACTTTTTCCTTTTAGTTTTTAGAGCTGTAATTTCTAAAAATTATGGGCGTGCGAGGGTCGAACTCGTGACCTGCATGTGCAGGACATTGGAGCAGACCTCTTGCCACTGCGCTAGCACTAGTGTCAATTATTTAATGTGCTCAAGTCTTATCTATTCTTCTCTTAAAAAAATT
Source organism: Triticum urartu (assembly GCF_003073215.2). Classification (NCBI taxonomy): domain Eukaryota; kingdom Viridiplantae; phylum Streptophyta; class Magnoliopsida; order Poales; family Poaceae; genus Triticum; species Triticum urartu. The sequence continues at coordinate 638,106,584 of NC_053024.1, forward strand.
GAATTCAAATTTTGATTTTAAATTTCGCTCGAAATTTTTCCGGAATTTCGTGGTTACCGTGGTAACCGAGTTTACCGCCCCCTCGAGAAAAATGGTCCACTCGGAATCCAAAACCTTGCCCTGTACTCTCTAATCCCGGTCGTTTTTAACCTTGTGGTCACATCCAAACAGGGATTTCGTATTTGGCATCGGGAATGGCCGGGATTGGTGGGGTACCCATTACCCGCGTACCCTGTGGGTAAAAACCCTATTAGGGTAAGGGTATGGGACAAAAAATTACTCATGGGTACTTAAATGGGAAAATATCATACCCATCGGGTAGAGGGGGTACGGGTATGAGATCGTATAACCCATGCACGCGTACCCATGTACCCATCTAAAATATTAACAGGTGGGTTTCCGTTAATATCCCAATGTATTCATTTCCCCTCTTAATCACGCTAGGTAAAAACTCTAATGTGTATTCAAATTATCTCTATAATTTATCATGATTTCGTGAACTTAAAGTGTATGCTTATGTGTTGTTATTTATGATTATGCGTTCTTATTTATCATTTTTATATGTCACTTTATAGGAAAGTATTTTTGTTTATGAGAATATGTTGTTGTTACAATATGTTGTTGTACATTGTTGTTTAAAATGTGTTGCTATTAATAATTTATGATTATATGTTAATTTTTACAACTATTTTCTACTCAATTGATGTGCTGTAAACGTGGATATTTTTACCCGCGGGTATCCATATACCCTGTTGGGTGACGGGTATAGGAAAAAATTGTATCCTTGACGGGTATGAGTATGGGTGATGGGTAAACTCAGGGCGGACGGGTAAGGGTATGGGGTAGCTCCACCCGTACCCATATCCTGCGGGTGCCATCCCTATGTGCAGCTGCACTTTTTCCTTTTAGTTTTTAGAACTGTAATTTCTAAAAATTATGGGCGTGCGAGGGTCGAACTCGCGACCTGCATGTGCAAGACATTGGAGCAGACCTCTTGCCACTGCACTAGCACTAGTGTCAATTATTTTATGTGCTTAAGCCTTATCTATTCTTCTCTTAAAAAAATTGAATTCAAATTTTGATTTTAAATTTCGCTCGAAATTTTTCCGGAATTTCATGGTTACCACGGTAACCGAGTTTACCGCCCCCCCCCCCCCCCCCCCGCCCCCTCCCTCGAGAAAAATGGTCCACTCGGAATCCAAAACCTTGCCATGTACTCTCTAATCCCGGTCGTTTTTAACCTTGCGGTCACATCCAAATAGGGATTTCGTATTTGGCATCGGGAATGACCGGGATTGGTGGGTTATGCAGCACATGTGTTGAAGTACGGAACCTGCACACCAACCCAACTAACGAGCTTTCGTCTCAAGTGAACAGAGATAGCTCTTCTATACGAAACACACACAAGAAAAGGCATCGTCCACGGGTTTGCTTCAGTCTGATCTGCTGCGGCACGAAGGCATCGTAGGAAGAATACAAGGCATCGAGTAGCTGCACCATGGGTAGCGAGGAAGGAAGAAGATGCCTGGTGCAGCTTCGATGGCTGCAACGCTGCGGCCGCCTCGCGCCCTCACAGATGTGCCATGGCGAATGGGTGTGCTGCAGTATGGAGAGTTGGAGACCCACCCAGCGACGTGCGTTGCATACATGATGCAGAAGAGGAAGTAGGTGGAGGGCAGCGCGGATGCCCCGGCGGAGAGGTATGCTCGCTCGCCGGTGGCCAAGCCGACGTTGTACGTGGCTGAGCTGACGTCCATGGAGACCTTCACTTCAGGTTCCCAAGAACGGTGAGGGACGGCGTGATGTGATGGCCGGTAGCTAGGCGCGCGACAGCCCCGGCGATGCATGAGCATGAGCCGGCGAGACGGCTGTCAGCTCGCCAGTGTATGAAGCCGTGTACAAACAGTCGGAAGTCGGCGAGCAAAACGATGTTGCTAGCAGTGTGCACACGTAGGTACGCAATCCTCGGGTGCGTGTGCAAGTACGCGTACACATGTATCTTATTTTGCGCTGCTCGTACATGCATACCTTTGTGTTGAAGTAGCTAGCGTAGGTACGCTGCGTCTGATCGACCGGCGCACCTGTGCCAAAAAAAAAAGAACAACCAACCGGCGCGGTATGTACTCACGCTGCCACGCACCAGACTGCATGCATGCACTCGTTTAAACAAAAAGTCAGCAAACCCGGTCTTTCCCTGCCATGTCATCAAACCCACTCTTAAAAAGACATCAAGGTTAAAAATAACCGGAATTAAAGAGTACAGGGTACAGACTTCAGGAATTCGAAGGTGAGGATTCATTTTTGACAAGCTCTACAACCTCAAGGTTTAAATCAGACTTCACTCTTCAAAAATCTCGGTCGGTGTTGCCACGACTGCTTGTCCTCAAAGGACCAAGTGATTAGAGTAACCCACGGGTGAACAAGTAGTACCATGGACGACGCATATACATACCCATGGAATTACCGTAAGAAAAGCACCACGATTACTCACATTGGAACTACAATCTTCTTCACCACTTGGCATGAGTGGTAAGCTATATAAAAAAACAAAGAACTACAATCTTCTTCAACCGCAAAAAAAAAAAAACCCTGCAATCTTCAGCTCATTTTGTTTCTGCTTGCACCTCCGATTAGAAAGGAGAAGGCCTGGAATCGGCGGTAGCATCGACGCCATCGACTAGTGTGTCGATCCGCCCACTTTGACTGTGTTGGACGCACGCGCGCCTGCTTAAGGCCTTATACAATGGAAGGTGCTTAGAGAGATGCTTACAAAAATAAACCGGTTTTTTCTTAAGCACCAGTGCCTATTTCTACAAAAAAGACGCTCAATTAAGCGTCTATCCAGTATAAATAAGCACCGGTGCTTAAGAAAAGTCTGGTTTATTTCTCTAAACACCTTCCCTAAGCACCTCTCATTATACAAAGCCTAACTAGCCTTGCTCCATGTCGTTGCCCTGCTTCGCCAGCGCCTCCTCGAGCTCCCGGATCACCTCCTCCGCGGACGCGATGTCCGCCAGAAACTTCTCGGCGGTCTCCCGATGCCTGGCGTTTACCGAGCTGAGCCGCGTGCTGAGCGGAGGGAGAGTGCGCGGCTCCGGGAGCTTGCGCTTCGTCCCCGCCGGCTGTAGCTTCTGTTGACGACGGGCCAGGCGGTCCATGGCCACGACCGCGTCCATCTCTTCTCTTCTCGTCGACCCCGACAATGTCTCCGAGTCGACTAGGAATTCCACATTTCCACATGTGCACGTGTGCCACAACTACATTAGTTTCCTCTTTTTTTTTTGAACTGAGTTTCCATGTACCCGCAAAGAAAAGCGATCACGATCCTCAACAGAGAACAGGGGAAGAGAACATTAGCGCATCTACAACTGCAACCTGTAAATTTAGGTCCTCAAATGTCCGTGAACATGCCCGGACACGCCTATGGACAGTAACCGGACGGCATTAAATTTTACAATTTGCAACCATGAACTCTATTTCCAAATCACCTAATGCATGCAAACATATGTACGTCGATTATCACGTCCGTGTTGGATCAGCTGGGCTGTCAAAAAAGACCGAACGAATTGCTTATATTCCCTTCGTCCCATAATATAAGAACGATTTTGACACTAGTGCAGTGTCAAAAACATGTCAAAATCGCTCTTATATTATGAGACGGAGGGAGTACTTTATAATGGTCCCACCTCAGCGCATGAGGAACTAGTCGACCAGCTTAGGGCATGCTCGGAGGCTCTCGAGCTCCACGCTTCACAAATTTCTGAAGGGGAGCTGAGCCAAGCGAGTTTGTGCCAAGAAGCTAGAAGCGAGAAGCTCGGCAGCCGCCAGTGTAAAACGTGAAGCACCAAAAGCCCAGCTCCATCGATTAGAAAAGAAGATGTTCGCCCAAATTACATACAACTGCCACCACCAAGTGAGGGCAGATCGAACCGGTACGCTCGTTGGAACATATCGCTCGATCGAATCGGTACCCTGTGCTCCTTCTCTTGCTGAAAAGCCAAGCTGGGCTGCCTCCAACCGGTCCATTATGGCGCTAAGGCAGGTCACTCATGCTGCCAACACATAGTGGCGATGGGAGAAGCCAACGATCGCTATCGAACAGAGCTGTCTCGCTGTGTGGAGTGAGAAGCTGGAATCGTGAAGTTGATGGAGTTGGGAGGAGATCAAAACAAACCCTTAATAAGCGGGTCGTCCTGAAGCGATAAGCATCAATTATCATTGCATCCTTTGTTAAGAAAATAGATCAGGACTATGAATCTTCTCTGCTCCTCCACAAACGAAACATTAATGTTTGCACAACTCTTTTTGAGTGTAGGCAATAATAAAATTCGATGAATAGAATTAAAAAAACTCTTTCATTGCAATAGGCCTAGCAAGGTATATGAACGAGATGAACATGACACTCGATGAACAATCATTAATTTATGAAATGCAATCTACCTCATTCACACAACAAAAATTGATCGACCTAAGCAACAACAGAGAAGCTTGCCGTCATCCGCCGGCATGGCTATTTAAGACGGTCAGCATCCACCTCGCGCGGCGAGGTGAGACTAAAATTTGGGTGCAGAGATGAGAGAGGAAGGAGTTCAGATCGCTGCAGATGGGACCGCTATGACCTTTAGCAGGATGTCGGGTCACGCCCGGTCGCGACCGGACCACCTCATACCTGCCCCATATTTAGGTGAACATGAGGGGTGCTGGTCAGCCCAAACATTTAAGGCCGGTTTGAGACGCCTGTCTAGGTCGGTTTTTGTGACCGGTCAGTAACTGGGCCGCCTGCCCAGACATTTGAGATGAGAAAGGGTCGGCCCTGTGGAGGGGCAGGGGGGCGGCCGCCTCGGGGCCCCCAAAATCTAGGGCCCCCCTTCCAGGTTCGCATGCATGGCCCAGTGATGCAGGGACACAACAGGTTTTTTAGGCAACAACCCACGCACGCAACAAGCCGCGACCAACCTCTTTTCCTTGAGATCACAAGGGCTCTAGGTATTAGGCCTAGTCCAGCAGCATGACCATCGTTGGCGGATAGTAGGGCACGACGCCTACGCCTCATTTTTTCCATCGTCCACACCCGCTGCCAATGCCAAATTCCATCCCCAACACGACAAGACCATGGCGTCTGATGCCGTAGCAGCGGTGATAGAGGAGCATGCCTGTAGATTCATTGCCGGGCTCTGGTAAGTAACACCGCGGCCTTTTTTGATCGACTCCTTTGGGGGAGCGGGCGTGTAGGCGGCTCGTTTCTAGCGGCAGTAATGGTTGTTCGGGGGGAGTAGTGGTCGTTTGGTGGTTTTAGAATTTTGACATAATTTTTCTTATGTTTAAGATGATTTGTACTTCCGATAAAGTTTTATAATAGATCTATGCTTTTCAAAAAAAAGTATGAATTATAGGAGTGCCCGTAGTTGTGCCATAGGAATGTAAGAACATCTACAGATGCACATTGCAAATCCAGTTACTCAAACGTTCGCGGATGCGCCAGTGTGCGCCCGCGGGTACTGATCAGTGCCTCATTTGCTGGCTTTCACACCCGCATCCCTCATATCCGAACCCTCAAAACCATACAAACCATGCAACGCTACGTAAACACAATCAACAACACGCAGTTCATCGAATCAACTTTGGATCGCCGGACAAAAGAAGCATAGTTCATTGGAGTTGAATGGCAAATCCATACTATGAATTTAAAACATAGTTAAAATATAAACATAACGGGGAAAGGCGGAGGAAATCACCATTTCCTTGTCGGCCCCTTCCCCTTCCAGTTGTCGGCGTGGCTGTAGATGCTCTAAGGGTTAGATAAACATCATTCAGAAATCTCGGTGGGTGTTGATATGATTGCTTGTCCTCGAAGGACAATGGCCCTGTTTGTTTCGGATTCTGGAAGCAGATTCAGCTTTGCCAGTGAAGCCGCATCTGCAATCTGAAACAAACAGCTATTTGGAATCAGCTTTGCCAGTGAAGCCGAATCTGAATTTGAATCATTTTTAGTGCAATTTCCTAAAGCACCTCAAAATGTACTTCGATGGTAAAGCTGATTCTCAGAATCAGATTCGCCAGTGAAGCAAATCCACATGTGATTAAAATCCAAGCAAAGTTGAAACAAACAGGGCCAATAGCACCATAAACGACACATATCATACATATCGTTACCACGTCTGTTTACCATGCAGATGATGTGTGCATTAAGAGGGAGAAAGAAGTTTATACACACAGAGTGGAGCATTTCGATGCCCATGCTCATCTGCACCCGGTCAGAAAAAAAATCAGAAAACATTAAAAAAAATACATTTTTTGCATGATAGAAAATTTATTGCGTGAGGCCGCTTCAATTTCCAGGTCATTTAAACATCTGAGTAGCTCTCAGCAAAAAAGAGAAATTGGGTCAGAACAATGCATGAACCGTAAATTTTTGTACAGACCCCGAATTTTTCTTTTTTGCCGAGAGCTGCTCAGATGTTCAAATGATTTGAAAATTAAAGCGGACCTCACGTATCAAATTATCTACCATGCAAAAGAAATTGAAGTATTTGTTTTGATTTCTTTCATCAGCGCGGGTGCAGATAAGTCTGGGCTCAGAAGTGGATTACCGATACACAAAAAGAAAAGCACCACCGATACAAAGCTAGAGATGGCACGGCCGAACACAAACCTACAAACTAAATAGCGAGGAGCGACAAAAGGATCCCGGGACATGCGCCGGCAACTCATTATGACCTAGGCAACGTAGTACTCCCTCCGTTTAGGTGAGTAAGTTATCTTAGGTTGTGCACCGTGACCAAGGAGGAGAGGAAAACAAAAGACTTTAATATTTATTTGCTAATTAATAGCATTGCATGCAATGAACTAACCATTGCATGTCGTGTTTGGTAATCTCAAGTCATTAAAAGCATACACAACTCTCATCTCTTAGGCTGGTCATAGTGGGGAGTAACTTATACTAGTGTCATGTATATGACACTAGTCTAAGTTACTACCTTCATAGTGCAAAGTAACATAGTATTAGTATCATAGATAGCTTCATTTATTAGCTTGTAGACTCATCTTGTATTGGGAAACGCTATGTTACAGTAACATATTATGTTACTACTTCTCATTAACTACTTGCCACATAAGCAAAATTTTCTTGAAATGCGCTATGTTAATAGCTAAGTTACTCCCACTATGACTAGCCTTATTAGTTGATATGTCGAGAAACAAGAAACGAGGTAGAAATTAATGCACCGCGTCTAAGTGTTTTGAAACTATTTAATTTTCATAAGATGACTTACACACCTAAACGGAGAGAATAATAGCAACCCAAGCAAGAACTAACAAGGAACTAACAAGGAGACCACCAACAAGCATGCAAAGCATAGGTCATGCACCGAAGGGCAAGCCCACCCTATATATTCTGGACCATGCTCATTATCCATTTTTATATTCTGATCCGACGAATTCTCAAAGTAAGACCATGATTGCTCACATCAGTACTCCAAACTTCAGCTCAATTTTTTGTGCTGCAATCTTGCTCCATGTCGCCGCCCAAGGCCTCGTCGATCTCCCGGATCAACTGCTCTGCCGACGCGATTGCCGCCTGAGACCCCTCAGCGAACTCCTGGCGTCTGCCATATACCGAGCCGAGCAGCGACCTGAGGCTGAGGGGAGGGGCAGTGCGCGGCTCCAGGCTCGGGAGCTCGCGCTTCGTCCCCGCCGGCGGTGCCTTCTCGTGACGACTTCCCAGGTGATCCATGGCCACGAACGCGCCCATCTCCGGTCGGTCGATCGACGCCTTTTTCGCCGATCGGTATTCGATACTGCTACCTGGTCGCGCGCTTCGGCCGGCGCTGCTGCGCGCGTCGATGCGACGGTGTGCTCCCTCGCTGTGTCTCTGGGATATGGTATGTATGGTTGCGTTTGCGCTATGCACGGTTCGTTGTCGCTTTGTTGCTTTATAGAGCAAAACAAAGGGGAAAAAAAAACAGGGTGCTGAGCCCAAACCGACTGGGTCTCCGGTTCGATTACGAATCCGAGACGAAATCACATATACGTGTTTCCCTGTTGTTTGGCTTGCACCCACGGTACAAATATAATCAATCTGCTAGCTTCTCTTGTGAGTTTGCCGTTTAGGATGCGTTTGGTTACCAATATTGTTTTTTGCCATTTTACACATATGCTGGCAAAAATCAACATTTGCATGTATATTGGTTGCCTGCATTTCTCTTCCTGCATCGTAGCACCGACTCTACGCATCGTGTTTTGTTGCTCGCATTGATTGTACTCATACTAGTGCACGTTATTTGGTTGCATACACTGGACATGATTAAGAGTTAACAGCTACACATAACACACATTGTTACACGGCAAAAGGTCGCGGTCAAACTAAACATGTTGTCCAGCCGTGCACGCCTGGTCGTTGCAGTCCACTGACTTGCCGCCGGCCAGCTTCTTGCCCTTGCTCAACCTTAGAGGCCATGGCGCTGCGGGAGGGTGGGCACCGTCTACGAAGTGGAGGGCGGCGCGGCTGGTGGCAGCCGGCGCGAAGCGCTAGGCAGAAGTGATAGGTCACCATCTACCTTGGTTGAATAGATTTTTAAATTAAACCCTATAAATTGAAAAGAGGGAGTACGAAAAGCTTGGGTTGCAGCTAGGACACAGTTTTGCAGATCATGCCTGACATGCAGGACTTGTGTGTGGGCAATGTTTTCGCCTATGTCAATGATGGAACCAAAGGAGGTTACTATGATTGACGATAGCGTTGTGGCTAGAGTGTTATCAGTGAAGCATATGGAGGTCGTCTCACCGGCGACCTTGTGTGAGGGACATGATTCATCTTTGTCATGTGAGCAACTGGGCATGCCTGAGTCGATCGTGTCGGTGGTACTATGGCCAATGATGTTGAGGTGATTGATATGTTGGCACCAGATCCTCTGGAGCCTAGCCAGCCGCTCACCTTTGTGGATCGTGGGTGGTTCCAACGTTGCAGTCACCCACTCGCACAAGCCCGTTGCCCAGGTGGTTGTGACGCCCCCGATTCAATCGTACACTAATCATACACGCAAACGTGTACGATCAAGATCAGGGACTCACGGGAAGATATCACAACACAACTCTACAAATAAAATAAGTCATACAAGCATCATATTACAAGCCAGGGGCCTCGAGGGCTCGAATACAAGAGCTCGATCATAGACGAGTCAGCGGAAGCAACAATATCTGAGTACAGACATAAGTTAAACAAGTTTGCCTTAAGAAGGCTAGCACAAACTGGGATACAGATCGAAAGAGTTGCAGGCCTCCTGCCTGGGATCCTCCTAACTACTCCTGGTCGTCGTCAGCGGGCAGCACGTAGTAGTAGGCACCTCCGGTGTAGTAGGAGTCGTCGTCGACGGTGGCGTCTGGCTCCTGGACTCCAGCATCTGGTTGCGACAACCAGAATGAAAGGAAAGGGGGAAAAGGGGAAGAAAGCAACCGTGAGTACTCATCCAAAGTACTCGCAAGCAAGGAACTACACTACATATGCATGGGTATCAAATGGAGTAAGGGTATCATATGTGGACTGAACTGCAGAATGCCAGAATAAGAGGGGGATAACTAATCTTTTCGAAGACTACGCTTCTGGTAGCCTCCGTCTTGCAACATGTAGAAGAGAGTAGACTGAAGTCCTCCAAGTAACATCGCATAGCATAATCCTACCCGGCGATCCCCTCCTCGTATCCCTGAGAGAGAGCGACCACCGGTTGTATCTGGCACTTGGAAGGGTGTGTTTTATTAAGTATTCGATTCTAGTTGTCATAAGGTCAAGGTACAACTCCAAGTCGTCCTGTTACCGAAGATCACGGCTATTCGAATAGATTAACTTCCCTGCAGGGGTGCACCACATACCCCAACACGCTCGATCCCATTTGGCCGGACACACTTTCCTGGGTCATGCCCGGCCTCGGAAGATCAACACGTCGCAGCCCCACCTAGACCAACAGAGAGGTCAGCACGCCGGTCTAAACCTAAGCGCACAGGGGTCTGGGCCCATCGCCCTTAGCACACCTGCACGTTGCGTGGGCGGCCGGAAGCAGACCTAGCCTAGTGGCGTTCCAGTCCAATCCAGCGCGCGCCGCTCCGTCGCTGACGTCAAGAAGGCTTCGGCTGATACCACGACGCCGGGATACCCATAACTACTCCCGCGTAGATGGTTAGTGCGTATAGACCAAATGGCCAGACTCAGATCAAATACCCAGATCTCGTTAAGCGTGTTAAGTATCCGCGAACGCCGACCAGGGCCAGGCCCACCTCTCTCCTAGGTGGTCGGAACCTGCCCTGTCGCTCCGCCTCAAAGATCCACACAGAGGGCCGTTGGGACAAGGTCCTTTCAGCCCCCAATCCGTGAATCACTCGCGGGTGCTCCACAAGCCGACCCGTCTTTAGTCACCACATGTATCATGAATAAAGCATATAGTATGTACCCGTGATCAACTCCCGAGTGATCACGGCCCGATAGTATAGCATGGCAGACGGACAAGGATGTAGGGCCACTGATGAAAATACTAGCATCCTATACTAAGCATTAGGATTGCAGGTAAAGGTAACAACAGTAGTAGCAAGGACAGGCTATGCATCAGTATAGGATTAACGGGAAGCAGTAACATGCTACACTACTCTAATGCAAGCAGTATAGAGAAGAGTAGGCGATATCTGGTGATCAAAGGGGGGGCTTGCCTGGTTGCTCTGGCAAGAGAGAGGGGTCGTCAACACCGTAGTCGTACGGGGTAGCAGCGGCGTCGGTCTCGGTGTCTAGAGAGAGAAGAGGGGGAAGAAACAATAAATATAATGCAAGCATATGCATAGTGATGCATGACATGACAAGTTACGGCGTTAGAGGTGCCCTAACGCGGTAGTAGGTGATACCGGTGAAGGGGGATAACATCCGGGAAAGTATCCCCGGTGTTTCGCGTTTTCGGACCGGTGAACCGGAGGGGGAAAGTTGCGAGTTTGATAGGTTAGGGATGCGTGGCGGACGAACGGGCTGCGTATCCGAATTCGTCTCGTCGTTCTGAGCAACTTTCATGTACAAAGTTTTTCCATCCGAGCTACGGTTTATTTTATATTAATTTTAAAAGTTTTAAATCATTTTTAGGATTTATTTATTTAATTTAATCAACATTATCCAGAATAGTGTCTGCTGACGTCATCATGACGTCAGCAGTCAACAGGGAGTTGACTGGGTCAATCTGACGCGTGGGTCCCGCATGTCATACACTGTTTACCCTTAATTAGGATCTATCTAATCTAATCACAGTTTAATTAACTCACAATACTTAATTAGGTTAACTAAACAAGATTAATTAAGTTAATTAATTCACTAATTAATTAATTATTAATTTTTTTTAATTTTTTTTAATTCTTTTCCTTTTTTTTTTATTAAAACGTTCTGTGGGGTGGGGCCCCCATGTCATTGGCCCCAGGGGGCCTTGCGGTTTTCGGGCGCATGGCCGCGCGGTTGTCGCCCGAACGGGCGCGGGCGCAACGGTGCCCAGCACCCGCTCTTTCGGGCGCACCATAGGGGCGGGCGGAGCCGGCAGATCGCCGGAGCAGGGGGGGTTGGTGACCACGGCGGGGCTCGCCGGGCGCCAACCGGGCGGAGGACGGGGATTGCGACGGCGCACGGAACAGGGGCGGACGGAGGGAGGAGCGGGCTCGGCAGGGGCGCCGCTTCGACTGGAGCAGCGGCAGCGGCCAAGGGACGGCGCCGGCGTGGCCTGGCGCGGCGAAGCTGAGGTGGGAGGCGAGGCTACAGGGGGAGGCGCGGCGCGACGGGGTGGGTGCGCGTAGGCGAGCGGGCGAGCGGGACGGTGGGGCACGCGGCCCAGGCACGGCGCGGGGAAGGGGGTCGCGGCCCCGGGATGGCAGCGGGGCGCTGGGCACGCGAGCGCGCGGTCGGGGGAGAGCCGCGGTCGGCGTGGTGGCGGGGGCGCGCGCGCGCGGAGGCGCGGCCAGATCCGGTGACGGGAGAGAGGGGAGGGGCGCAGCTCACAGGGGGGATGTAGGGGGCGGGGCAGCGGGCTCGGCGGAGGTCGGGGAGGTCCGACGAGGGAGAGGAAGAGGACGAAGTCGGCGGAGGTGGCGCGGGCTCCGGGCGGCGGTGTCCAATCGGCGAGGGGCGGCGCGGATCGATCTGGCGGCTTCGGGGTTGGTGACGGGGCGAGGCGACGGCGGCGATGCGAGGCGGCGCCGAGGACGCGCGCCAGCGTCGAGGAGTGGGGGGGGCGCGGTCGCCGGGGAGAGGCGGCGGGGTCGGCGATGGTGGTCGACGCGGGCGTCGGGGTCGAGGGGGGAGCGCCCCCGATCCAGGACGTGGGGAGGGAGTGGGAAACGGGGGAAGTGGGGGTGGGATCGGGCTAGGGTTTCGGTGAGGGGGATAAGGGGAGTGGGGTGGGCCGGCGTCGGTGGGCCGGCTGGGCCGGGGTGGTCGGCTGAGCCAACTGGGCCAAGGGGCCCAGTGGTGGGGGGGGGCTTGTGGCCTGCTGGGCCGAAGCCCAGGGGGCAAGGGGGGGTTCTCCTTTTCCCTTTTTTTTGTCTTGTTTTCTGTTTTCTTTATTATATCTTTATTTCTTTATTTTAGTTGCATTTTAATTTAGTAAAATACACACTTAGTATCTAATTCAATATTTTGACTTAGTCCATAGTCACAAAAAGTCTAGACCCCAAATAACTTAGTTTGACATTTTATTAATCATAAAAGTTAGTCAAATAATCATTTTTACTACTGTTTTATTCATCTCATAGTATTTAAACATTTTATAAATGTGTGGTTTTTCCCCAATAATTATCTATGCAATATTTGGTTCACTCCGAACATTTTAGTTTTAATAGTTGAAAATTTTGAATTTGAATTTGAATCGGTTTCAACTAACTGGAGATTAGCAACTATAAACGAGGTCACGTGGCATCATTAGCAGAGGATCACTGTAGCTTAATTACCCGGGCGTTACAGTGGTGTCTTTGCGTGAAAAGGCCGATAACATTCTCTTCCAAATTGAGATTCATAGCTTGCTCAAACGTTTGGAGGCGGCTAACCCTGGATCTGGCAAGACGATTGTGGAGGAGGCTCTCAGGAGCAAAAGAAAGAAGAGTGACGCCGCATAAAAGGCGTCTATAGTTGCTTGATGGAGGGCCATCAGTCTCTTAGATTGCCCTTAAGGCCCGGCTTGTCTATGTAGATTTGGTGGTGTTCGTGGTCTTCGGACGAGGTTCTCTCGTTGGGTTCTTTTTGCGATGTAGGAGTGTGGGGGTTGGTGATCGTTGTGTGTTGGGTATGGTTGTCGGGCTGATCATGCACTTATGGGTTGCATGCTCTGTGAGTAGTCCGTATGTGATTGATTTATATCAGTTTTCGTTTGGTTTTCTGCTAATTAACTAGGCAACTCTCTTTTTCTTAATTAATCAATGAGGTAAATCTTTTGCCTCCGTTTAAAAAAATGTACATGGAGGGGAATTCGAACGAAACGACTAGGGGCAGTAGATCTACGATGAGAGCTCTGCCACGTAACATGTCGTGAAATTTTCCTTTTCTATTTCTTGCCCGACGATTGAGCAGCACACAGTCGTCCCCTAGGCCATACACCCCGCCGCCGCCCCCGCCCCATCTCCGGTCACCGGTCAGTCGCCCCTTAGCCGGCCAACACGCCGCGCCCCGGATCCTCCTCTTCCCCGAACGCGCTGGCGCGCCTCTCCGGAGCCTCCCACGACCGCACCCACGACAAGGTAACACCCTCCGCCTCTCTCCCTCCTTTTGCTTTGGGTCCATGAGCGAACCAATCACCTAATCTCCACGATCGTTTGCTGGTTAGATTATTATTAGGGTCTAAACAACGCAATCCTGCCACCCTGCTACTGCTAGTGCTATCCAAGGCGGCAGCAACGCTCACCGAGCTGGGGATGGTCAGCATAAACAAGGCAGATATCGTTGAGCCCGCCGACGAAATCTTCCCTCCCATGGATCACAGCCATGCTCTTGTAGTGGACAATTGCCTCGACGCAAATCCGACAATGTACAGATCAATTTCTCCTTCGCGGGTAGTACCAAAGAGAAGTTTCCAACCGCCCACAAACGAGAGATAGGGGCCACAGGCAGAGGAAATAGAAAACCTCCATGTTCAGATCATTCCTCTCAAATGTAAGCTGAACAAGGTACCGTATTATCGTTCTATATGAGATGAACGGCAGCAGGTTGAGGTCTACCGCCGGCTCTCCCGGTACTACATCCAAGCCCATGAGGCACCAGTCATCACTTATCATGGCTAGCCTTTACAGTTTTCATGATATATATTGCCTGCTTGGTTTGTCTTGTGTGTGCATTTTAGTAGTCTGATGATGTCTGCGCCTTTGCGTTTGTGTTCATCTACGGTCCGCTCTTCTACTGCAGTTACCCTCGCCCGGAGAGGAACCAGATAATGCACAACTGAGCAAGGAATTGGAGCGTTGTCTGGATGCTTATGAAATAAATTTCCTCGAGCGTGCCAAAGACAATCCTGAATGGTACTTCCATCCTGAACAATGCAAGCTTGCCAGCTTGGAAGACTACCAGTGGCTAGTGCTTCGTGATCATGTAGGTCAACAATTGATTCCTCCTTGCCAATTAGTATAACTTTCATCCATGCTGACATTACAAACTTGTTCCCACAATCAGTTAATGGGCATTCTGTTCTAACTACTCTGAGGTTGGGGATGAAATTTGTCTTCGTCTGGTTGAATGCTATGATACTCCTTATAAAGGAAACTGTTAGTGTCCTTTTATGGTAGTCATGATTAACTCAGCAAGTGCCCATGTTTTTTTTGTGTTCCAGTACTAGCAGCAGCCCAAGTAACATTTCCTTTCTGCAGGGTATGTATGGAGATTTGAAGCAATACCGCCTGTATTATCATACCTACCAGGGAGATGTAGAGTATGTCCAGTTCTGTGAGCAGATGGCGGAGAAAATTAAGGTAGCCATGATGCAGTCAAGTGTAAACCATTGTATATATTGGTCATGCTAAGTTGGTATGATAGTGATCTTTTTCCATGTGACAGTGGATTGACAATGAAGCAGCACTCTTCGGCGATCAGGTGCTCCTCATAACCTCTTGCATTTGATCTAACTACACTGTGTTGTACCTAGGTGGAAGCACAATTCTGAGTCTACAATGAATTAAATGCACGAAGCTTAGCACCCGAAAGCTTAGCATTTTTGCATTGTGGACTTAAGTTGCTAAGGCATTTAATATGCTTAGCACCTCATCTAAGCACCTTTGCATTGGGGGAGGTCTAAGTGCTTTTGCAAACAATAGAATTTATTCCATCACTCATCATCTATCTTGATAGAAGAGATTTTTAAATTAAGCCATATAAACCATAAAAGAGGGAGTAGTATGAAAAGCTCATGTGGCAGCTATGGCTGGCAGTTCTCACTGGCGAACGCTCGGCAATGACTACTCCATTCTACTCCCTCTGTCCCAAAATATAAGAAAGATTTTAACACTACACTAATGTCAAAAGCGTTCTTATATTATGGAACGGAGGGAGTATAATGTAGTGCATATAAATTTTCATACTTGGTCAAAGTTTATAAAACTTGATTTAAAAACAAAAATGTTAACGCCCACACGTGTGGGCGTTAGCCAACTCGTCCACACACCTCCATCATCGTCCAGTAACTTCTGCACGAATCTTGGCACGAATTAGCTGTTTTTGTATGCCACGTAGGACAACGCGCGTGTGTGGTGTGTGAGAGAGGTCGCCCACACATCCGTTTTACCACACGGAGGGGCCGATGTGTGGGCGTTTAGCAGTTCACCCACACACCAGTTTTTCAGTCACGCACAAGGGCTGGTGCATGGGCGTTTGCCATCTCACCCACACACCCGCCTTCTCTCCCACACCCAAGCTGCCAGTTGCCATGCGTTTTGCAGTGTACATGGCAACTGCCCTAGTATGATTGCGAGCAGATGGTAACTCTCTCTTTTTTTACCCGAACATGTCAGTTGCCATATGTTTTGCATGGTACATGGCAAACTGCCCTAGCATGCACGTAAGCAGATGGCAACTCTTTCTTTTTAAATGGCAACTGCCCTAGCGTGTTTGTGAGCACATGGCAACTCTCTCTTTTACCCGAACATGTTTTTTGCCATGCCTTTTTTGTAGCGCTACATGGCAACTGCCTAGTGTTAGTAGGTGGCAACTCCTAAAGTTTTGAAATCATGGCAACTGCAGTAGACCAGACCACACATGGCAACAGCTGTAGTTTTCCAAAAAATGACAATCTGGAACTTTGACCTGAGATGGCAACTGCAGTTGAGCAAACATGGCAACTGCACTTAAACGAACATGGACGAGGGTCCGGCCCATGGCAACTGCGGGGCGCGCGGTAAAGTGTCACGTGGGGCGTGCGGAACCACGAGGTACGAGGCCTGACATACCGGGCGTGTGGGCGTTATCTATTTCGCCCACACGCACGCGTGTAAGAGGGACCGGGAGGGAAAAAAGAGGCGTGTGGACGCTAATTGTTTTGCCCACACACAGACGTGAGGACTGGTCCTCTTAGGCACCACACAGAACGTGTGGGCAGATTCCTTAACGCCCACACATGTGGTAGTTATCGGCGTCCTTTAAAAAAGAATATATACTCGCTACGTTGTGGAACGGAGAGAGTATTTTCCAAATCAATAATCTCTTGACCGCTGTGCACGGTGATTCACCCTCCGCACGAAGTAGCAGCCGCCACAGAGCCACGCGCTCCGCTGCATCCATGCCAGATGCTCCAGCGCCTCTCCTGTCTTGTCTCGGTGGAGAGGGGAGGTCGAACGAAACGGACAGTAGATCTAGGATGATTCTGCCACGTAGCGGTTCGTGAAATTTTCCTTTACGTACAATTTCTCGCCCGACGATCGAGCAGCACACAGTCGTCCCCTAGCATAGGCCCTACACCCCGCCGCCGCCACCCACCCCATCTTCGGTCACCCGTCAGTCGCCCCTTAGCCGGCCAACACGCCGCGCCCCGAATCCTCCTCTTCCCCGAACGCGCTGGCGCGCCTCCCCGGAGCCTCCCACGGCAAGGTAACGCCCTCCGCCTCTCTCCCTCTTTTTGCTTTGGGTCCATGAGCGAACCAATCACCTAATCTCCATGACTGTTTGCCGGTTACATTATTATTAAGGTCTCAACAACGCAATCCTGCTACTGCTAGCGCTAGCGAAGGGGGCAGCAACGAACACCGAGCTGGGGATGGTCAGCATAAGCAAGGCAGATATCGTTGAGCCAAAGAGAAGTTTGTAGTGCACAATTGCGTCGACGCAAATCCGACAATGGACAGATCAATTTCTCCTTCGCGGGTAGTACCAAAGAGAAGTTTCCAACCGCCCACAAACGAGAGATAGGGGCAGAGGCAGAGGAAATAGAAAACCTCCATGTTCTGATCAGTCCTCTCAAATGTAAGCTGAACAAGGTACCGTATTATCGTTCTATATGCGATGAACGACAGCAGGTTGAGGTCTACCGCGGGCTCTCCCGGTACTACATCCAAGCCCATGAGGTACCAGTCATCACTTATCATGGCTAGCCTTTACAGTTTTCATGATATATATTGCCTGCTTGGTTCGTATGTGTGTGCATTTTAGTAGTCTGATGATGTCTGCGCCTTTGCGTTTGTGTTCATCTACGGTCCGCTCTTCTACTGCAGTTACCCTCGCCCGGAGAGGAACCAGATAATGCACAACTGAGCAAGGAATTGGAGCGTTGTTTGGATGCTTATGAACTAAATTTCCTCCAGCGCGCCAAAGACAATCCTGAATGGTACTTCCATCCTGAACAATGCAAGCTTGCCGGCTTGGAAGACTACCAGCGGCTAGTGCTTCCTGATCATGTAGGTCAACAATTGATTCCTCCCTGCCAATTAGTATAACTTTCATCCATGCTGACATTACAAACTTGTTCCCACCATCAGTTAATGGGCATTCTGTTCTAACTACTCTGAGGTTGGGGATGGAATTTGTCTTTGTCTGGTTGAATGCTATGATACTCCTTATAAAGGAAACTGTTAGTGTCCTTTTATGGTAGTCATGATTAACTCAGCAAGTGCCCATGTTTTTTTTGTGTTCCAGTACTAGCAGCAGCCCAAGTGACATTTCCTTTCTGCAGGGTATGTATGGAGATTTGAAGCAATACCGCATGTATTATCATACCTACCAGGGAGATGTAGAGTATGTCCAGTTCCGTGAGCAGATGGCGGAGCAAATTAAGGTAGCCATGATGCAGTCAAGTGTAAACCATTGTATATATTGATCATGCTAGGTTGGTCTGATAGTGATCTTTTTCCATGTGACAGTGGATTGACAATGAAACAGCACTCTTCGGCGATCAGGTACTCCTCATAACCTCTTGCATTTGATCTAACTACACTGTGTTGTAGTGTCACACATGAGCATGGTAACCATTTAATTTTGTTGTGTAGCGGCTGAGAAACGAGCTAGAGGCTTTTCTTCAAACACTGAGGATTGCGAAGCGGTTTCCGTATATTTCCAGACGCTCAGTTGTCTCTGCCTTACGTGTAATGCGCTTCTCCCACCTATTAATTTGGTCGCTGAAATAAGTGATGATGGCATTTCTCAATTCCGTTTCCAATTTCAGGAGCATCTATATAGCCTTCGGTTTGACTTTAACCACCGGAAGGACTTGGATGGTGTCTATCTTGAGATATGGAAATGGGTTGCTAGGAATAAGGTTAATTTTCAGGCCAATCTTCACAATTAATAACAATAAAACTTATGGTGCTCTTTCCATTGTCCCAGCTTTGTATGCTCGTTGATATTGATATCCACTCGCCTTGACATTGCTTAGATGAATTTCGGTGACGCTTTGAAGCAATTGTATGAAGAGAACATTTCCCCCTTCCGCAGGCCTGACATCAAATTAGCACTCGGTAGCTATCCAGGCCCCAGTTGGATAAATTCTAGTGTAGGTTCATCTTCGTCAACGATAATGTTCAATTGACTTCTTCAGCTAATTACTTTGCATATGGTTTCATATTTCCATTTAATAATTTTGTTCCATTTAATAATGTTTAATAAATTCTAGTGTAGGTTCATCTTCGTCAACGATAAGGCAAGGGAACCCGCTCTCGCCAATGTTGTTCATCTTAATCATGGAGCCACTGCAGCGGTTATTCCACACAGCATCCGAGTCCGGCCTCCTAGCACCCTTGGCGGCGGTTGGCCTCAAGAACCGCCTGTCAATATTTGCGGACGACGTCATCATCTTCCTGATACCCCACCCTGAAGGAAAGATGCCCTAGAGGCAATAATAAAGTTATTATTTATTTCCTTATTTCATGATAAATATTTATTATTCATGCTAGAATTGTATTAACCGGAAACATAATACATGTGTGAATACATAGACAAACAGAGTGTCACTAGTATGCCTCTACTTGACTAGCTCGTTAATCAAAGATGGTTATGTTTCCTAACCATAGACAAAGAGTTGTTATTTGATTAACGGGATCACATCATTAGAAGAATGCTGTGATTGACTTGACCCATTCTGTTAGCTTAGCACTTGATCGTTTAGTATGTTGCTATTGCTTTCTTCATGACTTATACATGTTCCTATGACTATGAGATTATGCAACTCCCGTTTACCGGAGGAACACTTTTTGTGCTACCAAACGTCACAACGTAACTGGGTGATTATAAAGGAGCTCTACAGGTGTCTCCAAAGGTACATGTTGGGTTGGCGTATTTCAAGATTAGGATTTGTCACTCCGATTGTCGGAGAGGTATCTCTGGGCCCTCTCGGTAATGCACATCACATAAGCCTTGCAAGCATTGCAACTAATGAGTTAGTTGCGAGATGATGTATTATGGAACGAGTAAAGAGACTTGCCGGTAACGAGATTGAACTAGGTATTGAGATACCGACGATCGAATCTCGGGCAAGTAACATACCGATGACAAAGGGAACAATGTATGTTGTTATGCGGTCTGACCGATAAAGATCTTCGTAGAATATGTAGGAGCCAATATGAGCATCCAGGTTCCGCTATTGGTTATTGACCGGAGACGTGTCTCGGTCATGTCTACATTGTTCTCGAACCCGTAGGGTCCGCACGCTTAAGGTTTCGATGACAGTTATATTATGAGTTAAGAGTTTTGATGTACCGAAGGAGTTCGGAATCCCGGATGAGATCGGGGACATGACGAGGAGTCTCGAAATGGTCGAGACGTAAAAATCAATATATTGGACGACTATATTCGGACATCGGAAAGGTTCCGAATGGTTCGGGTATTTTTCGGAGTACCGGGGAGTTACGGGAATACGGGAGAAGAAGTATATGGGCCTTATTGGGCTTTAGGGGAGAGGGAGAGGCAGGCCGCGCGCCCCCCAAGGCCTAGTCCGAATTGGACTAGGGGGCGGGGCTGCGCCCCCTCCTTCCTTCTCTTCCCTCTTCCCCTTCCTTGTCTCCTACTCCTACTACATGGAAGGACTCCTGGTTGGACTAGGAAAGGGGGAATCCTACTCCCGGTGGGAGTAGGACTCCCCTAGGGCGCGCCATAGAGAGGGCCGGCCCTCCCCTCCTCCACTCCTTTATATACGGGGGCAGGGGGCACCCCATAGACACACAAGTTGATCCACGTGATCGTTTTCTTAGCCGTGTGCGGTGCCCCCTTCCACCATAATCCTCGATAATATTGTAGTGGTGCTTAGGCGAAGCCCTGCGATAGTTGAACATCAAGATCATCACCACGCCGTCGTGCTGACGGAACTCTTTCCCGACACTTTGCTGGATCGGAGTCCGGGGATCGTCATCGAGCTGAACATGTGCTAGAACTCGGAGGTGCCGTACGTTCGGTGCTTGGATCAGTCGGATCGGGAAGACATACGACTACTTCCTCTACGTTGTGTCAACACTTCCGTTGCCGGTCTACGAGGGTACGTAGACAACACACTCCCCTCTCGTTGCTATGCATCACCATGATCTTGTGTGTGCGTAGGAATTTTTTTGAAATTACTACGTTCCCGACACACCCGACGGACCTTACCACGTGCACAACGATACTTGACATGTTTGCCGCAGCCTCAGGTCTCCATGCAAACCTAAGGAAGAGTGCTGCCCTCCCAATCCGGTGCACACAAGAGCAAATGACAGACGTGACGAATGTACTGGGCTGCTCACTAGGTGGCTTCCCGATGAGATATCTTGGACTGCCACTGACCATCCGGAAGCAATCGGCTGCGCAGTTGCAAGGCCTGGTGGATCACATCGCTGCTTGCCTGCCCACTTGGTGTGCCGCGACCCTACCGAAGAGCAGTAGGTTGATCCTCATCCAATCGGTCCTCTCAGCGATGCTAGTGCATGCAATGTTGGCCATGGAATTACTGGCGAAGACAACCAAGGCGATCAACAAGATCTTATGAGGATTCCTCTGGTGTGGCAAGGCGGAGGAAAACGGGGGAAACTGCGCGGTGGCCTGGAACGCAGTTTGCACGCCCAAGTGGGCTGGAGGCCTCAGGATCCCGGACGTCGCCCGAATGAATGTAGCAATGCAAGCCCGCTGGCCATGGTTGGCGCGGGTGGATGATCGTTTGCTAGGAATATGTGTAAAACTGGGTCTCCGGTTCGATTACGAATCCGAGACGAAATCACATATACGTGTTTCCCTGTTGTTTGGCTTGCACCCACGGTACAAATATAGTCAATCTGCTAGCTTCTCTTGTGAGTTTGCCGTTTAGGATGCGTTTGGTTACCAATATTGTTTTTTGCCATTTTACACATATGCTGGCAAAAATCAACATTTGCATGTATATTGGTTGCCTGCATTTCTCTTCCTGCATCGTAGCACTGACTCTACGCATCGTGTTTTGTTGCTCGCATTGATTGTACTCATACTAGTGCACGTTATTTGGTTGCATACACTGGACATGATTAAGAGTTAACAGCTACACATAACACACATTGTTACACGGCAAAAGGTCGCGGTCAAACTAAACATGTTGTCCAGCCGTGCATGTCTGGTCGTTGCAGTCCACTGACTTGCCGCCGGCCAGCTTCTCGCCCTTGCTCGACCTTAGAGGCCATGGTGCTGCGGGAGGGTGGGCACCGTCTACGAAGTGGAGGGCGGCGTGGCTGGTGGCAGCCGGCGCGAAGTGCTAGGCAGAAGTGATAGGTCACCATCTACCTTGGTTGAATAGATTTTTAAATTAAACCCTATAAACTGAAAAGAGGGAGTACGAAAAGCTCGGGTTGCAGCTAGGACACAGTTTTGCAGATCATGCCTGACATGCATGACTTGTGTGTGGGCAATGTTTTCGCCTATGTCAATGATGGAACCAAAGGAGGTTACTATGGTTGACGATAGCATTGTGGCTAGAGTGTTATCAGTGGAGCATATGGAGGTCGTCTCACCGGCGACCTTGTGTGAGGGACATGATTCACCTCTGTCATGTGAGCAACTGGGCGTGCCTGAGTCGATCGTGTCATTGGTACTATGGCCAATGATGTTGAGGCGATTGATATGTTGGCACCTGATCCTCTGGAGCCTAGGCAGCCGCCCACCTTTGTGGATCGTGGGTGGTTTCAACGTTGCAGTCACCCACTCGTACAAGCCCGTCGCCCAGGTGGTGTCTGTGCGTGAAAAGGCCGATGACATTCTCTTTCAAATTGAGATTCATAGCTTGCTCAAACGTTTGGAGGCGGCTAACCCTGGATCCGGCAAGACGATTGTGGAGGAGGCTCTCAGGAGCAAAAGAAAGAAGAGTGACACCGCAGAAAAGGCGTCTATAGTTGTTTGATGGAGGGCCATCAGTCTCTTAGATTGCCCTTAAGGCCCAGCTTGTCTATGTAGATTTGGTGGTGTTCGTGGTCTTCGGACGAGGTTCTCTCGTTGGGTTTTTTTTTTGCGATGTAGGAGTATGGGGTTGGTGATCGCTGTGTGTTGGGTATGGTTGCCGGGTCGATCATGCACTTATGGGTTGCATGCTCTGTGACTAGTCCATATGTGATTGATTTATATCAGTTTTCGCTTGGTTTTCCGCTAATTAACTGGGCAACTCTCTTCTTCTTAGAGCCTGTTTGGGACTGCTATGCTCCTTAAAATTCAGCTCCGCTCCAGAAAACACAAGTCAAACAGGGTAGCTCCACGATATGCCGCTCCGCAAAAAACTAGAATCTGGAGTACAACTCCCAGTTTTTTATGAAGCTCTTCAGGGGATGCTCCAAAAAACTCTAGAAGCTGGAGTTGGGTGAAAATTACCCACCACTGCCACCAGTAAGTGGATACCCTTTCGTTTCTTCCCCCTCAACCAATCAAATAGATCATTTCCACCAAATTTCTCATTCTTGAAGCTGGAGCTGGATGGCAGCCAAACATTCTCTTTGATAGTACTACAACTTCTAAATGAAACTGCTCCAAAGTGAATTTAGTGGAGCGAAACCGATTTTTATGAAGTGGAGCAGTCCCAAACATGCCCTTAATTAATCGATGAGGCAAATCTTTTGCCTCCGTTTCAGAAAAAATGTACATGGGAGGGGAATTCGAACGAAACGACTACGGTCAGTAGATCTACGACGAGAGCTCTGCCACGTAACGTGTCGTGAAATTTTCCTTTTCTATTTCTTGCCCGGCGATCGAGCAGCACACAGTCGTCCCCTAGGCCCTACACCCCGCCGCCGCCCCCCGCCCCATCTCCGGTCACCGGTCAGTCGCCCCTTAGCCAGCCAACATGCCGCGCCCCGAATCCTCCTCTTCCCCGAACGCGCTGGCGCGCCTCTCCGGAGCCTCCCACGACCGCACCCACGGCAAGGTAACGCCCTCCGACCTCCGCCTCTCTCCCTCTTTTTGCTTTGGGTCCATGAGCGAACCAATCACCTAATCTCCATGATCGTTTGCTGGTTAGATTATTATTAGGGTCTAAACAACGCAATCCTGCCACCCTGCTACTGCTAGTGCTATCCAAGGTGGCAGCAACGCTCACCGAGCTAGGGATGGTCAGCATAAACAAGGCAGATATCGTTGAGCCCGCCGACGAAATCTTCCCTCCCATGGATCACAGCCATGCTCTTGTAGTGGACAATTGCCTCGACGCAAATCCGACAACATACAGATCAATTTCTCCTTCGCGGCTACTCCCTCCGTTCCGAATTACTTGTCGCAGGTATGGATGTATCTAGATGTATTTTAGTTCTAGATACATCCATTTCTGCGACGAGTAATTTGGAACGGAGGGAGTAGTACCAAAGAGAAGTTTCCAACCGCCCACAAACAAGAGACAGGGGCCAGAGGCAGAGGAAATAGAAAACCTCCATGTTCAGATCGGTCCTCTCAAATGTAAGCTGAACAAGGTACCGTATTATCGTTCTATATGCGATGAACGGCAGCAGGTTGAGGTCTACCGCCGGCTCTCCCGGTACTACATCCAAGCCCATGAGGTACCAGTCATCACTTATCATGGCTAGCCTTTACAAGTTTTCATGATATATATTGCCTGCTTGGTTCGTCCTGTGTGTGCATTTTAGTAGTCTGATGATGTATGCGCCTTTGCGTTTGTGTTCATCTACGGTCCGCTCTTCTACTGCAGTTACCCTCGCCCGGAGAGGAACCAGATAATGCACAACTGAGCAAGGAATTGGAGCGTTGTCTGGATGCTTATGAAATAAATTTCCTCCAGCGCGCCAAAGACAATCCTGAATGGTACTTCCATCCTGAACAATGCAAGCTTGCCGGCTTGGAAGACTACCAGCGGCTAGTGCTTCGTGATCATGTAGGTCAACAATTGATTCCTCCCTGCCAATTAGTATAACTTTCATCCATGCTGACATTACAAACTTGTTCCCACAATCAGTTAATGGGCATTCTGTTCTAACAACTCTGAGGTTGGGGATGGAATTTGTCTTCATCTGGTTGAATGCTATGATACTCCTTATAAAGGAAACTGTTAGTGTCCTTTTATGGTAGTCATGATTAACTCAGCAAGTGCCCATGTTTTTTTTTGTGTTCCAGTACTAGCAGCAGCCCAAGTGACATTTCCTTTCTGCGGGGTATGTATGGAGATTTGAAGCAATACCGCCTGTATTATCATACCTATCAGGGAGATGTAGAGTATGTCCAGTTCCGTGAGCAGATGGCGGAGCAAATTAAGGTAGCCATGATGCAGTCAAGTGTAAACCATTGTATATATTGGTCATGCTAAGTTGGTCTGATAGTGATCTTTTTCCATGTGACAGTGGATTGACGATGAAGCAGCACTCCTCGGCGATCAGGTGCCCCTCAAAACCTCTTGCATTCGATATAACTACACTGTGCTGTAGTGTCACACATGAGCATGATAACCATTTAATTTTGTTGTGTAGCGGCTGAGAAACGAGCTAGAGGCTTTTATTCAAACACCGAGGAAGGATTGCAATGCGGTTTCCAAATATTTCCGGACGCTCAGTTGTCTCTGCCTTACGTGTAATGCGCTTCTCCCACCTATTTATTTGGTTGCTGAAGTAAGTGGTGATGGTATTTCACAATTCTGTTTCCAATTTCAGGAGCATCTATATAGCCTTCGGTTTGACTTTAACCACCGGAAGGACTTGGATGGTATCTATCTTGAGATATGGAAACGGGTTGCTAGGAATAAGGTTATATTATCCGGCCAATCTTCACAATTAAGAAAACTCATGATATCTTTTCCGTTGTGCCAGCTTTGTATGCTCGTTGATACTCCTTCCGTCCGGAAATACTTGTCATCAAAATGAATAAAAAGGGATGTATTTAGATGTATTTTAGTTCTAGATACATCCCTTTTTGTCCATTTTGATGACAAGTATTTTCGGACGGAGGGAGTATTAATATCCACTCGCCTTGACATTGCTTAGATGAATTTCGGTGACGCTTTGAAGCAATTGTATGAAGAGAACATTTTCCCCTTCCACAGGTCTGACATCAAATTAGCACTCAATAGCTATCCAGGCCCCAGTTGGATAAATTCTAGTGTAGGTTCATCTTCGTCAAGGATATTGTTCAATCCACTTCTTCAGCTAATTACTTCGCATATGGTTTCATATTCCTATTTAATAATTTCGTTTCACTAATTGTTCTGTTTGTTTCTTTTTCCAGTATGATACCTACGTGGCTAGCATTGATGAGGGGGTAAGCATGCTTTGTGTGAGATCCATGCCTGATTCGAATCATTTACATTGGTTTAACACTGCTCTATATGTAGTTCTCGGAAGACGAAGCTCATCCCTTGATCATAGAGGCCGTTGAGAAAATGGTTAGTTGATCTTGCTAATTTTGTACTGTAGTTAGGAGGTGTTTCTTTGTGAACTTGATCTGCCTCCAATTGGCTATATTTTCAAGTGGATGCCAATATTACTTCCAGGTTGAGAAACGGAAGAACTATTTGGATTACACCAGAAAGAAATTGGAGAATTGTCTTCGTCTTCGCCGGTGAGTGCCAGAGTCCAATTCACCTTGGCTTCTCTGGAGCAGATTGACTACTTGACTACTTGACCTCCCACATGGGCTCTAAGGTACTGATCTTGTCAACATTATGGTTTGTGATGATCTTGTCTTATGTTCACTAGTACAACATAGCAATATAGCAGTGTCCCATGTCTGCTATTTGTGGATGTAATGTAAGTGGAGTCATAGCCTACTCCACAGCCCATCGATGGAGGTCAGATTTGGTGCGTCATAATCCTAGTAATATATACACATTTTTGTGCGCATTCTAGGGGAATCATCAAATATAATGTATGTATAAATTCCTGCGTTATAAAATGGGGCCAAGATTGAGATATTGTCAGTTATCTTTCAGGCAGTGGCCTGAATTTGGCCTCTTGCTACTGCTGTACTGCATGATGAATCCATGTGATGAAAGAGTGTCGTGTTTTCAATAGAGGGAAGTGAGATTATTGTTTTCTTGATTGTTCTTTAAGCAAGCAGTTAACCGCTCTTGAATAACAGTACCACCGTTTAAGGTCAATATTTTGTTTACCATGTATAACTGTACTACTGCTTTGACTTGTACATACATGCAAGCGTGATGTAGTTCTATAGCAACTAATTTATTTTTCTATACATTGTGATTTCAACGATTGCAAGTATGATTTCTACATTTGAAAGTAAGAACTACAATAAGTCATTTGCAATATGGCAATCTTTTCACCAAGCAAAGCAACACCGTTGAAGTCTTAAGGTGTTTCTGTTTTCTAGGCATAAGCACATCTGCACATGCACGCCTCTAACCACTCTCGCAGTCACACACAAACTGCTTCCTCTATCCCATGCGCAAGTTTACTGATCAGTAGAATGAATCTTCGTTGTGAAACATAATGTTTTGTTGTTTATTTTTTATGTAATGTGTTGCTGAATGATCTTGACATCAGTTATTTATTCTAGGCTATTGAATAGTTCTATATTTCTGTTATGGAAGGTGCGGTTGCGCGGGTGAGCAAATGGGAGTCGAGCCACTCCTGTCCGCGGTGTCCATGGACAAACGGAAGGGGTCAAGTTTGGCAATTGTGGTTGGAGATGCTCTTAGAACTATCCGAGCAAATGTCCCGTGAGATATTTCGCCCTACTCATGGCTAGCATCCAGGGGAGAAGAATGATCACTGCTGCATTGGGAACTCTTCTTAAGAGCGAATATATATGCAGCTTAAAGCTCTCTCTAGTCTTCTTTTAAGCCATTCCCATGGTCCTCTTAGGACAATGCAAGGTGCTTGAAGTGTGCTTATAAAAATGAACAAATTTTTTTCTTAAGCATCGGTGCTTGTTTTCATGATAGACTTTAGTTTTGCGAGTACCTTGCATTGCACATGGCCTTAACTATCTTGTGAGTTTCTTTTTAACAGGATGTTAGGTTGGTGATGTTTTGCTTATGAATACAGGGGCCTCGTTCCATCACTTTCTTGTTTAGTGGAGATCTTTGTATTGTTGCAGAAATTGGCTTCGTTAATGAAATTGAAGGAGCGTTTTCTTTTGCAAATAAAAAAAGTGTAACCTGTTTAGCATTCGAATCGTCACGACATCAAGATGGAGCATGTGAATACGCCGATCGGGCTTGGATCAGGCTGATCTGGGGCCTTAGATTATATAAGATCTTACAACAGTCCTTTTTTCTTTCGAGGGATACGGCTATCCTTCTTCCTTCCTCCTCCAACCGTTCCTCGGACAAGGATTTGTGGCAAGCAAGTGCAGGGGCACTCGGGTCACTGGTGCCACCTTTTTATTTTAGCTTCCGATTTTCAAAGTTCTACATCTTTTAAATGAGAAATTCAAATTAAGTTCTGTTTTTCATATTTGTATTTCTCGCGACCAACGCTTTCAAATAGGATCCACTTTGAATATATTGTGACGACTTAAAAAAACTGTTAAGTTTCAATTTTTGAAACTTAGTAGGAGCGATCAATAAAAAACAATTATTTTGTGTCTACAATCGTTAGAAAAAATTGCTTAAAATTATATATCTAAAACTTGATGAAACTAGGCATTTTTTTGATGCAAAAATAGTAAGTTTCATCATTGAAACTTAAAGCTATTTTAGGAATTTTTTTTACCGTGCCCTCGTGCGGGATTCAACTACTTCATGAATCGCGGGGCGACAGGGCTTGGCAGATGAGTGCCCCCGCACTTACGTGCCACTGTGAATTTCCAGTTCCTCCTATAAAATCGACTTATTTAAATTACAAATTTAATTCCCGTCAAAAATTTAAAATTTAATCAATTTATTACATATACCTATGGTGAAACTTCCAGCTAGCCTGATCTGAGAATTGGTACAAACACGTTGACAGTTGCTTTTCTATACGACCCTGAGTATATTGCGCCCTAGTTCTCTACCGCGCGAGATGCAGTTACTCGTGATGAACTGATGATAAAGGTTGGTGCGGGTGGGGTTGCGCGCTCCTGCAGTGGGTTACTTGGTGTGTGGAGCAAACCTCTTCGGGATCTCCGATCCGTTCATTGGTGAGACGTTGGCGCTGAGAGATGGGGTAATATTTGCAAATCTACGTGGCTTCTCACATGTGATAATGGAGACAGATTGCCTGAAGATCGTTAATCTCTGGAAAACTTGTCACTATAGTTTCTCTCTTGTGGCACCAGTTTTAGTAGAAATTGGAGAGCTAGCTTCTTCTTTTTCTTCTTTTGATATTCAACATGTTTTCAGAGCAGCCAACGTACCGGCCCATCTTTATGCAAAACATGCATGTACTCTGACGGTCACCGAAAGTTGGACTGGCTCGAGACCTTTTTTCCTGCTCACCAGTTTGTTAGTTGATAATGTCAGGAGTTATTTTGTTGAATAAAGCTCTCTGATTGGAACGCAAAAAAAAAACTGATGATACAAATACAGGGCCCCAAAGGATGGAACTGCAGAGTACGTATTTTATCGCACGAGGCTTAATCTTCTTGCTCCATGTCGTCGTCCTGCGCAAGGGCCTCCTCCAGCTTCCGGATGTTCTCCCGTACGGTGCTCATGTACGCCTGGAACCTCTCGGCCCTCTCCTCTCTCGCGCGAGGGCTCATCATCCTTAGCGAGCTAAGTGGAGGCCCGGTGCGCGGCTCCGGGGTCTTGCGCGTGGTGCCCGCCGGCGGTAGCTTCTGGCGTCGCAGCAGCCTGCGCTCGATCCTGTCCGCAACCTCGTGCATGTCCAGCATCTTCTCCGGCCGCCGCGCGCGTTGTTTGTTCACGGATCGGAGCTGTGGGCTGTCTCGCGTTGCGACCGAGAGATCGATCGATCTTTGCTGTGGTGGCTCCCGTTTCTGGTTACTTTATGGGTACTCCCACGATACCCGATTCCTCCTCCGATTCGAGCTGCGTGAGTAACCGGTGCCGTTTTGAATTCAAAACGCGTGGCACATTTTTCTTTTTATTGTTTGGTTGCTTTTAAGGACATCTTCAATGCTTACCCGCAAAATAGACACGGCATCCGTCTGTGGATCAGAGATTAGTCCGCGGACATGGACGCGAATCTACCTATCCAACGCTATCCGCATACATTTCAAACATTGTTGAAACAGACTAGACGAACTTTATTCATACCGGATGTTATGATATTCATACAAATCGAACACAAACATTTACATTTCGGACATATTTTAACTAAAAGCTATACCAGGCTAAGGTAAAACTAGTCTGCGACCGGCGCCAATGGATCTCCATTTCCACAACATGGATACGCTAAACTAGTCTATGGCCGGCCTCGGCAGATCTCCATTGTCTTTCCCGTGTCTGGCAGCCCGCTCGTCGGACCGCCGTAAGTCCCGAAGGTATATGCTTCAGCGGAAAGGGCACGAGTAGCCTTCGCTTCCCCATGTCCGGTTGTGCCGCTCATCGGAGTGGCACCATAGGGTTATGTTTCAGCCGGAGGGGAAGGGTGCCCTCCGCTTCCATGAAGCACGTATCAGGGTTGTTTTTGGAGGCAGGGGACGACGGTGGCCAGCGAAGCGGGTAAACAACCGAATATGTATGCCGGCAACGTCGTAGTGGTGGTCTTCCTGGGACCCAAGCAGCGACAGTCTTGTATGTTCTACTTTTTCTCGATGATGGCGGCGGACGGGACGTGCTGGCCGCCGCCTCATCGATCTCCGTGAAGCTGTCTCTTTCTCCACTAGTATGGCGTGGTTCCGCGAACGTTGACAGCGAATGACGCATTGACAATTGCGTTTTTTATCTTATTCATTTTTTTGTGAGAAAAAAAAGATTTCATTGCTTAACCAGTGTGGTTACAATCCTTTTTGAATACAACAAACCAATCTTAGAGGGAACCGATCTACACCACACCGCAGTGCACTTGTTGTGATAACCAAGTTGAGCAAGACTATGAGCCACACCGTTGCACGAGCGACGTATGGTCGAGATGCTAAAGTTACTGTCCTGCTGAAGGAGGCGTTTGATCTCACCGATGATCGCAGCATTTGACGAGCGGTCAACTTTCCTTTCCCTGATTGCCTTCGCTGCAATCCCTGAATCAGTTTCGATGATAAAAGGCTTTGGACTCCATTCCGCACAAACAGATAGCTCAGCTTCAAGGGGACTGTTGGCAGACGAGAAGACCAGCCCTCCTTCCTCGTCCCGGAGGACCATACGATCCCAGTCTCTCTGTCGCGCGACATGCAGTTACTCATGACTATCCTCTTTTTTTTTTTGCGAAAAATCATGACGATCCTTTGATATAACCTCAAAACTAACATGCTTGATTACACCGGTACAGCAAATCTTGCCATTAAAAAAGGATAACAAAAGGTGACTCCCTCGGTGTGCGACAATCGATTTGGATCGGAAGGAGCAAATACAAATACAGGTCCCAAAAGAGGATGGAACTACAGAGTACGTATTTTATCGCACGAGCCTGCTTAATTAATCTGCTTGCTCCGCGTCGTCCTCCTGCGCAAAGGCCTCCCCCAGCTTCCGGATGTTCTCGCGTACGGTGCTCATGTACGCCTGGAACCTCTCGGCCCTCTCCTCCATCTCTCGAGGGCTCGTCGTCCATATCGAGCAGAGTGGAGGGCACGCGGGCGGCTCCGGGATCTTGCGCTTGGTCCCCGCCGGCGGCAGCTTCTGGCGTCGCAGCAGCATGCGCTCGACCCTCTCCGTGATCTCGTACATGTCCATCGTCTTCTCCGGCCGCCGCGCGCGTGGTTTGGTCACGGAGCTGTGGCTTGTGGGCTGCCTCGCGTTGCGTTACGTGCGGTCGACCGATCTGTGGTGTCGCGGCCGCCCTTCCTGGTTGCTTTGTACTCCTACTAGGATGTGTCCGATTCTGGCTCTGGTTCGTGCTCCGTGGAATAACCGCATGTTGTTTTTTCTTTTCTTCTACCTGCTTTCACAAACTAAACATGGGTCGCAGACATGATCCATAGAAAAGTACTCCCTCGTAAAGACATGATCCATAGAGTATATTTTCTTTACGGAGGGAGTACATCCCGCAGAAATGTCGCGTCCTTAAAGACGTGGAGAAATCCATGGAAGGGATGCACTACGTGGTGAGCTTTCTCTCGGAGAAGTCGGTGTTATTCTACTTCTACACATGCTGACGCGGTCAGCTTCATTTGATTTTTTTTGAAAAAGGAAATTAAAACCCCCTGCCTCTGCATCAATATGATGCATATATCCATATTTATTAATTATTAAGTGGAGTACAAAACAAAGTGAATCATAATCAAACTGTTACTAGATATGAAAGAAACACCAAAAACAACATTAAATTCTTCTACAGCAACGCCTTCAAGAAGGGATAATCGTCCTCACGCCATCGTCGCCACGTCCTACCGAGGACGGCCGGACAAGAATTTCATCCTGATTGCTGACCGGCCAATGAAGACCAACACCACAACAAATAGTCTACGCCTTCAACAAGATAATGACGTAGAATCTTCGTCGCCGAGTCCAACCATTAAAGGCCAGTACAAGAGTTTTCACCCTAGATGAAGTGATGTTTCAGTCGGCATCTTGATCACCGATTGATTGATAGTCACATCTGCCGATACTCCATGCCAGGCCAAGAAGGCACTGGAAAATTGGTGGGACGACTTCCACCTAGACACCACCATGGCTGTCAGGTGGCCGTCCATGTCTCGGTGTGAAACTAGCCGCTGCCACTCCACACCGGTGCAAGTCATACTGCATCATCCAGCATACCATCGAAGCCGCTACGCCGGTACTAGATGTCGGCATAGAACCACCAGCGCGCTTGTCGGTGTCAAAACCGGCGGATCTCTGGTAGGGGGTCCCGAACTGTGCGTCTAAACCGGATGATAACAGGAGGCAAGGGACACGAAGTTTTACCCAGGTTCAGGCCCTCTTGATGGAGGTAAAACCCTACGTCCTGCTTGATTAATATTGATGATATAGGTAGTACAAGAGTAGATCTACCACGAGATCGGAGAGGCTAAACCCTAGAAGCTAGCCTATGGTATGATTGTTGTTCTGTATGTTGCCCTACGGACTAAAACCCTCCGGTTTATATAGACACCGGAGAGGGTTAGGGTTACACAAAGTCGGTTACAATGATAGGAGATCTACATATCCGTATCGTCAAGCTTGCCTTCCACGCCAAGGAAAGTCTCTTCCGGACACGGGACGAAGTCTTCAATCTTGTATCTTCATAGTCCAGGAGTCCGGCTGAAGGTATAGTCCGGTCATCTAGACACCCCCTAATTCAGGACTCCCTCAGCGCCTCTCGCTCACTTGTGTCTGAAACTGAAGTCGGCGCCATGAATCTCCTCATGTGATAGCCGTTGCTCTCACACTAGAAGAAAATTCTCTTAACACTGTCAGCAATCGCCTGTTGCTTTGCAGCCATCGGGCCTCCATTTGCATCGCTGCGCCCTTTGATCTCTTTGTCGGGGTTGTCGAGGGCCGCCGTGATGACCAACGGAGACCGCCGCCTCCGCCACCGCCATGTTTAGCCCTCACAGGTTACGACCATCTTTGTTCGTGCCACTGTGACGCGCGGAGGCCACCGCCGCTTCCAGTGCCACCAGTAGGATCCGACCATCCACGGTCTTGTAGCTGCAACGAAGAGAAGCCATCGCCGCCGCCGCCTGCGGGGTCTGACTCCTCTCCGCTTGTCTCTATCATCCGAAGCACCACCTCCTGGGCGTCGGTAGTTCTCATGCGACTGTCGTATGCGGTCGCGCCATAGTCATGCTCTAGAACCATTATGCGTGTGGCCAACACGGCAACCGCCGTGACATCTCTTGTTCTCCAACTCGCCATTCGCAGTCGTCGCGAAGAGGTGTAGATCGGGCGCTTCCCGCCGCCATCCTCCTGCCTGGGGCCGCCGCCCCAGCGTCCGCAGTGCATTGGCTGTCCACATGGCTGCACCGCTGCGGTGCAGCCACAGCAGCACGCCAAACTGAGCCTTTGCCTCCAATCGCCGGCCACCTGCCAGATCGAGAAGGACCATGGGCTACAGCCTCATTTGGATCGATCTCTGCAACGTGAGGAGCACCACATGGAGGATCTCCTGCCGGAACACGAGACCGGAGGCCATCTCCTTGCCGCCGTGTACGCCCACGATGGCCACCGGAAGCTTCTTGCTGGAGGCGCTCATGGCGTGGTGGCGGAGTGGAGACGTCATGCCGGACGCCCGCGAGGTTGGGGTCGAGGCCGCAGCGTGGGGCGATCCCTTTTTTCGGATCAGGTGGTTCCTCAGGCCGCTCCATCCGACTTGCCCATTTGATGTGTATGTATGATGCCGACCGTTGGAGCGACACAGGGCAATGGTACGCGGTGGCGCCCCAGCGGGCGTTTGTGGGCGGATGTAGCCGCCGACGCCGACGCCGACTACGAGGAGGCGGAGGCCTGCTCCAGCGTTGGCAGAGCCATCCCCAACGTCGTGCGTCCGCGGACGGTGACGCTCGGCGATTTCCTCCTTTTATTTGCCGAAAAGGATGGTTCCCTTTCTAAACAGAGGACGGGACAATATCTCCGTCCTGTGTGCTCTTCAAACCAATCAGTTTGTGAACCATATGTCAATCGGGAGAGGGAGATGTGGGATCCAACGGCTGGAGGGAAGGATGGGTTGCGGAACTTCCTTGGAACATCATGTCCTCTTCCTCTTCGGCTACGCGCGCTGACTAGAAAGGCACGCTGTCGTCTCGCTTCTGAGCCTCCTGGTCGTGCGAGTCCCCTGGAATGGAACACGTACGGGCTCTGCTCTTCTCTTCTTTCAGAGTCCCCCCTGCGACTGTGCTCCTTTCTTCCACACCTTGTGTTTCACTAATCACTACCAGATAGTTGGAATCCAAAGTTGATTGCCAAATGGAAACCCATATAAACCGAGCCCCTAGCTCAGCTTCAGCTTCATTTTCAGGCAGCCACGAGGATCGGCCGTTGGTACACAGCACAGGCAACTGCAAAGCCACAGCCCACAGGTATCTCTACTTGATCAACCATGCACGACTACATACGCTCACCTGCATTGCCAATTTGCCATCTTTCGATCCTGATGGACAGTTGGACACTCATGCAGTCAGATCGGCTGGTTGTTGCTTGCTGTTACAGAACAAGCATCAGTCGAAGGGAGCAGAGTAGTGCAGGGCAATGGGGGCGTGCGGCGTCCTGGCGGACATTGCCACTGTAGCGCAGCTCTCCGGGCTGCACGCCATCATGCTCATCGCCCTGGCCGCGCGTCTCCTGCGCATTCTGCAGTGCAAGATGGAGTGCGCCAAGCTCGAGGAGTGCGCGCGCAGGCTCCGCGCGCCACTGCAGTGGCCAACCACCGGCCAGGAGATAGCGACGCAGCATCCGGCGCTGGCGGGGCTGGTCGTCGTGGCGCTGCTCGAAGCGGCCGGCCTCGTGGACTCGTACCGCAGGAGCACGCTCTGGTGCCGCGTCCGGACGGGCAGGAGCACGGAGGCGCGGCTCCGGGAGATGCAGAGTCGCGTCAACTACTTGCGCGCGCTCATGCTCTGCGTGCACGCGAGTCTCCTGACGCAGCGACCGGCCGTTCATCCTCCGTCGGATACCAGCGGCACCCCGTGAGATTATTCGATCGGAAAATGATTATGTACTCCTGAGAGTGTATACTCTCACTGCTCACAGACCACTTAGATCAATCGATTATGTCCTTTTGATCATTTTGAATATACTTTGTTAGTAATTACTACTACTAGGTACTCAAATGAGTTCTATAAAAACTTCCTTCTGGATCCGTATGACTTTTCATTGTGTTTACATATCTTATGATATACTCCCTCCGTAAACTAATATAAGAATGTTTACATCACTACTTTATAGTTATTTAAATGTTCGTATATTAATTTACAGAGGGAGTACTTACGTACTATTTGATAATTTTGGAGTTGCTGCTCCGTTTTGTAGCGAGCATGGGCACTTGTATGAGCCTTTAGACAAGATGAATGGCTAGGCTGAAACTACTATGTTTTTGTACGTCTACCAATTTCAATGTTTTGTGTCCCCTGCAAAAGATAATAAATAAATAAATAAATAAAATCAATGTTTTGTGTGGTTTGCATCCTACATTGAAAAAAAGAGAATCTACCATATTGAATTCATGCTTCAGACAATTCATCTAAAAGTCTGAACTGATGGACAGAGGCGAACAATATATTTCAACACTACTCCCTCCATTTTGTGTGGTTTTAAGGATGCAAAAAGTTTTCCGAGGAACCAATAGAAGCAAGAAAATTTACATACAAAGTTAAGAAGTTTTTGAAGGGAACTTAACAAAACAGCCCACACTCTCCATATTGTTTAATTAGAGCATCTACAGTCGTATATAGCTAATCAGACCCCTCAAATGTGCGCGGACTCGCTTAGGTGTATCCGCGGATAGTGACCGGCCTTAAATGTCCTCTTTCACAACCCGATATCTCATTATCGAATCCTCAAATCCATACAATTGCGTGTGACGTAAAAACCTAGTCTAAATCTCCGTCGACGCTCGTTCGCCTCCATGTTCCTGTCCATATCCGGTGGCCGGCTGAGCCCCTCGATGTGAAAGTGCGGTCGCCAGCAAGGAAGAGTAGGACATGAGACATGGACCAATTCATAGAACTCGAGGTGCCGCCATCTTCCATGCCCTACTCTTCCTATTCGGACCCCGTGGCCTGGACATCGCTGGTTGATGTGAGGTCAGGCCCCTTGTGGTTGGAGCCCGACACCTCCACCATGACGCGATTGCAGCGCTAGGGGGTGCCGGTCACCCGTAGGACCCAAGCGCCATTTGCGGGGACACAATGGATTCCCGTCGGATCGAGTCCAACCGATGTCGGGCGGACTCCACCCGAGAGCAGCGGAGAGCAATGCAGACGGCCATCTCCTCCTCGAGCCTGCATGGAATGAGGTCCCAGTCCACAGATCGGGAGAGCTCCCGGAGTTGGATCCGCTGCCATCCCATACTGAAGAAGGCCGAAGATTGCCGGAAGGGAGATTGGGGGCTGTGTGGAGTGGCTAGGGTTTGGTCTAAGATGCGGATGAGGACGAATATATGTGGAGTCGAGGTGAACCAGCGTGGGAAAGATCTGATGTGGCAGACACGTCCGGGCCTCCCCATATCCATCCCAAATTTGGGCTGGATATGAGAGGCACTAGTCAGCCCAGGCGTATGAAACCGTTTTAATATGCATGGGACAAATTTTGTGAGCATTCAGTGACCAGACCATCTACCCCCGACATATACAGGGGTTTAGGGAGCCCTCGTGTAGATGCTCTTAGTATCTTTAGGGAAGCAATCATAAAGTCCCACCAGTAGTAAACCCCTGCGGGATAGGAAGCATATGAAAATTTCAAGAAAAAAGCTAAATAAAAAATATGTAGACATTTGCCAACCAGAATTACTATTCTAATATTTTGTTTGATAGCAAATGTAAATATCCATCCTTCATCGGATATAATTATTCCAATCCACACATGGTAACTCGTTGTACATTTTTAATCCTCTAACAATAATAACTATTTTAAAGCTTTTGGGTGTTGTATTAAAAACATACAATAGAAGGCGAATGAGTAAGAGCGTTGCTACACACATGACAGTGCTCAGTCAATTTACAGACGATCATATTGATCTAACCATACATGCATGGGATAAGATGAAGCACATCCGTTGGATGGAGCTGTTGGGGAACGTAGTAATTTCAAAAAATTTCCTACGCACACGCAAGATCATGGTGATGCATAGCAACGAGAGGGGAGAGTGTGATCTACGTACCCTTGTAGACCGACAACGGAAGCGCTAGCACAACGCAGTTGATGTAGTCGTACGTCTTCACGGCCCGACCGATCAAGCACCGAAACTACGGAACCTCCGAGTTCTAGCACACGTTCAGCTCGATGACGATCCCTGGACTCCGATCCAGCAGAGTGTCGGGGAAGAGTTCCGTCAGCACGACGACGTGGTGATGATCTTGATGTACTACCGTCGTAGGGCTTCGCCTAAGCACTGCTACAATGTTATCGAGGATTATGGTGGAAGGGGGCACCGCACACGGCTAAGAATATGATCACGTGGATCAACTTGTGTGTCTAGGGCTGCCCCCTGCCTCCGTATATAAAGGAACAAGGGGGAGGTGCGGCCGGCCAGGAGGAGGGCGCGCCAGGAGGAGTCCTACTCCCACCGGGAGTAGGATTCCCCCCTTTCCTAGTTGGAATAGGATTCGGGAAGGGGGAAAGAGGAGAGAGAGAAGGAAGGGGGGCGCCGCCCCCTCTCCTTGTCCTATTCGGACTAGGGGGGGAGGGGCGCGCGGCCCAGCCCTGGCCACCTCTCCTCTCTTCCACTAAAGCCCACTAAGGCCCATATACCTCCCGGGGGGTTCCGGTAACCTCTCGGTACTCCGGTAAAATCCCGATTTTACCCGGAACACTTCCAATATCCAAATACAGGCTTCCAATATATCAATCTTTATGTCTCGACCATTTCGAGACTCCTCGTCATGTCCGTGATCACATCCGGGACTCCGAACAAACTTCGGTACATCAAAATGCATAAACTCATAATATAACTGTCATCAAAACCTTAAGCGTGCGGACCCTACGGGTTCGAGAACAATGTAGACATGACCGAGACACGTCTCCGGTCAATAACCAATAGCGGAACCTGGATGCTCATATTGGCTCCCACATATTCTACGATCTTTATCGGTCAGACCGCATAACAACATACGTTGTTCCCTTTGTCATCGGTATGTTACTTGCCCGAGATTCGATCGTCGGTATCTCAATACCTAGTTCAATTTCGTTACCGGCAAGTCTCTTTACTCGTTTCGTAATACATCATCTTGCAACTAACTCATTAGTTGTAATGCTTGCAAGGCTTATGTGATGTGCATAACCAAGAGGGCCCAGAGATACCTCTCCGACAATCGGAGTGACAAATCCTAATCTTGAAATACGCCAACCCAACATGTACCTTTGGAGACACCTGTAGAGCTCCTTTATAATCACCCAGTTACGTTGTGACCTTTGGTAGCACACAAAGTGTTCCTCCGGCAAACGGGAGTTGCATAATCTCATAGTCAGAGGAACATGTATAAGTCATGAAGAAAGCAATAGCAACATACTAAACGATCGGGTGCTAAGCTAATGGAATGGGTCATGTCAATCACATCATTCTCCTAATGATGTGATCCCATTAATCAAATGACAACACATGTCTATGGTTAGGAAACATAACCATCTTTGATTAATGAGCTAGTCAAGTAGAGGCATACTAGTGACGTTTGGTTTGTCTATGTATTCACACAAGTATTATGTTTCCGGATAATACAATTCTAGCATGAATAATAAACATTTATCATGAAATAAGGAAATAAAATAATAACATTATTATTGCCTCTAGGGCATATTTCCTTCAGTCTCCCACTTGCACTAGAGTCAATAATCTAGATTACACAGTAATGATTCTAACACCCATGGAGCTTTGGTGCTGATCATGTTTTGCTCGTGGAAGAGGCTTAGTCAACGGGTCTGCCATATTCAGATCCGTATGTATCTTGCAAATCTCTATGTCTCCCACCTGGACTAGATCCCGGATGGAATTGAAGCGTCTCTTGATGTGCTTGGTTCTCTTGTGAAATCTGGATTCCTTTGCCAAGGCAATTGCACCAGTATTGTCACAAAAGATTTTCATTGGACCCGATGCACTAGGTATGACACCTAGATCGGATATGAACTCCTTCATCCAGACTTTCGTTTGCTGCTTCCGAAGCAGCTATGTACTCCGCTTCACATGTAGATCCCGCCACAACGCTTTGTTTAGAACTGCACCAACTGACAGCTCCACCGTTTAATGTAAACACGTATCCGGTTTGCGATTTAGAATCGCCCAGATCAGTGTCAAAGCTTGCATCAACGTAACCATTTACGATGAGCTCTTTGTCACCTCCATATATGAGAAACATATCCTTAGTCCTTTTCAGGTATTTCAGGATGTTCTTGACCGCTGTCCAGTGATCCACTCCTGTATTACTTTGGTACCTCCCTGCTAGACTTATAGCAAGACACACATCAGGTCTGGTACACAGCATTGCATACATGATAGAGCCTATGGCTGAAGCATAGGGAACAGCTTTCATTTTCTCTCTATCTTCTGCATTGGTCGGGGATTGAGTCTTACTCAATTTCACACCTTGCAACACAGGCAAGAATCCTTTCTTTGCTTGATCCATTTTGAACTTCTTCAAAACTTTGTCAAGGTATGTGCTTTGTGAAAGTCCAATTAAGCGTCTTGATCTATCTCTATAGATCTTAATGCCCAATATGTAAGCAGCTTCACCGAGGTCTTTCATTGAAAAACTCTTATTCAAGTATCCTTTTATGCTATCCAGAAATTCTATATCCTTTCCGATTAGCAATATGTCATCTACATATAATATCAGAAATGCTACAGAGCTCCCACTCACTTTCTTGTAAATACAGGCTTCTCCAAAAGTCTGCATAAAACCAAATGCTTTGATCACACTATCAAAGCGTTTATTCCAACTCCGAGAGGCTTGCACCAGTCCATAAATGGATTGCTGGAGCTTGCACACTTTGTTAGCTCCCTTTGGATCGACAAAACCTTCCGGCTGCATCATATACAACTCTTCTTGCAAAAATCCATTCAGGAATGCAGTTTTGACATCCATTTGCCAAATTTCATAATCATAAAATGCGGCAATTGCTAACATGATTCGGACAGACTTAAGCATTGCTACGGGTGAGAAGGTATCATCGTAGTCAATCCCTTGAACTTGCCGAAAACCTTTTGCAACAAGTCGAGCTTTGTAGACAGTAACATTACCGTCAGCGTCAGTCTTCTTCTTGAAGATCCATTTATTATCAATTGCTTGCCGATCATTGGGCAAGTCAACCAAAGTCCATACTTTGTTCTCATACATGGATCCCATCTCAGATTTCATGGCTTCAAGCCATTTTGCGGAATCTGGGCTCACCATCGCTTCTTCATAGTTCGTAGGTTCATCATGATCTAGTAGCATGACTTCCAGAACAGGATTATCGTACCACTCTGGCGCGGATCTTACTCTGGTTGATCTACGAGGTTCAGTAGTATCTTGTTCTGAAGTTTCATGATCATTATCATTAGCTTCCTCACTAATTGGTGTAGGTGTCACAGAAACAGGTTTCTATGATGTACTACTTTCCAATAAGGGAGCAGGTACTGTTACCTCGTCAAGTTCTACTTTCCTCCCACTCACTTCTTTCGAGAGAAACTCCTTCTCCAGAAAGTTTCTGAATTTAGCAACAAAAGTCTTGCCTTCGGATCCGTGATAGAAGGTGTATCCAATAGTTTCCTTTGGATATCCTATGAAGACACATTTCTCCGATTTGGGTTCGAGCTTATCAGGTTGAAGCTTTTTCACATAAGCATCGTAGCCCCAAACTTTCAGAAACGACAACTTTGGTTTCTTGCCAAACCACAATTCATAAGGCGTCATCTCAATGGATTTTGATGGTGCCCTATTTAACGTGAATGCAGCCGTCTCTAGAGCATATCCCCAAAACGATAGCGGTAAATCAGTAAGAGACATCATAGATCGCACCATATCTAGTAAAGTACGATTACGACGTTCGGACACACCATTATGCTGTGGTGTTCCGGGTGGCATGAGTTGCGAAACTATTCCACATTGTTTCAAATGTACACCAAACTCGTAACTCAAATATTCACCTCCACGATCAGATCGTAGGAATTTTATTTTCTTGTTACGATGATTTTCGACTTCACACTGAAATTCTTTGAACTTTTCAAACATTTCAGACTTATGTTTCATTAAGTAGATATACCCATATCTGCTTAAGTCATCTGTGAAGGTAAGAAAATAACGATATCCGCCACGAGCTTCAATATTCATCGGACCACATACATCTGTATGTATGATTTCCAATAAATCTGTTGCTCTCTCCATAGTACCGGAGAACGGTGTTTTTGTCATCTTACCCATAAGGCACGTTTCGCAAGTACCAAGTGATTCATAATCAAGTGGTTCCAAAAGCCCATCAGTATGGAGTTTCTTCATGCGCTTTATACCGATATGACATAAACGGTAGTGCCACAAATAAGTTGCACTATCATTATCAACTCTACATCTTTTGGCTTCAACACTATGAATATGTGTGTCACTACTATCGAGATTTAATAAGAATAGACCATTCTTTAAGGGTGCATGACCATAAAAGATATTACTCATATAAATAGAACAACCATTATTCTCTGATTTAAATGAATAACCGTCTCGCATCAAACAAGATCCAGATATAATGTTCATGCTTAACGCTGGCACCAAATAACAATTATTTAGGTCTAATACTAATCCCGAAGGTAGATGTAGAGGTAGCGTGCCGACTGCGATCACATCGACTTTGGAACCATTTCCCACGCGCATCGTCACCTCGTCCTTAGCCAATCTTCGCTTAATCCGTAGTCCCTGTTCCGAGTTGCAAATATTAGCAACATAACCAGTATCAAATACCCAGGTGCTACTGCGAGCATTAGTAAGGTATGCATCAATAACATGTATATCACATATACCTTTGTTCACCTTGCCATCCTTCTTATCCGCCAAATACTTGGGGCAGTTCCGCTTCCAGTGACCAGTCTGCTTGCAGTAGAAGCACTTAGTTTTAGGCTTAGGTCTAGGTTTGGGTTTCTTCTCTTGAGTAGCAACTTGCTTGCTGTTCTTTTTGAAGTTTCCCTTCTTCTTCCCTTTGCCCTTTTCCTTGAAACTAGTGGTCTTGTTGACCATCAACACTTGATGCTCCTTCTTGATTTCTACCTCCGCAGCTTTTAGCATTGCGAAGAGCTCGGGAATAGTCTTATTCATCCCTTGCATATTATAGTTCATCACGAAGCTCTTGTAGCTTGGTGGCAGTGGTTGGAGAATTCTGTCAATGACACAATCATCTGGAAGATTAACTCCCAATTGAATCAAGTGATTATTATACCCAGACATTTTGAGTATATGCTCACTGACAGAACTGTTCTCCTCCATCTTGCAGCTATAGAACTTATTGGAGACTTCATATCTCTCTATCCGGGCATTTGCTTGAAATATTAACTTCAACTCCTGGAACATCTCATATGCTCCATGACGTTCAAAATGTCGTTGAAGTCCCGATTCTAAGCCGTAAAGCATGGCACACTGAACTATCGCGTAGTCATCAGCTTTTCTCTGCCAGACGTTCATAACATCTGGTGTTGCTCCTGCAGCAGCCCTGGCACCCAGCGGTGCTTCTAGGACGTAATTCTTCTGTGCAGCAATGAGGATAATCCTCAAGTTACGGACCCAGTCCGTGTAATTGCTACCATCATCTTTCAACTTTTCTTTCTCAAGGAACGCATTAAAATTCAACGGAACAATAGCATGGGCCATCTATCTACAATCAAACATAAACAAGCAAGATACTATCAGGTACTAAGTTCATGATAAATTTAGGTTCAATTAATCATATTACTTAAGAACTCCCACTTAGATAGACATCCCTCTAATCCTCTAAGTGCTTACGTGATCCAAATCAACTAAACCATGTCCGATCATCACGTGAGATGGAGTAGTTTCATTGGTGAACATCACTATGTTGATCATATCTACTATATGATTCATGCTCGACCTTTCGCTCTCTGTGTTTCGAGGCCATATCTGTATATGCTTGGCTCGTCAAGTATAACCTGAGTATTCCGCGTGTGCAACTGTTTTGCACCCGTTGTATTTGAACGTAGAGCCTATCACACCCGATCATCACGTGGTGTCTCAGCACGAAGAACTTTCGCAATGGTGCATACTCAGGGAGAACACTTCTTGATAATTAGTGAGAGATCATCTTACAATGCTACCGTCAATCAAAGAAAGATAAGATGCATAAAAGATAAACATCACATGCAATCAAATATAAGTGATATGATATGGCCATCATCATCTTGTGCTTGTGATCTCCATCTTCGAAGCACCGTCGTGATCACCATCGTCACCGGCGCGACACCTTGATCTCCTATCGTAGCATCGTTGTCGTCTCGCCAATCTTATGCTTCCACGACTATCGCTACCGTTTAGTGATAAAGTAAAGCATTACAGCGCGATTGCATTGCATACAATAAAGCGACAATCATATGGCTCCTGCCAGTTGCCGATAACTCGGTTACAAAATATGATCATCTCATACAACAAAATTTAGCATCATGTCTTGACCATATCACATCACAACATGCCCTGCAAAAACAAGTTAGACGTCCTCTACTTTGTTGTTGCAAGTTTTACGTGCCTGATACGGGCTTAAGCAAGAACCAATCTCACCTACGCATCAAAACCACAACGATAGTTTGTCAAGTTGGTGCTGTTTTAAACTTCGCAAGGACCGGGCGTAGCCACACTCGGTTCAACTAAAGTTGGAGAAACTGTCACCCGCAAGCCACCTATGTGCAAAGCACGTCGGGAGAACCGGTCTCGCGTAAGCGTACGCGTAATATCGGTCCGGGCCGCTTCGTCCAACAATGCCGCCGAACCAAAGTATGACTTGCTGGTAAGCAGTATGACTTATATCACCCACAACTCACTTGTGTTCTACTCGTGCATATAACATCAACACATAAAACCTAGGCTCGGATGCCACTGTTGGGGAACGTAGTAATTTCAAAAAATTTCCTACGCACACGCAAGATCATGGTGATGCATAGCAACGAGAGGGGAGAGTGTGATCTACGTACCCTTGTAGACCGACAGCGGAAGCGTTAGCACAACGCGGTTGATGTAGTCGTACGTCTTCACGGCCCGACCGATCAAGCACCGAAACTACGGCACCTCCGAGTTCTAGCACACGTTCAGCTCGATGACGATCCCCGGACTCCGA
Organism: Triticum urartu; assembly: GCF_003073215.2. Classification (NCBI taxonomy): domain Eukaryota; kingdom Viridiplantae; phylum Streptophyta; class Magnoliopsida; order Poales; family Poaceae; genus Triticum; species Triticum urartu. The sequence goes on from NC_053024.1 coordinate 638,151,385, forward strand.
TCCAGCAAAGTGTCGGGGAAGAGTTCCGTCAGCACGACGGCATGGTGACGATCTTGATGTACTACTGTCGCAGGGCTTCGCCTAAGCACTGCTACAATGTTATCGAGGATTATGGTGGAAGGGGGCACCGCACACGGCTAAGAATATGATCACGTGGATCAACTTGTGTGTCTAGGGGTGCCCCCTGCCTCCGTATATAAAGGAACAAGGGGGAGGTGCGGCCGGACAGGAGGAGGGCGCGCCAGGAGGAGTCCTACTCCCACCGGGAGTAGGATTCCCCCCTTTCCTAGTTGGAATAGGATTCGGGAAGGGGGAAAGAGGAGAGAGAGAAGGAAGGGGGGGCGCCGCCCCCCTCTCCTTGTCCTATTCGGACTAGGGGGGGGGAGGGGCGCGCGGCCCAGCCCTAGCCACCTCTCCTCTCTTCCACTAAAGCCCACTAAGGCCCATATACCTCCCGGGGGGTTCCGGTAACCTCCCGGTACTCCGGTAAAATCCCGATTTTACCCGGAACACTTCCGATATCCAAATACAGGCTTCCAATATATCAATCTTTATGTCTCGACCATTTCGAGACTCCTCGTCATGTCCGTGATCACATCCGGGACTCCGAACAAACTTCGGTACATCAAAATGCATAAACTCATAATATAACTGTCATCAAAACCTTAAGCGTGCGGACCCTACGGGTTCGAGAACAATGTAGACATGGCCGAGACACATCTCCGGTCAATAACCAATAGCGGAACCTGGATGCTCATATTGGCTCCCACATATTCTACGAAGATCTTTATCGGTCAGACCGCATAACAACATACATTGTTCCCTTTGTCATCGGTATGTTACTTGCCCGAGATTCGATCGTCGGTATCTCAATACCTAGTTCAATCCCGTTACCGGCAAGTCTCTTTACTCGTTTCGTAATACATCATCTTGCAACTAACTCATTAATTGTAATGCTTGCAAGGCTTATGTGATGTGCATAACCAAGAGGGCCCAGAGATACCTCTCCGACAATCGGAGTGACAAATCCTAATCTTGAAATACGCCAACCCAACATGTACCTTTGGAGACACCTGTAGAGCTCCTTTATAATCACCCAGTTACGTTGTGATGTTTGGTAGCACACAAAGTGTTCCTCCGGCAAACGGGAGTTGCATAATCTCATAGTCATAGGAACATGTATAAGTCATGAAGAAAGCAATAGCAACATACTAAACGATCGGGTGCTAAGCTAATGGAATGGGTCATGTCAATCACGTAATTCTCCTAATGATGTGATCCCATTAATCAAATGACAACACATGTCTATGGTTAGGAAACATAACCATCTTTGATTAATGAGCTAGTCAAGTAGAGGCATACTAGTGACGTTTGGTTTGTCTATGTATTCACACAAGTATTATGTTTCCGGATAATACAATTCTAGCATGAATAATAAACATTTATCATGAAATAAGGAAATAAAATAATAACATTATTATTACCTCTAGGGCATATTTCCTTCAGGAGCATTGTCCATTGATCGGCCAGTGTATTTCGGCTGCACAATACTTTCGAATGAGAATGAGTAAGAGCGTTGCTACACACACACACAGTGCTCAGTCAATTTACAGAGGATCATATTGATCTAACCATACATGCATGGGATAAGATGAAGCACATCCGTTGGATGGAGCATCGTCCATTGATCGGCCAGTGCATTTCGGCTGCACAGTACTTTCGAATGAGTAAGAGTGTTGCTACATACATGACAATGCTCAGCCAATTTACAGACGATCCTATTGATCTAACCATACATGCATGGGATAAGATAAAGCACATCCACTGGATGGATCATCGTCCATTGATCAGCTAGTGCGTTTTGTTAAACTGTATATTGTTAGGATATAGGAGTCTGTTAATATTGTACTTATCTCTTGTAACCAACCTGTAATCTGTGCCCTAGTTGCACCCATATAAATACATCCCGAGGCCACCATGCTAGGTGCGCCGATCCAATCTGTATCAGGCCTACCCGCGTGATTGCACCATGGGCTCTCTTGCGGCTTCCGCTTCCTCTTCCTCTGCCCTAACCACGATCTCCTTGCCCGCCGCCTTCAATGGGCCGCCAACTTCTGCCGTCCCTCCTCCCTCCGCCAGCCTGATCACCGCCAAACTCACCACCTCCAATTTCCTCCTCTCGAAGGCTCAAGTTCTCCCCCCTCTGCGCATAGCCGGTGCCACAGGCTACATCGATGGCACTCTCCCGGCCCCTCCCAAGCTTCTGGACCCCGATGACAAGGGGGTTGGTGCTCCCAATCTTGAATACACCAGCTGGTTCTGCCAGGACCAGATCGTCCTCAACTATCTCCTTGCCTCTCTCTCTCTGATGAGGTATTGCAGCAGGTGGATCGGCTGGAAACTTATCGTGCCATCTGGGCTCATGTCGAGGAGATGTGCACCACCCACTGCCGCGCCAGCATCGTCCAGATCAAACTGGACATGGCTGTCTTCAGGAAAGGAACTCTTTCCATGGCAGACTACTTTGTCAAGATCCGCGCCAACGCCGACCAGCTTGCAGCTGTTGGCCGCCCCATGCGCGAGGAGGACATCATCACCGTCGTCATCACCGGCCTCGACAGCGACTACGAGCCCCTCATCACAGCGTACACCACCCGTCCCGAGGGCATGTCCCTTGGTGAGTTCTACTCCCACGCGATCTCCTTCGAACGACGCAGTGAGTACTGAAAGATCGTGGATGTCGCCTAGAGGGGGGGGGGTGAGTAGGTGTTTTAAAATAATTACGGTTTAGGCTAGAACAAATGCGGAATAAACCTAGTGGTTAATTTGTCAAGCATAAAACATAAAACAACTAGACTCACCTATGTGCACCAACAACTTATGCTAAGCAAGATAAGCAACTATGAGATAGCAAGATATATGACCAAGAACAATATGGATATCACAAAGTAAAGTGCATAAGTAAAGTGCTCGAGTAAGAGATAACCGAGGCACGCGGAGACGACGATGTATCCCGAAGTTCACACCCTTGCGGATGCTAATCTCCGTTTGGAGCGGTGTGGAGGCACAATGATCCCAAGAAGCCACTAGGGCCACCGTAATCTCCTCACGCCCTCGCACAATGCAAGATGCCATGATTCCACCAAGGGACCCTTGAGGGCGGTCACCGAACCTGTACAAATGGCAACCCTTGGGGGCGGTCACCGAACCCGTACACTTTGGCAACCCTTGGGGGCGGTCACCGGAACCCGTCAAATTGCTCGGGGCGATCTCCACAACCTAATTGGAGACCCCGACGCTTGCCCGGAGCTTTACACCACAATGATTGAGCTCCGACCACCACCAACTGTCTAGGGAGCCCAAGCACCCAAGAGGAACAAGCTCAAGGGTACCAAGCACCCAAGAGTAATAAGCTTCTCAACTTGTAACTTCCACGTATCACCGTGGAGAACTCAAACCGATGCACCAAATGCAATGGCAAGGGCACACGGAGTGCCCAAGTCCTTCTCTCTCAAATCCCACCGAAGCAACTAATGCTAGGGAGGAAAATGAGAGGAAGAACAAGAAGAAGAACACCAAGAACTCCAAGATCTAGATCCAAGGGGTTCCCCTCACATAGAGGAGAAAGTGATTGGTGGAAACATGGATCTAGATCTCCTCTCTCTTTTCCCTCAAAAACTAGCAAGAATCCATGGAGGGATTGAGAGTTAGCAAGCTCGAAGAAGGTCAACAATGGGGGAAGAACACGAGCTCAAAGGATAAGGTTGAATGGGGAAGAAGACCCCCTTTTATGAGAGCTCTCGAATCCAACCGTTATGTGCTCAGTCCGCGCACGAGCGGTACTACCTCCCTGGCGGTAGAACACGGAGAGCCGAGCGAAACAGAGTGTGAGGCAGAGCCGTATGAGTGGCACTACCGCTGAAGCCAGCGGTACTACCGTTGGCCGCAGCGGTACTGTCGCTTGGCCCAGCGGTACTACCGCTAGGACAGCGCACAACGCCTACCACGAGCACAGGGAGAAGGAACAGGGAGGAGGGCCATTGAGCGGCACTAGGGGCGGTGGTAGCCGCGGTACTACCGCACATGAGCGGTACTACCGCTCCTACTGCCGCCGAACTCGACACGAGAAAACCATGTCTCGAGTCGAGGCGGTACCAGCGCGGAACCGGAGCCGAACTACCGCTTATGGCCATGGGCGGTACTACCGCTTGTGGGGATACGCAGTACTGCCGCTCCGGCCCAGCGGTACTACCATTCGCGCCATCCTAAAGCCACTTCCACAAAAACAAGTAAACTCCACCGAAAACCAGAACTGCCATAACTTCTGCATATGAGCTTCGAATTGAGCAAACTCAAGCTTGTTGGAAACAAGACAACGAGTAGCATCAAAACAACGAAGGTATGCCTAAAAATGGAGGAGTGAAACCACCAACAGAGAAGAACGGGCATAACCTCCAACATCGAAAACATCATAGAAGATGCAAGCGAACTCTATTTTTGATGAACTCGAGCTTGTCACCAAGATGATAAGAAGCTCCAAAACTCACAAAGAGAACCAAACAAGAACCAAGAAAGATGATGCAAGGATGCAATGGTTTGAGCTCTCTACGAACGATACGATCAAGCTACTCATCGAGAGCCCCCCTTGATAGTACGGCAATCGATCCTATAACCCGGTCTCCCAACTACCACCATGAGACCAGAAAAATAGAAAACCTATCAAGGGCAAACCTTTGTCTTGCACATAGTCCACTTGAGCTAGATGATGACGATATTGACTTCCTCAAGTTGGACCACCTTTCTTGATTGTGTTGGCTCGATGAAGACTAGTTGATTGCTCCCCCATACTCCACTATGGGTGAGCCACTCTTCGGCACATCTTCATAAATCCATTGTTACCACAATGGACGACAAGCTTCAAGCATTTGATCTCTTCATGATGCTCCATTTGAACTTGCACATCGCAGCCTAACCCCACAAAGAAACCTCATGAAACCCATGGGTTAGCAAAAAAAGCGTAATGGACAATGCTTACCATACCATGGGATCACTTGATCCCTCAGTACATCTTGTACGCTTTGTGTGTTGATCAACTTGATTCATTCTTGACTTAATCTTGATCAACCTTGAATCTTTCCAATTCTCTTCATTTGGATGATGTCTTGAAGGTAGACATGAATGATCACACAATCTTCTTCTTCAAGACATGCTTGCAATAAGCTTAACACTCACATGACCAATCTTTGGATAATTCCTTGAATAGCACCTTGGTCGACACAAACTCTCCTTGAAACCAACACATGTACTCAAAGAAAAGCATATGGACAAAACCTTCAAATATAACTCAAGGCAACCATTAGTCCATCGCGATTGTCATCAATTACCGAAACCAAACATGGGGCACCGCATGTTGTTTCAAGTACAACGCTGCTCATCTTCATCTTCAGCATGGCAGCTCCTCTGTCAACTACGTCGCCCGGGACCCCAACGGCAACACCAATAACAACACCAATCGGGGTAAGGGCAACTACCGCGGCAACTTTGGAGATCGCAGAAGCTACAACAACAATTCCCATGGCGGCGATCGGGGGAACCGCGGCGGCGGCGGCGTGCGCCAACAAGGCAATTTTGGTGGAAACCGCGGCGATGATCGCGGTGACTACGGTGACCGCGATGATAACCACGTCCAGTGTCAGCTCTGCCATGGCCCCGGGCATTATGCCTGGGAGTGCGGCCAGTGTTCCAACCATGCGTTTCAACCTCAATAGTCCAAGATGGCTGGGCTTGCTGCGGCTTCTCCTCCTTCCATCTTAGGTGACCCTGCCTGGTTCACTGACACCGGGGCCACGGACCACATCACTGGTGATCTGGATCGCCTCATGGTCCGGGAGAAGTACCCAGGAAGAGATCGCATCCACACGGCTGACAAATCAGGTTTGCACATTCCTCATCGTGGTCATGCAATTCTTCCTACTCCCTCTACTAATCTCAAACTTCGCAATATCTTGCATGTTCCTAATGCTGACAAGAACCTTCTTTCTGTCAATCGTCTTGCTGTTGATAATCATGCTTATCTAAAGTATTATCCTACACATTTTCTTATGAAGAATTTGATCACCAAGAGGGTTCTACTTCAAGGCAGATGTGAAAATGGGCTTTACCCCATTCGGCCATCACCTCATCATGTTCTGTCTTCGGTTAGGTTGTCAGCCGAAGATTGGCACGCTAGGCTTGGCCACCCATCCACTCAAGTCATTCAGCACATTTTATCATCCAATAAACTAGTTTCCTCTAGTCGGTCTATGACCCATGTGTGTAATGCATGTCAACAAGGCAAAGCACACCAGCTTCCTTTTCGTAGATCCTCAAGTGTTTCTTCCTTTCCATTAGAACTTATTTTTTCAGATGTGTGGGGACCCGCCAAAACATCATCTGGTGGGTTCCAGTACTATGTCTCTTTTATTCATGATTATAGTAATTTTGTGTGGATCTATCTTCTCAAAAGAAAATGTGATGTGTTTGATGTTTTTCGTGACTTCCTTGCTCATGTTGAACACCTTCTATCTCACAAGATTTTATGTGTTCAATCCGATTGGGGTGGGGAGTACGAGAAGCTTAGCAACACATTTTTTCGTCAACTTGGCATTATGCATCATGTCTTTTGCCCCCCACACACCAGCAAAATGGTTCAGCTGAAAGGAAGCAGCGTCATATTGTTGACATGGGGCTCTCTTTACTATCACATGCGTCTATGCCGCTACGCTTTTGGGATGAGGCCTATCTTTCGGCATGCTAGACTTCCTAGTCGTGTCATTGGCAACCTTAGTCCTATGGAAAAATTGTTCAACACCAAACCAGACTACACGTCACTTCATACGTTTGGTTGTGCTTGCTGGCCCAACATGCGTCCCTACAACACCCACAAACTTGCCTTTTGATCCAAACAGTGTGTGTTCGTTGGCTATAGCATTCGCCAAAAAAGGTATAAATGTCTTCATCTACCTACAACTCGTGTCTATATCTCTAGAGATGTCACGTTTGATGAAAAAAATCCTTTTGCCAGCCCTTCTGCCTCTCCCATACCACCTCGCGTTGCAGAACAAACCATCCTTTTATTCCCGCATGACCACATGAACTATGCTATATCCGCTTTGTCTACTAATATGGATGCAGGATCTCCTTCGGCGCAGAAGATCCCAGGTGTGACAGCCGCTCCCGCGTCCCAGGAAGATCCGGGCACAGGATCCGGAGTTGATCCGGCCTCGGATCACGTGGCCTCTCCCGACAGCGACGCGCCAGGCGACAGCGGGGAGGCGCATCACCCGTTGGCCCATGTGGCGGCCTGCGACGGCCCGGTTGCCACTTCGCCATTGGCCTGGTTCCCTTCGCCCCCGACCCGCCACAGGCTGCTGCCCACGTGCCCGCTCGCCAGCCGGTGGGCCGGCCCTGTTCCGCGATAGGCGCGCCCGCGTCACCTAGTCCCTCCTCGGGATCGCCGCTGGATGCATCTGCTGCGCCTGCTGGCGACACGGGATCCCAGGAGGATCTGATTCTCTCCTCGGCTGTCGCCCCCGGATCCTCTGTGCCTGTGTCTACTGCACCTCCTGCCCATGCAATGGTGACATGCACACATGATCATACTCACAAAGTTGCGCACCGTACGGATGGTACCGTCAACTATGATCCATCCAGACATGCGTTTCTGGTCTCCAGGGAACCCCGTGATCATTGTGAGGCCATGGCATCTCCCGCTTGGCGTGCTACTATGCAGTTTGAGCTCGATGCCCTTCGTCAAAATGGTACGTGGACCTTAGTTCCACCACCACCTCATGTCAATGTGATCGACTGCAAATGGGTTTTTAAAGTCAAGTACAAGGCTGATGGCACTGTTGATCATCACATGGCTCGTCTTGTTGCCAAAGGGTTCAAGCAACCCTATGGTCTCGATTATGATGATACATTCAGTCCGGTTGTCAAACCAGTTACTGTTCGCCTAGTTCTTTCCATTGTTGTCTCTCGAGGTTGGTGCTACGCCAGTTGGATGTTCGGAATGCTTTTCTTCATGGAGTTCTTCAGGAACATATGTATATACGACAACCTCCTGGATTTGTGGATCCTGCTGCTCCTCGGCATTTGTGCAAGCTGAGGAAAGCCATCTATGGACTTAAGCAGGCCCCCAGAGCCTGGTATTCTCGGTTAAGCTCTCGCCTACTTCAACTTGGTTTTGTGGCATCTAAAGCAGGCACCTCTCTATTTATTTTTCATCATGGCAGTTTCACCATGTTCATGCTTGTCTATGTGGATGACATCATTGTGGCAAGCTCATCGGCCATTGCAACGACCAAGTTACTTGCTAATCTTCATGCCACGTTTGCTCTCAAGGATCTTGGTCCCTTGCATTTTTTCCTTGGAGTTGAGGTGAAATCATCGCCACATGGGATTGTGCTCACTCAACAAAAAGTACATTGGCGACATTCTTCACCGTGCTAACATGGAAAATTGCAAGGTCTCCACTACTCCCATGTCCTCAAGTGAGAAGATCAGCAAGGATAGTGGGGCATCTCTCTCTCTCTTGGGATGACAGTACTAAATACTGTAGCCTGGTTGGAGCACTTCAGTATCTGATGTTGACGAGGCCGGATATTTCCTTTGCTATGAGTCGTGTTTGTCAATTTCTTCATGCACCAACGACTGCGCATTTTTTGGCAGCTAAAAGGATCTTGAGGTATTTGAAGTACACTCGTGGTATGAGTCTGTCTATTCGCAAGTCACCTTCAATGGTGTTGAGTTGCTTCTCTAATGCGGACTGGGCCGGATGCAGTGACGATCGCAGGTCTACAGGAGGGTTTGCTGTTTTTCTTGGTCCCAACCTTGTCTCTTGGAGCTCTAGAAAGCAGGCCACAGTCTCTCGATCCAGCACGGAATCTGAGTACAAGGCCATTGCCAATGGTGCAGCTGAGATAATCTGGATACAGTCAGTTCTTGGAGAACTTGGAATCTTTATGCCATGACCTCCAATAATGTGGTGTGACAACCTGGGTGCCACTTATTTGTCTGCAAATCTTGTGTTTCATGCCAGAACCAAGCACATAGAGGTGGATTTCCACTTTGTTTGCGAACGAGTTGCAACCAAAGCATTGGATGTTAGGTTCATCTCTTTCAAGGAACAAGTTGTTGACATTTTCACCAAACCACTAGCTGAGGCGCCTTTTGTCTCAAATAGATACAATCTGAATCTTCACGAAGGAAGTTCAGATTGACATTGATTGGACAGTGCTCAGCCAATTTACAAACGATCCTATTGATCTAACCATACATGCATGGGATGAGATAAAGCACATCCGCTGGATGGAGCATCATCCATTGATCCGCTAGTGCGTTTTGTTAAACTGTATATTGTTAGGATATAGAAGTCTGTTAATATTGTACTTATCTCCTGTAACCAACATGTAATCTGTGCCCTAGTTGCACCCATATAAATACATCCCGAGGCCACCATGTTAGGTGCATCGATCCAATCTTCTTCTTTGTTTCACACGTTTCGATTGCACGGTACTTCCGAATGAGTAAGAGTGCTGCTACACAAAGAACAATGCTCAGTTGATTTACAGACTATCCTATTGATCTAACCATACATGCATGGGATAAAATGAAGCACATCCGCTAGATGGAGCATCGTTCATTGATCGGCCTGTGAGCTGCTACACTCACTAGATGCATGGACATCATATTCATCTTTTTTTAACACAGTACACAGACGTTGATATGTTATTTACAGTCAATTAATGTTGTGTGGTAACTCTTTGTACATAATTGCATGCTTTAGATTTAACTTTGCCACTGTTTTCCCAACTTTTTTGTTTTTTCACTAGAATGAAAACCCCATTTTATCTTGTGTTCCGCAAAAAATAAGCTTCACTGCAATGAAGAAAATAGGTAGTTGACCTTCCAAGAATAGATTCTGACCATGCTTACCATAAGATGGTAGGATGACTGCAACACAATTGGAACCTAATTGAATTTACTGATAAACTAATGTTGGTGGTTGTGGCGGTTGGCGGTGATGCTCCCTGCTCAGCTTGTTGTGCTCATGCCTCAAGGCTCCCTTATGAAACTTGGCAGTGGAATAGGTACTCGGGGCAAAATTCTTGCACTTGCTATAGATGGTGCCAATGATGGCGACATCCTTGTGCCGTTGTGCGTTGGGTGCCTTCCTGAAGGCTTCATTGTGGTGTTCATGCTACTGCCGGGAGTATTAGGTGGTCCTCGGGTGAAAACCGAAGCTCCGTCGGAGTGACCGGTGACAACACATATGTCTTTACCTTCTTGGAGGCACCGACTTGAAATCCTCGACTCTCATGGAGCGGCGGGTTCATGGTAGTTGTGCACGATTGCCATGTGGTTGGGGTGGTGGCTCCGGACGGTGGATGTAACACTACAAAAAAAAGACACATCCGTGACATTTTGGGCCGAATGAATTTTTTTCTGTCATACATATGACACTTCTATGACGATAATTGTGACAAAATCCGGTATCATCATAGATGTGGTGGGCTCCTACTTCTATGACAAAAAATCATCATAGAAAATGGGCTTTTTGTCCTGGGCGGGCCGGAGACGCAGTTGCATGACATTCTTTGGGCCTTCCATGGCGGAAAAAACCGTGGTAGAAGCGAGGGGGAGGAAAATTTCGGGGAGTTCCCGGTTACGGTGGGAGGTCGGGGGCCGAGCGATGCGCATTTCTCTCGTACACGTACGTGCGTGTGTGCGAGGCGTTGGCTCTAACTGAACCCGAGCGAGGAGTTGGGCTCTAACTGAACCCGAGCGATTGCACTGCAGGCTACGCGTTACTGAACCCGATCGATCGATCGATGGCTGTTAACTGAATCAGATCGAGCGATTCCTTCGCGACTGCTGCTAACTGAAGCCGATCGATTGGATGAATAGTGAGTGTTGCGTGGGGGGGGGGAGGGGGGAGGGGGGTTGGATGAACAGTGAGCGGTGGCGTTGCCTCTGGATGAACAGGACCCGTGGTATGGAGGGCTGGATGAACAGTAGACGGTGGAGGGGTGGTTGAATAGGACCCCATGGTGTGGAGGGCTGGATGAACAGTAGACGGTGGAGGGGTGCCTGTGGAGGGGTGGTTGAACAGTAGCCGGTGGAGTAGCGCGCGGTGGAGGCTGGATGAACAGGAGCCCGTGGAGGCTGGAGGAGGTCGACGGTAGCCCGTGGAGGCTGGAGGAGGTCGACGGTGGAGATGAACAGTATCCCATGGAGTCCCGTTTTGCGGTACGCCACACCCCTCCCAATGAACAGGAGCCCTGTTTCGACCGTAGGAGGTCCGTTTCGTCCGTTTTGCGGTACGCCACACCCCTCCCGATCACACTACAAGAAATATGTCAACTTATGACCTTCTGTCAGTGACCCTCGAAGAATTGGTCATAAATTTATGACCATTTTAGACCAATTGGTCAAAAGCTGTTCAGGGGGCTCCAAACCCTAAACCATTGCGACCATTTTGGTCAGAAAGGTCGTAATTTTCTTACACGAAATGGTCACAAAGCAAACCGTGCTAGTCCGCTGCCTTATTTCTAGTTGTTAATGACCAATATAGATGGTCATAGCCTAGTAGATTGTGGTGGGTTGTGATGACTAGGCGCCATCTCATCAGTTTTGCCTATGTGTCATGTCCATGTGGCAGTTTTTGCCCTAGGTTGTGAAGCAACCTATATTTCTATCATTCCCAAAATTCCCAAAAAAATCTCATAAATTCTTTGGGGCATATCTTCATCAAATATGTAAAAATCCTTCCTTGCCTAGTTCAAAACTAATTCAACAATATTCATTTTCCTATTATGTTCACAACAACACTTTATGAAGGAAGTGCTATTTATATATTCTTGATTGCCCTCGGAATTTTTGGGCACTCTTTCCTATCCAAATCATTACCGCATGACAAAATTCAGCTCCATTTGCCTAGCAAATCTTCCTCGGCAAATTTCCAAAGTTTTTGTCCACCTAGAAGCATTGTGAAGGAAGTACCTTTTTTATATCTCTAAATGACATGAAATTTATACAGTTCCTTCATATGCCCAAATTATCACCCTCCTCCAAATTGCAGCTCAGTCAAATCATCTATGTGAGCCCAGGTTCAATTTATATTTTATGGCCAAATTGGCACGTTGCAAAGCAAGTGTTATATAGACCCCTCCTATTACCCTAAAACTTTTTGGGCACTCTTCCATACCCAAATAATTGCCACATGATAATATTCAGCTCAATTTTCCTAGTAAATCTTTCTCAGGAAATTTCCAAAGTTTCTACCTTGAGAGAAGCTTTGTGAAGTAAGTACTAGCTAGGCTTACCCAAATGATCTGAAAATTTACCAGCGCATGACCATACCTAACTAACTTACCTGCACCAATTTTTAGCTCATTTCATTCATCCAATCTCTCTCACTAGTTTTCCCAAGTTTTTGTCCATAGAAGAGCATTGTGAAGGAAGTACTACTTTGGCATGTCAAAATGATATCAATTTTCTACAATGCTTTCCTATGCCCAAATAACCATCCTCCACCAAATTTCAGCTCAATCCATTCATTATTTTGAGCCCAGCTTCAACATTCATATTTTTGTCCAGTGTGGTACTTTGCAAAGAAAGTACCACCTAGGATCCTCCTTTTGAGCTTAAAATTTGTGAATACATTATCCTTAGTAGATGATCATCCTCGGCAAAAACTCACGCCCATTGGCCATGTGCATTTCCCGTACCGCTAATCAAACACTTGGCTGCTTATTCATGTTTGAGCAACGATCGGTCTCCTCGTGAGAATCTTATGTTGTGATTTTCTTCCTAGCACCTACATGGGGAGTGCCCAACCCACTAGACATGCCTAGGCCGCCCGGAACACATGGCAACGCCACGGCCACGCGGTGACCACGCGGCGGGCATGCGAGTTTACGCGCTCTAGAGTTGGGGGCCTCGGCCACCACCCAAACCTCGACGTATCGCCACCAAACCATGTATTTATGATTAAATAGATACTTATGTACCTAGAAATGATTTTTGGAAAAAAATAAATAGCAAACTATGAGGCAGTTGCAGTTCAAATTTAACCCGCTTCCAACTGAATCGACGGGAATTTTTCTTTTTCACCAGAGGTGGATCAAAACTTTTGACACCCAACCATTTTGTCAATTGTGCATTAAATATGTCCTAGTATTTTATAAAAATTATTTGGTACAATTTTGCAACAAATATATGGTAGGTCCTTCACAAAAAAACCTCATTTCAGGCACTCGAAAAATGGAAAATGAATTTTCCGTGCAAAGAAAATGAAAACTCCCTGTGGCAACATTGTTTGGAATTCCAAGATGCACCCTTGTGCACAATATGAGATCATTTGAACAAACTATGCCATGAATGTGGCCATAAGATTGATCGTTTGGGTTGAAATACATGAATCTTCACACATGATAGCTCATTTCTGAGAACACTTTTTTAAAATAATTACCGTATTACAAGTTTATTATTTTTCCTGGAAACTTGGTCACATATAATGATACAATGCGAAGGTTTTCCAATTTTTTGATTTTTTTTGAAATTTTTATGCCCGTTTCAAAATGCGGTCAAAACGGCGGGCTAGACCGTTCCTAGCTAGTGGTTGAATCTTGGAATTTTTTTGGTGTTTCTATGATTAAATAGATACTTATGTACCTAGAAATGATTTTTGGAAAAAATAAAGAGCAAACTATGAGGCAGCTACAGTTCAAATTTGACCCGTTTCCAACTGAATCGACGACAATTTGTCTTTTTCACCAGAGGTGGATCAAAACTTTTTTCACCCAACCATTTGGTCAATTGTGCATTATATATGTCCTAGTATTTTATAAAATTGATTCGGTCCAATTTTGCAACAATTATTTGGTAGTTCCTTCACAAAAAAACCTCCTTTCGGGTACTCGGAAAATGAAAAATGGTTTTTTCTTCCAAAGAAAATGAAAACTTCCTTAGGCAACATTTTTTGCCATTCCAATATGCACCCTTGTGCACAATAGGAGATCATTTGAACAAACTATGCCACGAATGTGGCCATAAGATTGATCATTTGGCTTGAAAGCCATGAATCTTCAGAGATGATAGCTCATTTCTGAGAACACCTTTTAAAAATAATTGCCTTATTACAAGTTTGTTATTTTTCCTGGGAACTTGGCCACATATAATGACACAATGCGAAGGTTTCCCAATTTTTTGATTTTTTTTGAATTTTTTATGCCCGTTTCAAAATGCGGTCAAAACGGCGGGCATGACCGTTCCTAGCTAGTGGTTGAATCTTGGAAAACTTTTGGTGTTTCTCTGATTAAATAGATACTTATGTACCTAGAAATAATTTTTGTAAAAAATAAATAGCAAACTATGAGGCAGCTGCAGTTCAAATTTGACCCGCTTCCAGCTGAATCGGCAGAAATTTGTCTTTTTCACGAGAGGTGGATCAAAACTTTTTACACCCAACCATTTTATCAATTGTGCATTAAATATGTCCTAGTATTTTAGAAAATTGATTTGGTCCAATTTTGCAACAATTATTTGGTAGTTCCTTCACAAAAAAACCTCCTTTCGGGCACTCGGAAAATGAAAAATGGTTTTTTCGTCCAAAGAAAACGAAAACTTCCTTAGGCAACACTGTTTGTGCCGGGGCTGCTGATCCACGGGCACCTATGGGGCCGGCGGACCGGGTCCCTTTCAGTTCGGCGGGGGCGGAGGTCGCGCAAAGAGCAGATCGAGGCGAAGCACGCGAGCGATTTACCCAGGTTCGGGCCGCACGGATGCGTAAAACCCTACTCCTGCTTTGTGGTTTGGTATTGATTTCTAGCTTGGGAGCGCGGAGTGCTACAGTACACACCGGCGGCTAGCAAGACCGAGCGTGAGTGGACGAACTGGCTAACTCCCCCTCTGCGGTGCATCGGGCCTCCTTTTATATGCTCAAGGGGTTACCGACATGGCAACGGAGGTAAAGGGCAAAAATGGAAAGGTGTTGTGGTAGGTACAGCTACCTGCTACAGTGCTATCATACCTAACCCTGGCGGCAGGGGACAAGGGCATTAATTGCCCGTCTGTGTCGCCTAGACAGTACCGAAAGGGACCGCTAGGGACGCCACCGTTTGCCACGATGGTTATCTTGTCAGCGCCTGCTTGCCACCTCGCACCCCTAGCTGCACGGCCTCCTGCCACGTGTGCTCGGGAGGGTCCCAGAGCGACACGTTGGCAGGTGTGCTGGAGCGCGGGCGCAAAGTGGGGGTTTCCCGCGGCAAGCTCTTTGCCGCGATCGTCGTCTTGTCGTGTTCGGGAGCTTGTCGCTCACCGGGCCTTGCCGGACCGCGTGGCGTGCCGCGGCAAGTTCCTTGAGATGCGCCAGAGATGCCTCGAGTGGCCTTCCCGGCAAGCTCCTCTTGCCGGGGTCTTGTCTTCTTCCCGGCCAACTTCTCTTGCCGGGGCCTTGGTTGGCCTTCCCGGCAAGCTCCTCTTGCCGGGGCCTTGGTTTGAGTACTTTGTTCTTGAATGGCTCCAAAGGAACCACGGAGGACCTTGGAGGTCATCCGGCAAGCCTTGCCGCGGGATGCTGCGACTGCCCGTGCAAAAGTTCGGGATACTAGGGTACCCCTATTCTAGTACACCGACAGGAGCCCCCGGGCCTGGGCCAGACACGGTGCCGAGCGCTGTTGGGCCAGGCCCAAAACAGTGCACGGGCACGCGCGGCCTAGGTCACGCCGCATATCTGTCCGCTTCCACCGCGCACGCCCAGAACGGCACGCGTCAAACGCGGCGTCGTGGGTGACGTGGGCGGCGTGTGCGGGGCTAAGCCCCGCGAGCATGCGTCAAGCCATGATGAAGGGGGCGGTTCACGCCCTCCTACCTAAACGGAGGTAGGCGTGGGGCCGTGGTGCATTTACTGGATGGGGCCGGTGCGCGGTTTTCGAGGCGCCTACTCCCCGCGATCACGGGGTGGGGCGAGGCCGCCTCATCCGTCGCCTCGGCTCTGCATCCCCGCCACGCGGCTCCCATGCGCTTGGGGTCGCGGACGGTGGTAGTGGGAAACTGGGCCGTTGCGAGCAGAGGCAGCGGGTTGGCCCCGACTCCCTGCTCTTCCCGTGCCTTGATTCGCTGAGCGGGGCGGCCGAGCCCCCACCTCGCTCCTTTAAAAAGAGCGGGAGGGGAGCACAGAAGCCCGCACTCTCTCATCTCCTCCTTTCTTCAGCTTCTGCTCCCTTTCTCCCATTCGCCATGGAGAAAGGGAACCCTGGCCCTTCATCGGTGGCGGCGAGGGTCGCCGCCAGACAGCGCACCCCTCCCTCTCCCACGCTCGTGGTGGCAGAGCCAGCCATAAGGGGAAGAGGGAGGGAGCAAGGTCGTGGACGAGGTCGAGGCACTCGGGGAAGAGGCGGACGGGGCGGCGCGCCAGCTTCGCCTCCGCCGGCGGTTCCTCTCCCCGCGGCGGTCCATATAGGGGATGACCCTTGCGAGTTCTTCGCCAGGCTGCCGGGCGCCTCGTCGTCACCTCCGTCTTCCAGCTCCGTTTGCGAGCGCGATGGAGTTGGACCCGCCCGAGACACTGAGACTGCACATGAGGGGCTGTGGGATCAGCGGCACGCGAGTCCGCGTTGTATTCCCAGCCCCTAATGTGATGTATCTCGATCGAGGGTGGAAGACGTTCGCCCGTATCCACAGCCTGATGGAGGGGTTTACCCTCCATTTTAAGTTGATGGAGGGTGATCTCCTCTCCGTCAAGGCCTTCGGGTGCTTCGGCACCCGGGCGAAGTGCTGCGTGGACAGCTCCTCCAATAGTGAAGGCTCCCCCTCAAGCGAGAGTGACGAGGGGGAGAGCGACAGCGATGATGAGGGTAGCGGGCGGCGGGATGGCGGGTCCGACTAGGTGTCGGGCGCCGCTCCGTGCGGCACCGGTGACCCCATCATCCGTGTCGCCGGCTCCTTGAACTCCCCGGGGTCGTCTCCTTGGGCGGCTGGCGTAGGGAGGCTGTGGAAGGGGAAGAGGGTTGGCGACAAGGCCGTCAGGTCGGAGTACGAGGGCGTGGTGCCCTCGACAGCATGCTGACGTCCTGCCGCCCCGTCTTCGAGCCCCGCTTCCGGCGCCGCCATCACCGTCCAGCCTTCGGACGGCCCCCGGGATGTTCTCTTGGTGTCTTCTGGCGCCCGTAGCTCACCTAGGCGCCCCTTTTGCCCTTTTCGCCTCCTTGACCTACCTCCTGAAGAGAGGGACAGGAAAGGGATTACGGGCATCTTATCTTTTTAATTTGTAAGCCTTCGGGCCTTAGCTGTATCTGAAACTTGTAATCCTCTCTTTCATGTTTTTCATCCCCTATGGACTGTACCTGAGCGGGATGTTTTTTAATGAAAAGGGGATGCTTGCCGGGTTATTTGTCTCGCGGGTTGAACCCACGCCAAGGAGCAAATCCTTGGTATCCCTCGGACAGACATTTCGTCTCCCGGCAACAGGCCTTGCCGCCTTCCCACGTCGCTCGACCTTTCTCACGCCTTTGACGGAGGCGGGAACGAGGTGGGTGCGCCCTCCTCGTTTCATCCCTTTGCTGTCGCGACTACGACCAAACTTGGCCCCGGGAACGAGCCCCAGGGCCTAGAGTTGAGGGAGCACGGCAGTTTTCGGGAAGAAACGCGGTTTCGCATTCCCCAGTCCATAAGAGGATGCATGATGAGGGACGAAAGACTTATCTGATATCGCAGCCCCCGGCAACTCCGGCTTGCCGGGGATGGATCTTGGCACGCGCAGCCCCCCAGCGACACTGGCTTGCCGGGGCCCAGGTGCCGGTGCGCCCTTCTTCTCCTAAAGGCCAGGATATGCGAGCCCTGCGAACGAAAGAGAAGCAAAAGGACGGACACTCGACCTCTAAGCTAGGGGTTAGCCGCTGTTAGGCACTATCAACCCTAACCAAGGACGAGACTCGACCTAGCATGCATGCTATAACCCCGGGGTGTCAGCGCTTCATTTACTTGTGCTCAGGGTCTGCGCCTGGCTCTGTACAAAGGATTACATGCAACAGCGGCAAGACTTGTACAGAAGGGTGGTTGCCGGACAGGGTCCGACAACCGCGCCTTACGGGTAAAACTTACGAAGATGCTCGATGTTCCAGGAGTTGCTCACTGGTACGCCATCTTCGGTCTCAAGGCGGAGAGCGCCAGGCCTTGTGACTCGCTTCACCCGGTAAGGGCCTTCCCACTTCGGCGTCAACTTGTTGGAATTCTTGGCGGACTGAACGCGCCGAAGAACAAGGTCGCCTTCCTCGAGACTTCTGGCATTGACTCTGCGGCTATGGTAGTGGCGCAGAGCTTGCTGATAGCGAGCAGCTCGCACAGCAGCCTGAAGACGGTCTTCCTCAAGGAGCAGCGCGTCATCTTGTCACAGCCGCTCTTGCTCGAGCTCATCATAAGCGAGCACTCGAGGTGACCCGTATACGAGTTCCGTGGGGGTAATTGCCTCTGCTCCATAGACTAGAGCAAAGGGTGTCTGGCCAGTGGCTCGATTTGGCGTCGTTCTGATCGACCAAAGAGCCACCGGCAGCTCCTCGATCCAGTTCCTTCCGCACTCGTGCAGCCTGTCGAAAGTTCTGGTCTTGAGCCCGCGCAGCACTTCAGCATTTTCCCTCTCCGCTTGACCGTTGCTTCTCGGGTGAGCAACAGAAGCGAAGCAGATCTTGGCGCCAAGATCTTGGACGTATTGCATGAAGGTGCGGCTCGTGAATTGTGTACCGTTGTCGGTGATTATCCTGTTAGGGATCCCGAAGCGGCAAACAATCGACCTGAAGAACTTGACGGCTGACTGTGCGGTCACCTTCCTCGCTGGTTCCACTTCCGGCCACTTTGTGAACTTGTCGATTGCAACGTACAAGTACTCAAAGCCCCCGACAGCTCGGGGAAAGGGGCCGAGGATGTCGAGCCCCCAGACCGAAAATGGCCAGGATAAAGGGATCGTCTGGAGAGCTTGAGCTGGCTGGTGTATCTGCTTGGAATGGAACTGGCACGCTTCACACTTGGTTACTTGTGTAGTTGCATCCTGGAGGGCTGTTGGCCAGAAGAAACCTTGCCAGAATGCTTTGCCGACAAGTGCTCTTGCGCCAATGTGGTGACCACATATGCCTCCGTGTATCTCTGCCAACAGCTTTTGTCCGTCTTCCCGGTGAATACACTTCAATTTCACACCGTTGAGTCTTCTTCTGTACAGTGTCTTGTCGACAAACTGGTACATACTTGACTGCCGGGCTACTCTTTCCGCTTCTTCTTGCTCTTCGGGAAGTTCTCCTGTCTGAAGGAAACGGACGATCTGCTGTGCCCATGCTGGAGCTTGTGGCTCGACAACAAGGACTAAAGGCAATTCTGCGGCTGCGAGAACGTCCGCTTCTACGGCAAGAACCTGCGGCTCTGCCGGAGCTTGACGTTCCCCGACAAGCTTGCCGGGGCGAAACTTGCCGGGAGCTTCTGCTTCAACGGAACAAACCCTAGGGCTTGCCGGAGCATCTTGCTCCTCAGCGCTCTTAGTGTTGATCTTGGAGGCTGCTGCGGGAACATCCGCTTCTACGGCGAGAAGCTGCGTCTCTGCCGGATCTTGACGTTCCCCGACAAGCTTGCCGGAGCAAAACTTATCGGGAGCTTCTGCTTCGACGGAACAAACCCTAGGGCTTGCCGGAGCAGACTGCTCCTCAGCGCCTTCGGTGTTGATCTTAGGGACCTTCTCGGCGGCGGCTTCAGGAAGCTCTGCCAGCAAATAGTCACCTAAAATCAACTTCCTCTTCTTGCTCTGTCCAGTTGATGGCGTTACGGACGGCTGAGTCAGCTTGAGCACAAAGGTTCCTGGTTCCACAGGTAGCTCAAGTGCGGCGCACTTTGACAGGCCGTCAGCAATGGCGTTGTGAGCTCTTGGAACATGCTCCATTTGTAGGTTGTCAAAGTGTTCTTGTAGCTTTCTCACTTCGTCAACGTAAGCTTCCATCAACGGACTCTGATAATTCTTGTTTACTTGGCGGACGACAAGCTGTGAGTCACCCCTGACAATGAGCTTCTTGATCCCAAGGTCTGCCGCGATCCTGAGACCGGCAAGCAACCCCTCATACTCTGCAGTATTGTTTGTTGCTTGCTCCTTGGGAAAATGCATCTGGACTATGTACTTGAGGTGCTCTCCGGTGGGTGCGATAAGCAGCACACCAGCGCCGGCACCTTGCAGCGAGAAGGCACCATCAAAGTACATTAGCCACTCTTTGCTTGCTTCCTTGTTGGGGATGCTCGTTTCTAGAATTTCTTCATCTGGTGTCGGCGTCCATTCTGCTATAAATTCTGCCAATGCTTTGCTCTGGATAGTTGAAGTGCTTTCAAACTTGAGGCCAAAGCTTGACAGTTCCAGTGCCCACTCAACAATCCTGCCTGTCGCTTCTGGATTCTGCAGTATCTTCTTCAGCGGAAAGCGAGTGACGACTGTGATCTCATGTGCTTGGAAGTAATGGCGCAGCTTTCTCGAGGCCATGAGAAGGCCGAAAAGCAATTTCTGCACACCAGAATACCTTGACCTAGCCCCCTGTAGGAGGGAACTGACAAAGTAAACTGGGCGCTGCACCATTTTCTTCCGTGTCTCCTCGTGTATCTGCGCGGACCCATCTTTGTCGGGACCAGAGCTTGCCGGGGAAGCCCCCTGCTCGTCGCTGGATGTGTTTGCCGCGGTTGCGGGCTCATCATCTGCCTCCCTTGCAGCACTAACCACTTGATTGGTTGCCGCTATGTACAGCAGCAACTTCTCTTGTGGCTTAGGCGCGACAAGTATTGGAGGGGAGGACAGGTATCTCTTCAGGTCTTGCAGCGCAGCCTCCGCTTCCGGAGTCCATTTCATTGGACCTGCCTTTTTCAATAATTTGAAAAACGGCAGGGCGCGCTCAGCAGACCGAGAGATAAACCTGCTGAGAGCAGCCACGCAACCGGCAAGTTTCTGTACATCCTTGACGCGCTTCGGTGCTTCAATCTGCTCAATGGCCTTGATCTTGTCGGGATTGGCTTCAATTCCCCGCTGAGACACGAAGAACCCGAGAAGCTTGCCGGAGGGAACTCCAAACACACACTTCTCTGGGTTGAGCTTGAGGCTGATCTTGCGCAGATTCGCAAAGGTCTCGTCTAAATCTTGAATCAGGGTTGCTCTGTCCTTGCTCTTGACCACTATATCATCCATGTAGGCTTCCACATTTCTGTGTATTTGTGTCTCAAGAGCAACATGGACTACTCTTGCAAATGTCGAACCAGCATTTTTTAATCCGAAAGGCATGTACGAAACAGTACGTGCCACATGGAGTAATAAATGCGGTCTTCTCCTCATCCTCTTCTTCCATGAAGATCTGATGATATCCTGAGTATGCGCCAAGGAATGAAAGCAAATCACATCCGGCTGTGGAGTCAACAATCTGGTCAATGCGCGGCAAAGGAAATGGGTCTTTGGGACAAGCTTTGTTAACATCGGTAAAATCGATGCAAAGTCTCCATTTCCCGTTTGCCTTGCGCACGACTACAGGATTGGCCAACCACGTGGGATGGAGCACTCCTCTGACAAGGCCTGCTGCTTCCAGTTTCTTGATCTCTTCTGCAATGAATTCTTGGCGCTCCACTGCCTGCTTCCTGACTTTCTGCTTGACGGGCCACGCATGAGGACAAACGACAAGGTGGTGCTCAATCACTTTCCTGGGAACACCGGGGATGTTAGACGGCTGCCATGCAAACATGTCGACATTCGCCCGCAGGAAAGTAACGAGCGTGCTTTCCTATTTAGGGTCGAGCGTGGAACTGATGGTGAAGGTACCACCAGTGCCGTCCTCCTTGGCGGACACCTTCTTCGTCTCTGGCGGAGCTGCCATCGTCTTCTTGCACTTGCCGGTGGAGCTCGATGGTGCGTCCTCGACGGCAGCGCAGCACTCCGAAGAGGTGCGCTTGCCGGAGTGGGCATCAGAGCTCTTGCCGGACTTGGTCTTGCCGGTGGAGCTCGATGGTGCGTCCTCGACGGCAGCGCAGCACTCCGAAGAGGTGCGCTTGCCGGAGTGGGCATCAGAACTCTTGCCGGACTTGGTCTTCTTCCCCCCGGGAGCTTCAGCGGCAAGTGGATTGCGATCTGCCGTGGCTGCTGCTTCCCGGTAGATCTTGTCGGCACAGATAAGAGCATCCTTCTTGTCGCCAGGGACAGAAATGACGCTTATCGGGCCTGGCATCTTCAGCATGTTATATGCGTAGTGAGAGGCTGCCATGAACTTGGCGAGCGCTGGACGGCCAAGTATCCCATTGTAGGGCAATGGGATATCGGCAACGTCGAATGTGACCCTCTCAGTCCTGAAGTTTAGCTCGCTGCCAAATGTTACCGGCAGCGTGACCTTCCCCTTCGGCTTGCTCCTTCCCGGGTTGATTCCTTGGAATGTGCCGGTCTCTTCGAGCTCGCTGTCAGGGATTTGGAGTTTCTGGAGCACAGCGGAGGAGATCAGGTTCAAGCCGGCCCCGCCGTCAACTAACATCTTAGTGACCTTGAGGTTGCGGATAGTTGGTGAAACCAACATCGGCAGGCACCCGACCGCAGTTGTGCGATCAGGGTGGTCCTCAATGTCAAAGATGATAGGCATGCTGGACCATTTCAGAAGCTTGCGCGATTCGACAGGCGGTTCCGCTGCATTGACTTCCCGCGCCCATTGCTTGAGTTGGCGGTGTGAAGTGTGCAGAGAAGCACCGCCGTCAACGCACAAGACCTCTGTGGCTTTCTGAAACTCCTGTTCACTGGTCTCAACATCATCCATGTCTTCGTCGTCGTCATCTTCATCGTTGTCGCGGCCGTGAGGAGGCCTGTCTCCTTGCCGCTGCTTGGCCTTGCCGCGGCGTCCTCCCGGTCCGGCGCGCTTCTTGCCGGATTCTCCAGCACCCCCTTGGGCCCTCTCCTTGTCGCGCCGCTCGTACTCAGCTTTTTGCTGCTGGACAAGCTGCTCGACTTTCTTGCAGCTCCGGAGGTCATGGCCCTTGGTGCGGTGAATCTTGCAGTATTGGTTGTCAGAGCCGTCCTGCTTGTCGGCGGCCGCCACAGCCTGGCAGTTGGTGCATGCGGCAACCTCCTTGCCGGAGCTACTGACCTTGGCTCGCTTGGCGCCGCCGTCGCTGCCGGACTGCTCAACGACCAGCACCTCTTTGTTCTGCTTTTTCCTGTTGTTGTGCCGCTGGTTTTTCTTTGCCGGGGCGGCATCCTCGCTGTCAGATCCCCCTGCTCCAGTGCTTTCTCCGGGGAATTTCCTCCCTTCCTCAGCGCGTGCACACTTGTCGGCCAGGGCATATAGCTCGCTGACATCCCGAATCTTGCACATCGCCATCTCCTCCCGCATCCTGCGGTTACGCACGTTCTGATGGAACGCGCTGATTACCGCGGCAGGGTGGATATTTGGGATGTTGTGCTGTACACGGCTGAATCTCTGGATATACTTGCGCAGGGGCTCCCCTTCCTTCTGGACGAGCAGGTGAAGATCGCTCCCTTGGCCATGAGGTTTGTGGCCGCCTGTGAAGGCGCCGACAAACTGATGGCATAGATCAGCCCAGGAGGATATGGAGTTGTCCGGCAAGTGCATGAGCCAGGACCTGACGTTGGGCTTGAGCACCAACGGGAAGTAGTTGGCAAGGATCTTATCGTCCCGCCCCCCAGCAGCCTGCACCGCGATGGTGTAGATGCTGAGGAACTCCGACGGATGCGACTTGCCGTCATACTTCTCGGGTACATCTGGTTTGAAATTCTTCGTACTAGGCCACTGGACTTGCCGCAGCTCAGGAGTGAACGCAGGGCAACCTACCGCGTACGGCAAGTCGCCTGGCTCCTCCGGCGAATGCATGTCAACAGAGGGCCCAGCGCGCTGGTCTGATTGACGCCGCGCTTCTCTCCGGCGCTCGATGCGAGTACGAGCGTCTTCTTGTTGTCGTTCTTGAAGAACTTGGCGCTGATCGCGACGAGCTCGCGGATCTGACGACGCGGTGGAGTCGCTGTCGAGGTGGACCCGGCGAGCCGACGATCTCGGCCTTCGGGGTGGGGAGTGCACATTAGTTGCACCCCCACCAGTCTTGTCATCTCTGGCTCGTGCCTGGCTGGCTTGCCGCGGCTGAGACGCACTCGGCTGCCGTGGAGTGTCGCCGTTGGCGAAGCCGATGAGACTCTGGATAGCGGCCCTCCAGTCGTCGACCTTGTCCGCCGCTGGAGGGTAGTCTAGGAGCAGCTGAGCTCGCGCCAAAGCTTCTGCTGCGGTGGCGGGTGGCGGTGGCGAACGGTGCGAGGAGCGGGATATGCTCGGACTTCTAACTACGTTAGAAGGAGCAGTATCTCGTCCAGGCGACCGTGTCTCGCTCGCGCCAGCAGGTTGACGTGCATGGTGGTCCTGAGCGCTCCGAGATCCACCAGCTCGATCTTGATCTAGCAAACGCATGGTACTGTGAGTACCACGACGCTGCCGGTCCCGCGCCTCCTGAGATGGGCGCGGTGCATGCACGCACGCTGAGGTCTTGGAGTGCGCCCGGTCATTGTGGGAGCCGGCTACGCCGCTGGTGGGCAGCGCAGCCTTGTCCTGGGACCTGGCAGCACCGTGAGTTCCCTCGTCGACGCGTGTCCTTCCGCCGGTGCCTGCCCCACCAACCGTTTGCTCCGGCGGTGGCTGGCTCGGCGCGGACGGAGCAACAGCCTCCGAAACTTTCTTCTTCGGCGGCATGTTGATGAAGAAGATGAAGATCTAACTCGCGAGAACGCCGGATCTGGTTCACACAACTTCGACGCCCCCTACCTGGCGCGCCAGAGATGCCGGGGCTGCTGATCCACAGGCACCTATGGGACCGGCGGACCGGGTCCCTTTCAGTTTGGCGGGGGCGGAGGTCGCGCAAAGAGCAGATCGAGGCGAAGCACGCGAGCGATTTACCCAGGTTCGGGCCGCACGGATGCGTAAAACCCTACTCCTGCTTTGTGGTTTGGTATTGATTTCTAGCTCGGGAGCGCGGAGTGCTACAGTACACACCGGCGGCTAGCAAGACCGAGCGTGAGTGGACGAACTGGCTAACTCCCCCTCTCCGTTGCATCGGGCCTCCTTTTATATGCTCAAGGGGTTACCGACATGGCAACGGAGGTAAAGGGCAAAAATGGAAAGGTGCTGTGGTAGGTACAGCTACCTGCTACAGTGCTATCATACCTAACCCTGGCGGCAGGGGACAAGGGCATTAATTGCCCATCTGTGTCGCCTAGACAGTACCGAAAGGGACCGCTAGGGACGCCACCGTTTGCCACGATGGTTATCTTGTCAGAGCCTGCTTGCCACCTCGCACCCCTAGATGCACGGCCTCCTGCCACGTGTGCTCGGGAGGGTCCCAGAGCGACACGTTGGCAGGTGTGCTGGAGCGCGGGCGCGAAGTGGGGGTTTCCCGCGGCAAGCTCTTTGCCACGGTCGTCGTCTTGTCGTGTTCGGGAGCTTGTCGCTCACCGGGCCTTGCCGGACCGCGTGGCGTGCCGCGGCAAGTTCCTTGAGATGCGCCAGAGATGCCTCGAGTGGCCTTCCCGGCAAGCTCCTCTTGCCGGGGTCTTGTCTTCTTCCCGGCCAACTTCTCTTGCCGGGGCCTTGGTTGGCCTTCCCGGCAAGCTCCTCTTGCCGGGGCCTTGGTTTGAGTACTTTGTTCTTGAATGGCTCCAAAGGAACCACGGAGGACCTTGGCGGTCACCCGGCAAGCCTTGCCGCGGGATGCTGCGACTGCCCGTGCACAAGTTCGGGATACTAGGGTACCCCTATTCTAGTACACCGACAGTTTGCCATTCCAATATGCACCCTTGTGCACAATATGAGATCATTTGAACAAACTATGCGACGAATGTGGCCATAAGATTGATCATTTGGCTTGAAAGCCATGAATCTTCAGAGATGATAGCTCATTTCTGAGAACACTTTTTTAAAATAATTGTCGTATTACAAGTTTGTTATTTTTCCTGGAAACTTGGTCACATATAATGACACAATGCGAAGGTTTTCCAATTTTTTGATTTTTTTTGAATTTTTTATGCCCGTTTCAAAATGCGGTCAAAACGGCGGGCATGACCGTTCCTAGCTAGTGGTTGAATCTTGGAATTTTTTTGGTGTTTCTCTGATTAAATAGATACAGTTCAAATTTGACCCGTTTCCAACTAAATCGACGACAATTTGTCTTTTTCACCAGAGGTGGATCAAAACTTTTTTCACCCAACCATTTGGTCAATTGTGCATTATATATGTCCTAGTATTTTAGAAAAATGATTTGGTCCAATTTTGCAACAATTATTTGGGAGGTCCTTCACAAAAAAACCTCCTTTTGGGCACTCGAAAAATGGAAAATGGTTCTTTCGTCCAAAGAAAAAGAAAACCTCCTTAGGCAACATTGTTTGCCATTCCAATATGCACCCTTGTGCACAATATGAGATTATTTGAACAAACTATGCCATGAATGTGGCCATAAGATTGATCATTTGGCTTGAAAGCCATTGATCTCCACACGTGATAGCTCGTTTCTGAGAACACTTTTTAAAAATAATTGCCGCATTACAAGTTTATTATTTTTCCTGGGAACTTGGCCACATATAATGACACAATGCGAAGGTTTCCCAATTTTTTGATTTTTTTTGAATTTTTTATGCCCGTTTCAAAATGCGGTCAAAACGGCGGGAATGACCGTTCTTAGCTAGTGGTTGAATCTTGGAAACCTTTCTATGTTTCTCTGATTAAATAGATTGTTTTGTACTTAGAAATGATTTTTGGAAAAAATAAAAAGCAAACTATGAGGCAGCTACAGTACAAATTTTACCCGCTTTCTACTGAATCGTGAAAATTTGTCTTTTCCACGAGAGGTGCATCGAAACTTTTGACACCTAACCATTTGATCAATTGTGCATTATATATGGCCTAGTATTTTAGAAAATTGATTTGGTACAATTTTGCAACAAATATATGGTAAGTCCTTAAAAAAACTTATTTTGGGCAATCAAAAAATGGAAAATTGTTTTTTCATGCAAAAGAAATAAAAACTCCCTTTGTCAATGTTGTTTGCCAATCTATGATGTAAACTTATGCAAAATATGACATCATTTGAACAAATATTTGATAGGTCTTTTACAAAAAACTCATTTTTAGCATTGAAAAATGAAATGAAAAATTTGTATGTAATCAATCATGACCAATTTATATGGTCAAAAAATCTTCAAATTGTTGGTGCGCTCTGATTGGTCCATAGGCATATCACGCGGATCATGCATCAACCACCGTCGGATGCTTCTGGATCCAATGGCAGCCCTCACCCCCTCACCCAACCGCAGCCCAACCACCCAAACCCTAACCCGCACCCGCACTCCTTCTCCCTCAGCTCCTCGCCGCCGCCACCTCCTCCCTCTCCGCCCCAACCTCAGATCCATTCTCTATCCCGCCGTCGGCCTCCTCCAGATCCCGCGGCCGACGACCCGTCCTCCCCCAGATCCCGCAGCCGACGACCCGTCCTCCCCTTCCTTCCCCTCGCCTCAGCCACCACCTCCGCTCCTCTCCCCTCTCCTCCCTGGCTGCAGATCCACTCAAGCTCCTCCTCTCCCCACCCCCACCTCCACCGCAACAATCCCGCCGCCGACACCCAACACCGCCCCCACCTCCACAGCGACCTCCCTCCCCAGCCCCTCCCCGCACCCGGAAGCCAAGCAAGGAGGCGGCGTACAAGGAGCTGTGCTTGCATCTCAGCATCATGGCAGGCTGCATCGCCATCATCGCCGTCATCCTAGTGAGCGAATCCACCGATTCCCTCGCTTTCCCCCTTGTTTAGTCACCGTTTGCGCCACCCACCACTTCCCTGCGGGCTCGTGCTCACCGCGCCGGCCGCCCCTCGCGTGGCCGTGCGCCACCCACGCCCTGCCTCGCTGAGGCCGCACCCTGCCCGCGCCCTCACGCGCGTGTGCTCGGGCTTGTCCGTGACCCGACCCTGCCGCCACGACCGCGCCTGCTGGTGCCGTCGTGCCATCGCTGCTGCTCGCCCGCCGTCGCCCGTCCGCTCACGCCCATGGTCGCCCTTGTCCCGGCCCCTCCCCTGCATCCTGCGCACGACCTGGCCACGCCCCTACAGCCACCCGTGTGCAACAGCCCCTTCCCCTGGCCGCGCCTACCGCTCTTTAGATGCTAGCTTTTGCTCTCTGTATCCTGCTGCTTGCTAGCACTGTCGCCGCTACTGCTAGCCAAGGCCGAAGCCCCGACAGCGCCCCCAACCCCAATTGCTTGTAATTTTATGGTTACGTGTGTACAAAAGGTGATCCGTTGTTCATTATTTTTTTTAAGTCTCAGAACGCTGATTTGCAAATTGATAATTGCTGGAACTTAACTAATCACCTACAGCAAGTAGATAAAAGAATTGTATGGCTAATGGTCCTCGTTTCAATTCTTTCTGCGCGCGCCAAATTTGGTTCCACCGGTACTGATGCTAGGCGCATTGATCCGTGGTGGTGTTGCTATAAAATTTGAGCCATTTTCTTCTGCAGGAAAGCGTAGGCAGAGAGCATGGTGAAATGGCAGCATTCCTCAGGTCCAAGGGTTCCTCAGGTACTGTAGCTAACTTCTGGGCCTTCTCAAAGTCTTGCTACTTGAACCACCTTAATCAGTCTTGATACTCGTATCAGTTACTTGATATTGTAGCAGACAAGAGTCGGTCAATATGGAATTCGACCCAACACGCATCTTCGTGACATGTCATGTTGTAGGATCGAAAGTATGTCTAGAGGGGGGGTGATTAGACTACTTGACCAAATAAAAACTTAACCTTTTCCCAATTTTAGTTCTTGGCAGATTTTAGCTATTTTAGGACAAGTCAAGCAATCATCACATAATTCAAGCAAGCATGCAAAGAGTATATTGGCAGCGGAAAGTAAAGCATGCAACTTGCAAGAATATAAAGGGAAGGGTTTGGAGAATTCAAACGCTATTGGAGACACGGATGTTTTTCCCGTGGTTCAGATAGGTGGTGCTATCCTACATCCACGTTGATGGAGACTTCAACCCCACGAAGGGTAACGGTTGCGCGAGTCCACACAGGGCTCCACCCAAGGGTAACGGTTGCGCGAGTCCACACAGGGCTCCACCCACGAAGGGTCCACGAAGAAGCAACCACCCACAAAGGGTCCACGAAGAAGCAACCTTGTCTATCCCACCATGGCCATTGCCCACACAGGACTTGCCTCACTAGCGGTAGATCTTCATGAAGTAGGCGATCTCCTTGCCCTTACAAACTCCTTGGTTCACTCCACAATCTTGTCGGAGGCTCCCAAGTGACACCTAGCCAATCTAGGAGACACCACTCTCCAAGAAGTAACAAATGGTGTGTAGGTAATGAACTCCTTGCTCTTGTGCTTCAAATGATAGTCTCCCCAACACTCAACTCTCTCTCATAGGATTTGGATTTGGTGGAAAGAAGATTTGAGTGGAAAGCAACTTGGGAAGGCTAGAAATCAAGATTCATATGGTAGGAATGGAATGTCTTGATCTCAACACATGAGTAGGTGGTTTTCTCTCAGAACATATGAGTAGGAATGATGTGTGTGTTCTGATGGCTCTCTCATCGAATGAGAAGGAGGTGGAGGGGTATATATAGCCTCCACACAAAATCCAACCGTTACACAGATTTCCAATCTCGGTGGGACCGAATAAATAAACTCGGTCTGACCGAAGTAGTAAACCTAGTGACCGTTAGGAATTTCGGTGGGACTGACATGCAACTCGGTAGGACCGATTCGGTTAGGGTTTGGGCATAAGTAATCTCGGTGAGACCGATTACACAAACTCGGTGAGACCGAGTTTGGTAATTAGCTAACCAGAGAGTTGGTCAGGCAAACTCGGTGGGACCGATTTGCTCTTTCGGTGAGACCGAGTGGAACTCGGTGAGACCGAAAAGTTACAAAGGGGAAACACTGAGTTTACATTGCAATATCGGTGGGACCGATTCGCTCTTTCGGTGGGACCGAAAAGTTACGAAAGGGAAACAGAGAGTTTGCAACCCCATCTCGGTGGGACCGAGATCCTTATCGGTAGGACCGAATTGCTAGGGTTTGGCAGTGGCTAATGACAATTGAAACTCGGTGGCGCCGGATAGGAAAAATTGGTAGGACCGAGTTTGGCTTAGAGTTTAGGTCATATGTGGATATGGGAAAGTAGTTGAGGGTTTTGGAGCATATCATTAAGCACATGGAGCAAGAGGCTCATTAAGCAACACCTCATCCCTCCTTGATAGTATTGGCTTTTCCTATGGACTCAATGTGATCTTGGATCACTAAAATATAAAATGAAGAGTCTTGAGCTTTTGAGCTTGAGCCAATCCTTTGTCCTTAGCATTTTGAGGGTTCCACTTTCACATCCATGCCATGCCAATCATTGAGCTTTCCTGAAATAATCATCTTGGAATAGCATTAGCTCAATGAACTATATGTTGTTATGAATTACCAAAACCACCTAGGGATAGTTGCACTTTCAATCTCCCCTTTTTGGTAATTGATGACAACATATAGATCAAAGCTTCGACAAATGATAATAAGCATGAAGTATATCGTCGCTTTGAGAAGTATGTGATAAGTAAGAGCTCCCCCTAAATTTGTGCATATATAAAATTTGCTTTGGACTGCAAATGTGCAAGGAGTTAGAGTCATGGGTTACTCTTCCATGTCATATACATCTTGGTGGAGCACTCAAAATGATAAGAATGAAATACATGCACTCATCACCAAGAATAGTGAATGATCATAAACGATAGATAGAATGATAATATTTAAGCAAGCATAAAGCAAACATTAAGTGTAGCTTATGATCAAACACATGATCATCGATGTCTCACAAATACTGACATAGTATCAAGCACTCAAAAGCAGAAAAGGTTCGAAAAGCCACCAAATAAAGCAAGAGAGAAAAGCAACACTCTCTCTCTCAAAGCCTATGATCTATACATCTTCTCCCCCTTCGGCAACAAGTTACCAAAAAGTTCCTAGAAAATGCATAGTGCTAAGTCTTCGCTCAGGCTTGATCTTCAGGTGGTGGTGGAGTCCGGATCACTCCAAGGACGAAGGCTTCTGTAGATGTTGAAGTAGACGCTGGAGCTGAGGCTGTGGCTGGTGCAGACGTTGTAGCTCTGGTGTCAGCAACTGGCAGTGCAGACGACATCGGACCTCGTGGCACTCTAGAAAAATCATGAGTTGTGGTCCTGCCTCTCCTCTCATTCATGTCCTCCTGGAGCTGCTCCATACAGACTGGACTTCTGTTACCTTGACATCCAAGTCATAGAACTTCTGTTCCATGATCCTCTCTAAACTCGCTTGGTTCTGAGTCAGGGTGGCTAGACTATGCTCAATCCGCAGGGTGGACGCAATCAAGTAACCAAGCTACTCTTGTTTGGACTTCAAAAAGTATTCAGATGCCTCTGCTTGAGTAGGCATCCTGGCAGCTTTCTCCTTCCTCGCCTTCTCCTTCTTTGCATAAGCTTGTGCAGACGATGGCTCATTCTCTGTCATCACAACTTCATTGTTCTCAAAATCTGGACGGATGGGCAGGTGTTCCTTATCCAACAAATATACGCCCGTGCCCATCTTGGAGTTGATGAGCTCCTGAATCTGAGGGGCATATCCACAGCTCCTCTTTTGATCTGCAGCTGTCCTCTTAATGGTTTCCACAATGAGACTCATGACCTTGAATTTCTGAGGCACGTCAAAGACATGAAGCAGGTTGATCGCGTGACCTCTGATCATCTTGTGAACTCCAGACTTAGGAAACAGAGTGTGCCTTAGTATCCAATTGATAGTAGGCAATCCTGAGAGCAGATAGTGCACTGAGCCAAACTTGAATGTGTCAAGAGCTTCATTGGGAATTTCCTTGTACATGTTGGACATGGAGTTATGGTCCATTTTCTTCTTGGCATAGATGTCCAAGTCCTCATCTTGCTCTTCTGGGGCATTGATGATCTGTGCCCACTCAGCCACTGTAGATTGGTACCTTGTACCCTCAGACATCCAAGTAATCCTGCCATCCGGATAAAAGTGAGCTGTGGAGTAGAACTGCATGATGAGTTCCTCGTTCCACTTTGTGAGCTTCTGCCCAACAAAGTCCTCTACTCCACACGCTCTGAAGCTGTCCTGAACTCCTGGATAGTGCTCTTCATTCTCCTTGATATAGGTCCAGTCGACCCATCTCATGTCACAAACGATTGGATTCTTGTCAAGCAAAACAGTCTCATAAAAATCTTGTTGCTCCTTTGTGTGAAATCTGTAGTCCACGGCAGTCCTTCTCCTAGAAGCATATGGATCTGCTTCTCTCCATTTCCTGAGCCCTGAGTCTCTCCTGAGCTTCATGTCCTCAGCCACAGGATGAACATCGTTATGGTCTGGGATCTTGGGCTTGAGCTTCCGAAGGACACTCTCTTCCTCTTCTTCAATAGCTTCAGGCACTGGGGCCTTGTTCTTTTCTGCAGCAGGTATACTCCTTGTGATTCTCTTTGGAGCTGTCTTAGGCTTAGATGCAGCCTTAGGAGCTTCCTTGGGCTTGGATGCAGCTCCCCCTGACCTTATGGCATCTCCCATAAGTTTGGCTGCCTTGGGTGCTGGTGCAGCAACCTCTTCTTCCTCCTCCTTTTCTACCATGATGGAGGCTCTCCCAAGCACTTTGGCTATAGTCTTATTTACTCTCTCTTTCCTCTTCTTGCCCTCAGCTGCAACGGGCTCAATGGGAGCAGGCTTCTCAGTTGATGCTCTAGCCTTTGACATGGGCTGCCTGCCTGCTGGCCTCTTGATTTTCAGGCCTGGCTTTGAGCCTTGAGCTGGCTCAACCCTCTTGGAAGTGGCCTCTTCCTCTGCCACATAGTCTTCATCCTCAGAATCAGACGTTCTCTTCTTCCTTTGACGTGTGGCAGCCTTAGGAAGATTGCTGGGTGTGCTCCTGCTGCCATCAGAAGAAGAACTTGAGGGGCTAGTGCCCTCACTCATCACAACTTGCTGCTCTGAGAGGTTCTGGCTGTCACTTTGATCAGACATGTTGCAAACTGACTGCTGACCCTGTGAATAGATTATAGAAGAGATAGAGTGGATGAGCATCACAAAAAACAGAGATTTTTGCAAAAGATTAATTCAAAACTTAGTTTTAGTTTTCCACAGAAAGCATCTCGGATCTACCGATTTTCAAACTCGGTGACACCGAAGCAGTTTTGGCACCAGAACTGGTGAACTCGGTCAGGCCGAGTCACAGTTCGGTGGCACCGAGAGTGCTAGGGTTTCACAAAATTCCAAAATTGGTCGCATCGATAAGTTATTCTCGGTCAGACCGAGTTTAACTTGTGCAATGGCAAAAGCCAGATCGGTGGGACCGAGTTTTTCAACTCGGTGGGTCCGAGATGGTTTCGGCGGAAACCTAACCCTAAAATTTTCGAATTAAACCTAATCTACGAGCATTTTGACTGGATAGAAGTTTATCAATCGTGGAAAGATTCATGATGATCACAATGTGCTAGGAATCAGATTGAGGAATAGCACAATGATCAAGTCCATACCCTAGTTCGGCGTGGACTTGCTACGGCGGCAACGGCGGGGCAGAAATCCGTTGACGGCGGCGAAGACCAGCGATTGGAGGCTGCTGGCGGCGAGAAGACGATCCGGAGACCTCGAGGGCAGAGCAGGCTATCGCGCGGGCGAGGAGGTTTCGGAGAAATTTCCAAAATTCTGCCCGTCACTATATATAGCCCGACCCTGTCGGTGTGACCGAGTGGAACAACTCGGTGGCACCGAGATGCAAAACTGTGTGCAGTTATTGCAACTCGGTGTGACCGAAAAGTTCAAATCGGTTGCACGGAGATCGAAAACCTAGATCAACTTAATGAACTCGGTAGGACCGAAATGGAGTATCGGTTAGACCGAGATTCATAAAGAGGTTTTGGAAGTTTAAGTCTATGACGAATCGGGAACTCCGAGCGCTCCTCACACAGAGTGGTTCGAATCTGACTTGATCAAATTTTGTGATGCAGCATGAATAGAGTTTGAGACGAGAAAAGCATAGATAGCTAGAGGAGGTTCTTAGGCATTCTTGTCCATCCACTTGGCAAAAGAAGATAAAGCCAAACAATCAAAGAAACAAGTGGATGTCCTCGAATGAGTAAAATATGCAATCAGCATGCTCACACAATAAGATAGCAAATGAAATATGTGGTAAAGCATGCACAACCAATTCTAGCATCTATCAAGCAATTTGCGATGACTAGGTCATCTATATATGAGTATATTGACTTAGGAGTCAAGTGAGAACACTTGATCGTAGGTCATACTCATCGTTTAAGCTCAAGTGGGGTTACCACTTTTACATGAAGCATTGTTTTGTTCACATCTTTAGAGTTGCTTTAGCTCAAGTCTTAGAGTAAAGCTCCCCCTAGATGTGATATCCCCCCTAAGAGGGATGAACTAACCTTGGGTTTTGTCGATGATGACTTCATGTAGATATTGAAGATGTGGATGCTCAATGTTGATGTAGATCTCTTGGAGCTATCCATTTGAGTGAGTTGCACTTTCAATACCTACATGGGTTAGTCCCACAAGGAACAAACAAGGATATCCATAGACATAGAGTGATGCACACAAAAGATGATGTCCATGAAAACTTTAGGTTACCTTGTCCCTTGTCTTACCAACAAGAGGGTTTGTGACTACTTGAACTAGTGCAAGATGTGGAAGTTGATTGCACTTGTTCTTGCCAAAATGATAAGAGTGAAGTATGTTGGCGGAGTCACCCTCGAGAACTCTCTAGTTCTTCTTCTTTTGGATCCACATCATCTTGATGGGAATCCTTGGAGTTGTAGTCGTACTTGATGAAGTGGAACTTGAAGTAGTCTTGGGAATCCACTTGACTAAGGTCTTAGGAGCTTCTTCAAATGCATCAATTTCCTCTTGAAGCTTGTCCTTGCCTTTTTGCTCGTAGTCTTGTGGTGGAAGATCATCTTGAGCTTGTGTCCCCTTGAAAGAAGTATACTTCTCTTGTTGAGGGACAAACTTCGTCTTGGGTTATTGATCTTCTTCCCATTCAACTCCATTGGCATTGAACTTTCGTTCAAAACCAACACCTTGATTCTTCCGGTGCATTCCTTGCTTGCGCACAATTTCCTCGAATTGCTTACTCCTGGCAAGGCTTTTGTACACTCCTTTCTCTATAATTCCCTTCAATAAGCTATTTTATTGCTCAAGTGTAACTTGGCTAAGAGAATCATTAGTGGAATCAAGAGAACTACTAGAAGCAACAATATTGGATTTAGCATGATTATTGTTACTACTAGAGGAGAATCTTTCTTGTTACTAGACTTGACTTGAGGCATGTAAGTGGATAAGAGTAAACGCTTGGCAATGTAAGAAGAACTTTTCTTGCGGAGATCATCATTGATTGCCTTTAAGAACTCATGCTCTTGCTCAAGATTGAGCTTTTCAAAGCGTAGCTTCTCATGAGCCCTTAAAAGTTCTCGATGATCTTCGAAGATAGTGTCATGAGCTAACTTAAGAGTTTTTAGTTCTTTAGTTAGAGCCTCAATCTTCTCCTTATCATTGTCATTCGTTTTATCTTGATTAGCATGATTAATTGGTATTTCATCATAGTATTCATCACTAGAGTTGTCACCAATCAAATCATCACCTAACAAGTCATCTTCATCACTATTGAAATCAACATACTCGGGGTGTGTTACCTTAGGACCTTTGGCCATGAAGCATCTTCCAATTCCTTCATTTGGTGAGTCAAATATGTCGTAGGAGTTGGTTGACACAAGTGCTAGACCGGCAACACCTTCATCTTGAGTATCTTCGGAGTCGGAGTGATAACTTCTCTCGGAGTGGCTGTCGGAGTCGGAGCCGGATACCCATTCACCAACATGAGCTTGATGTCTTCGTCTTGTGTAGCTCCTTGATGATTTTTCCTTCCTTTCCGAATCCTTGCTTCTCCGTGAGTATCTTCGTTCATAACGATCATCTCTACTCCTTCTCTCTCTTGGTGGTGATCCTTTGCTTCTTCTTTTTGGAGAATCTTCTCTTCTTTTGTAGGGAGCCGTACACTCATTGGAATAGTGTCCGGGTCTTCCACAATTGTAGCAGTTTCGCTCTCGACTAGAAGATCTTTTGTCATTGTAGGACCTTGATTTGGAGCTTCTATCTTTGCTTCTATTCTTGTAGAACTTGTTGAAGTTCTTCACCATTAAGCTCAATTCTTCATTGAAGTCTTGTTTCTCACTTGATGATGTAGGGGCTTCACATGAGGCTTTGTAGGCACCACTTGATTTGTTGTGAAGTTCCTCTTTATCCTTAAGTGACATCTCATGAGCAACAATCCTTCCAATCACCTCCGTTGGCTTGAGATCTTTGTAATTGGGCATCATTTGGATCAATGTGCACACGGTATCATATTTTCCATCCAAGGCTCTTAGGATCTTCTTGATGATGAATTTATCGGTCATCTCTTCACTTCCTAAGCCGGCAATCTCATTTGTGATGAGAGCAAGCCTAGAGTACATTTCAGCGACACCTTCACCATCCTTCATCTTGAACTTGTCAAGTTGGCTTTGAAGCACATCCAACTTGGATTCCTTGACGGAGTCGGTACCTTCGTGCATATCAATCAAAGTGTCCCAAATTTCCTTTGCATTCTCAAGGCGGCTGATTTTGTTGAATTCTTCGGGGCACAATCCGTTGAAGAGAATATCACAAGCTTGAGCATTGTATTGCAACATCTTCAACTCATCCGCGGTAGCTTCATGGTTTGGTTCTTTCCCATCAAAGAAGTCACCTTGCAAACCAACACACACAATAGCCCAAACGGCGGGGTTATGTCCAAGAATATGCATTTTCATTTTATGCTTCCAACTAGCAAAATTAGTACCATCAAAGTAAGGACCTCTACGGTGATAATTTCCCTCGCTAGACGCCATACTCTCCTAGGTTGTGAAACCAAGGCTATGACCACCAAAAGCTATGGAGATCAAGCAAATGGAGACCAAAGCTCTGATACCACTTGTAGGATCGAAAGTATGTCTAGAGGGGGGGGGTGATTAGACTACTTGACCAAATAAAAACTTAACCTTTTCCCAATTTTAGTTCTTTGCAGATTTTAGCTATTTTAGGACAAGTCAAGCAATCATCACATAATTCAAGCAAGCATGCAAAGAGTATATTGGCAGCGGAAAGTAAAGCATGCAACTTGCAAGAATATAAAGGGAAGGGTTTGGAGAATTCAAACGCTATTGGAGACACGGATGTTTTTCCCGTGGTTCAGATAGGTGGTGCTATCCTACATCCACGTTGATGGAGACTTCAACCCACGAAGGGTAACGGTTGCGCGAGTCCACACAGGGCTCCACCCAAGGGCAACGGTTGCGCGAGTCCACGGAGGGCTCCACCCACGAAGGGTCCACGAAGAAGCAACCACCCACAAAGGGTCCACGAAGAAGCAACCTTGTCTATCCCACCATGGCCATCGCCCACGAAGGACTTGCCTCACTAGCGGTAGATCTTCACGAAGTAGGCGATCTCCTTGCCCTTACAAACTCCTTGGTTCAACTCCACAATCTTGTCGGAGGCTCCCAAGTGACACCTAGCCAATCTAGGAGACACCACTCTCCAAGAAGTAACAAATGGTGTGTAGGTAATGAACTCCTTGCTCTTGTGCTTCAAATGATAGTCTCCCCAACACTCAACTCTCTCTCATAGGATTTGGATTTGGTGGAAAGAAGATTTGAGTGGAAAGCAACTTGGGAAGGCTAGAAATCAAGATTCATATGGTAGGAATGGAATGTCTTGATTTCAACATATGAGTAGGTGGTTTTCTCTCAAAACATATGAGTAGGAATGATGTGTGTGTTCTGATGGCTCTCTCATCGAATGAGAAGGAGGTGGAGGGGTATATATAGCCTCCACACAAAATCCAACCGTTACACAGATTTCCAATCTCGGTGGGACCGAATAAATAAACTCGGTCTGACCGAAGTAGTAAACCTAGTGACCGTTAGGAATTTCGGTGGGACTGACATGCAACTCGGTAGGACCGATTCGGTTAGGGTTTGGGCATAACGTAATCTCGGTGAGACCGATTACACAAACTCGGTGAGACCGAGTTTGGTAATTAGCTAACCAGAGAGTTGGTCAAGTAAACTCGGTGGGACCGATTTGCTCTTTCGGTGATACCGAGTGGAACTCAGTGAGACCGAAAATTTACAAAGGGGAAACACTGAGTTTACATTGCAATCTCGGTGGGACCGATTCGCTCTTTCGGTGGGACCGAAAAGTTACGAAAGGGAAACAGAGAGTTTGCAACCCCATCTCGGTGGGACCGAGATCCTTATCGGTAAGACCGAATTGCTAGGGTTTGGCAGTGGCTAATGACAATTGAAACTCGGTGGCGCCGGATAGGAAAAATCGGTAGGACCGAGTTTGGCTTAGAGTTTAGGTCATATGTGGATATGGGAAAGTAGTTGAGGGTTTTGGAGCATATCATTAAGCACATGGAGCAAGAGGCTCATTAAGCAACACCTCATCCCTCCTTGATAGTATTGGCTTTTCCTATGGACTCAATGTGATCTTGGATCACTAAAATATAAAATGAAGAGTCTTGAGCTTTTGAGCTTGAGCCAATCCTTTGTCCTTAGCATTTTGATGGTTCCACTTTCACATCCATGCCATGCCAATCATTGAGCTTTCCTGAAATAATCATCTTGGAATAGCATTAGCTCAATGAGCTATATGTTGTTATGAATTACCAAAACCACCTAGGGATAGTTGCACTTTCACATGTTTCTGTATTGTCAGTTTTGTTACTCCTTGCAAAGGTCAAAATTGCTCACATGCGTATTGATATTGTAGCATGTCATGTTTTTTTAAGAAAGAAATCAAGTCAGATTATATACGTACAATTATTATGCACATACATATGGTGACATCTCATTATATTCTTCTGCTTCCACTTATATCCTGAGCATGTACTCTAATAGTCAGTTCCTAGAACATGACAATGGATTGCTTTTGTTTCTATACCGCACTATCCGTACTCCCAGGTATTAGTAAAGCTACGAGGACACCTTCTGTATATCGTGTTGGATTAGTGCGCAATCTTATTAGAAATATCTGAATGCTGAGCTATTTCCTTTATACTAAATCTTGCAAAGTAGGAGGGTGAGGAAGTTTTAGTGCAAAGTAGGATTGCACATGGAGTAGTTAGCAGTAGTAGATGTTGATGATCATAGTCAGGAGTAGTTTTGCCTTTGGTGATCATCCAAAAATGTGATGTACTATTGTACTTTGATTAAAAATGGAATGGTGTGATCCTGCACAACATACTTTGAGTGAATGTTGAGTATTGTATGCACTTGTAGTAGATGTTGAGTACTGTATGCACTTGTGTAGTAGATATTTTATTGACTAGATATATACGTGTAGACGATTGATTACTGGTTTTAGCCCCAAGCCATCTTGTCTTGCTGTTTTTGGTGAGCTGGTGGCTTGGGGCTAAAACCACTGTTTATGGTCGTCGGTGATGGTCATATATTAGCTATGAGATGTGAGGGAAGTAATGTAACCTCAAATGTGTGTCATCATGTTACTGTTGTAACCTCATACCCATCTCACTTTGGCTAATCTACAGACCGTGTCTTGTTCTTGTACACTATCTTGTCTCTAAAAAATGCATCTTTTTCTCAGAAATTTTACACTATATTGATTCTCGGACCAATGATAAGATGATGAAATTTCTTACTGCCCTTCAAGGTCAACTGTGCTGCCATCTATCTTGCTAGAAAATCTTAGTTAGTTTATGCATATAAATAGGTGTTGTTACCTGTTTGCATCTGAGATTGCATACTATTGGAGGAACATGCTTAATTGGCTTGTGTATTTTGCAATAATGGACCGGTGTCTTATTCTGTAGTTTTCAAAGGCTGTAGGGAAGATCAAAGATGCCATCTCAGCCCTGGCAGTGGCAACAGTGGACGATGATAACGATGAAGTCACGGCGCGAAGCCCTCCTGAAGTGCCTTGAGACTGCTGCTCGGTGCTACAGGATACCGTGGTGAGTCCTCTGACAGACCTGTGCACGCCCCATGTATATGCATGCCACATATTTTGTCTATTGTTCTAAAATTCAGTTCAATGTGGCTTGGTTTTGTCAGAAATTCAGTTTGCTGTGGCTTGGTTTTGTCAGGACGCAGATGACCATCGACATCCTGGGGCGGCATGCATACGACAGCATGGGGCGGTTCACACCCGGTAGAGGGAGGTGGTGGAGAAGCTGTGGAACTCAATCAAGGAGCAGCAGATCCGGCGCAAGCATGGCAAGTCGACGAGCGGGAAGCTGGAAACGCCTTTGAGCGTCTCCAGGAGAAGTCCATGCAAAAACGGTGAGGATGACAAGGTGAAGATGAAGTGCTGCTATGGTCATGGTAAGAGATCCTCCTCCATGCCTCATGGGATGCAATATCATGTTTGCCCTTGTGGTCTAGGCCAATGGTCGCTGCAACATTTTTCTTCTAGTGTGGTCTAGGCCAATGGAAGCATGCATACATTATATTTACTGGAAATGCATGCATTTCTTTACACGCATGACAAACAAAAGTCATTGTTGCTGCTAGGATAGGACATAGCTGGCTACCTAGTGTATGTTTTATTACTGATCAACTCG
The DNA here is from genome assembly GCF_003073215.2 of Triticum urartu. Lineage (NCBI taxonomy): Eukaryota > Viridiplantae > Streptophyta > Magnoliopsida > Poales > Poaceae > Triticum > Triticum urartu. The sequence goes on from NC_053024.1 coordinate 638,192,136, forward strand.
CCTTTGGGCTGGCTGCTAGTACACCTATGTATAGCTACCTAGGTAGGAGTAGCTATGTGGATTATTAAAATATTATAATCTCTTGATCATCAATGAAAAGCATCGAGATGCAGCTACATACTGGCATGCGCGCGTATGCATGCAGCATGCTGTGTATGTGCACACTTGTGTACATCGGTAGCAACAATATGCAGTGATGGTGCCAACCATATGGATGAAGCTTATAAACCAAGCACGCATGCACATTAGTGATGGTTTTGGTAGTAAAAATATACCAGCACTTACATAGTATACACTGGGTGCCAACATTTGTGATTCGTGTCAATATGGTCTGACCAACTGTGCTTAACGGTGTTGTGTCCTCTTGCAGCTCAAGAACGCAGGTGAGAAGAAGAGGAAGAGGAGGTCCTGAACGTTTCTCCCGCACATCGTAGATACCACCATCGCGGCCTTGTAGGAATTAAGCTGGCGATGTGCCACCCTTGTGTATCTGTTTTTGATTGTATGTGCAAGTTGGACGTGCATACGTGTATTTGCTCTTGTGAGTATTTGACTGGATGATCTCTGGATTTAATCAGTTAATTGACAGATTTATTGGTATTTTGCTGTTCAAATGTGTAAATTGAAATCTGTGAATGAAAAAGACCAAATGTTCTACTTGACAAAATAATATTTGGGCTCTAAAAAGGCTGCGGCCCAAACTATAGTGGATTAGAACCTTGTGCATTTCTGAAAAACCAGAAAAATAGGCTTAATGAAATGGTCCGCAAAAAGTCCATGGCCCAAAATAAAAAATGCCAAATTGTTGGGCCAGACCCATGTAGCTCGAGAAAATTAACAGAAAAATATACAACAAAAAGGCTGAATTGTTGGGCTCGGCCCATATAAACACCCAATTAGACCGGGCTGAATCTTGTGCCACATCAGCTTGCCACGCTGGATGCCTACGTGGCCTGGGGAGGTTGCTAGTGACCAAAACGCCACAGTGGACATATTTTGGTCATAAACGTCTTCGGCCATTCTAGCAGAAAGGTCGCTATAGTCAGTTTACGGCCGCCAGCTTTTGACCTTCTGTTTTTGGTCACAAAAAGGTCGCAAATGGAAATTTGTGACCTTTCAGTGACCAATAGTGGTGGTCACAAGTTGACATATTTCTTGTAGTGTCAATAGGACCCCCGTTTTGACCGTAGGAGGTCCGTTTCGTCCGTTTTGCGATACGCCACACCCCTCCCGATCAACAGGACCCCCGTTTCGACCGTAGGAGGTCCGTTTCCTCTGTTTTGCGGTACGCCACACCCTCCCGATCAACAGGACCCCGTTCCGAACGTAGGAGGTCCGTTTTCTCCGTTTTGCGGTACACCAGGCCTCGTTTCCATCGTCTGTTCCATTGTCACACCCTGCATTTTGTAACTCTTCATTTTCATAAATAATGCATGAAAATTTGGGCCAACAAAAACTTTTGCATTATTTGGCTTTTATTTGTAGTTGGTTTTCTCTCTGTGCCTTTCAAGTGCTCTTTAAAGTCAACACAACTCCACCCCCTATACTTCATCTCCTTGCCCCAAACTTCTGCCCAATGATCATGCCATGTGTACAGAGCAATATAGTATTTTCTTACAAAATAATTTGGCCAAATAGTATTTTCAAAAATTAGTTTTCCAAAAACCCCTGGATTGAGGTTTGCACTGCAAGTACCTGATTTGGGGTATGAAAAATATTTCAAAAGGTATATTTGAAACCTATTAGATATAGGATTTCCTTAAAACCCAAAAATATAATTTTAGAAGTTATTTTCCTATTTTATTTAAAGGCTTTTTCTTAAGGCCAGAAATGGTCTTTAAAAGGGAAAAACTATTTTATTGTTTTAAAAATATTTGAGAAAATTTAGGGAAACTCAGTGGACATATATTTCCCATATATAAGAGTTTCAACACATGGTCATGTTCAAAATATTGGACAAAACCTCCCAAAACCATTTCTGCTCATTTCAAGGATTTGAAATATTTCTACAGGCAATATTTTCATAAAAATCCAAGAAAAATCCAGCAAGTCACAAATGCATATTGTGATGATCTTGCAAAGCCTCACTTCAATTAAGGTCATTTTGGTCCACCAAAATGCCCCATAACCCTTTCTGTTCAGAACCACATTTGACCAAGTTTGTACTACCAACTTTCTCTTCTTGACCTCAACTTTTGTGAGCATGTTCATATGGCCAAATGATGACACTACACCAAGTGGTACATCAAGGAGAATGGTTTTGCATGACTGGATCTTGGAAAACCCATTTCTGTTGATTTCTAGGGTTTACCAAAGTTACATTGGCCACTTTGCCCAAATGAGCTCAAATTTGGTGGAACACCCTAATTATATGTGTCATTTCACCCTGTAGAGCCTCATGGAAATTGGAAATCATTTGCTTGCCCAAACCCTTATCAAACACCTTCTGCCATTTTACAAAAACCACTGTTTTGACCCCTTCCACTATTCTTGGTAAGCTCAACTTTTTACCAGAGCTTAATCTAGTCACCTTATACCTCCATTAGCAATGACAAGACCTCAGATCAATTATTTGGGGGTGAAACCCTCACTTTCTCTCTCTGGACAGCCCCATTTCCACTCTTCTTCTTCTCTCCTCACTCCAGTGGCCATCGATGGCATCCAATGCTCCCTCCCCTTTCTTTACTCCTCCTTAGAGCTACCAGACATGCCAGGGCGCGCCCACAAGCATAGAAAATGGCTTGGCATGCCATTTGGGCGCTCTGGAGTGCGCTACAGTGCGCTCCCGCACTATAGCCGCCCCCTGCCAAGCACATCCGGCCACCTCGGCTCTCCCCCGCGCGCCTGCCGATGCGCCTCGGCGTTCGCAGCACGCTACGCGGTCGGCCCCCTCCTCTCTCCTCCTCCCCACGCCTCCGCGCTAGCAAACAGAGGCCGCCCGAGCGCGCCAATGGTGCGGCTCACACGCGCGCGCCTCTGGCCCCCGTGCTCCCTCCCTCTCTTCTTTCCCTCGCTCTGGATCGAACCCATGAGCACTCCAGACATGCCCACGTGCGCCCCCGTGACCCACAACAACGGCAACAACCTCGCCGACGCACGGGTCTACGGTGAGCCGTGGCTCGCCTACTTAAAGGCCTCCCCGAGCCCTCCTCTCCTCACCACTCGCTATCTGCGCCACCAAAACCCCCCCTGCACCCCCAGTTCCTCTCCAGAGCCGCCCGAGCTCGAGATCGAGCTCGAGCTCCGCCGGTTCGGCTCGCCGGAGTTCGCGAGGTATAGGCCTCCCCCGCTCCTCCCCTGCCTCGATCTGGAATCCCTGCAGCCCTCTGACCCTTTCCCCCTTGTTTCCCCTCTCTGTAGCTGCCGGAAACGGCCGGAGTCACCGCCTCCCGAAGCTCCTCCGCCGCAGCTCCTCGTCGCCGGCGAACCAGGCACCGCCGCCGGCCAAGCCCACCACCCACCGACGTGCGCCAGTCCCCTGAAGCCATCCCTGCACTCGCCGGAGCTCGCCCTGGCCTGCATCGTCGCCGGTGAGCACCGCGACCCCCTGTCCATGGGTTAATGATGACAGGTGGGCCCCGCCTGTCATCCTCTCCCACGTTCCCGCGCCCCTCTCTCTCTGACCTGCGGGCCCCGGCCGTCAGGTTTGAAAAGGGTGGGCGGGCGCGCGCGCTGTGCGCTGGCTCGGCTGGGCCGGCCCGCTGGCTGGGCCTGCTGCCCCGTAGCTGTTCTGGCCCGGCAGGAGCAGTGCCCTTTTTCTTTTTCTTTTTCTTTGGCTTTTCCAAAAATTCCACAGGATAAAATATATGTCCAAATAAATTAATTCCAATTCCTAAATTCCCAAAATATTGCAACCTATTTAATGGTGCAACTTTCATTCAAATCCAACAAACTTTTCTTCACCGTAAATATTTAAATGTGATTTTAAGCATTTAAATATGCCCTTGTAAATCCATTTCTCCTATTCTGCTACTCCAAAACCAAAGCTAGGAATTTTCCCCTTCTTAGTTTTCAACCTAGTATTTAACAAAAATGAGTTGACATTTTTCTGAGCACTTTGGTTTTTCTGTTTTATTATTGCCTTATTTTTCTCGTTATTATTTTGTGACGATAGATTGCGTTGCTGACAAAGGAGTTGGACCAGAAGACTTTGAAGACCCAGAAGACCTTGTTGAGCCAGGCAAGCAGCCCTTTGACCATGTCTATGAAACCCTTTTTATGCATTTCATATAGCACTTTATTATTGTTGCATCGGAATCATGACGAGAGGGTAGCCACTTTGGTGGGTTGCCTTCATTTCCTCCTTGTTGATACTTGCATTGTGCATGACCCTACCTCCTTATGAGGGTTATGCCGGTGGGAGTAGATAGGATGCTAAGTAGTGCTACGCAAAAGGGATGGGAATATGCATGGTGATGGAGACAAAGTATTTTGAAAGGACTTTTCGAAAACCCGTCGGGTGCCACTTATGCCCGAGGGAGACAATGAGTTGGGTAGCCACTTGATGACGAAGTGGTGTACCGAGGCAAGTGTGTGTGTTGTTTTCAAAAATGGATTGGTTTAAGTTGTGACCGTTATTCCAACCTTACATGCGCAACCACTCTACCCTTATATGGGAAAGGGCATTATTGATTACCTAGGCCGATACTAGCTTGGAGCCCGCATTACTAGTGACGGGAGAGAGTTGGTGCTCTCTCTCGGGACGGGGTCGTGCCAGGTAGGGCGGCCAAGAACATTTTTATGGGGCACCGGACACACCGTTGGTACCCCGTGCCAGTGGTATGTGATGAATATAGGAGCGAGGTTCCACAATTTTAAGTTGTGAAATGTTGTGCACGGGGGTTACTACCAATCGAGTGGACTCCATGTTAGTGTCGTCTAGGGAAAGATAGTGATCGGGTGCTTACCCCGGGTACTTGAGGTACCGCGGGTCGTGGATGACACGGAAGTTCCCCGGATCTTGTGGGTAAAGTGTGCAACCTCTGCAGAGTGTAAAACTATTCGAATAGCCGTGTCCACGGTCAAGGACAGTTGGGTAACCGCTCTTGGGCTACGTCCACATGTTTTCAATCCAGTGTGAGTGATTGGATAAGTGGGAAGAACCACTCGGGTCAAGTCATGATTGAGTTGGGTTGGTGCCCACTCTTTTTATGCTGATACCACTACTCGGGTCAAGTCAAAGGACTTGGCATGATTGAGTTGGGTTGGTGCCCACTCTATTTATGTTGATATCTGTAACCTGTCCTTATGGTTACTTGAATTCTCCTGATGCATGTCTTACAAGTTGTTGAACATGTCATTGCACTCGAAAACTAGCTTTCCGCAAAAATTTACCTATATCATGCATTGTTGTACCTTGAACCAAAACATGGGTTGCTTGCGAGTACATTCAAAGTACTCATTGGCTTGCCACTGGTTATTTAATTGGCCAGGCATGGAAGAACATGAGTTCGAAGAAGAGTTCTTTGAAGACGAACATGCAAACTAGGACGTTTCCCAGTCAGAATTCCTGTAGGGTTAAGGCAGATGGCATGGGTTCTACTTATCAACGAAGATTTCCGCTGCTTATGTTTCATTTGATGTTCAGCCCTTAAGGCTTTATCTATGTAAGACTTGACCATAATGGTCATAAATTGTGTAAGACGATATGTATGGATGTAAGACTCTTGTTATTCAGCTTCTGTGTGTTCAGTGAGCATTGATCTCTGGGATCACTGTACACGTGCATTCGGTGATCACGACTTATGAGTCGGGGTCCCCACATCCGTCCAAGCCCTCCCGATGAACACGACCACGCATTCCATTTCGACCCAGCCGATTGGCTCCCACACGTTCCGTTGCCTCCTGATGAACACGACGCATTCCGTTGCCTCCCCATGAACACGACGCATTCCGCTGCCTTCCCATGAACACGACGCATTCCATTGCCTCCCCATGAACACGACAACGACGTTGTTTCTCCGTTCCGACCCAGCCATGTACACGAGCCCTGGCCATACGTATGCGCGAGTAGGCGTTCGAGACACCGCCCGTATGTACACATACGTGGCTGTATTTTCTTTCTTGCACCCTGGCCGCTGTATGTACGTGTACATGCAACGTGTGCGCCTCTACTACGACACGTGCATGCCTCTACATCCACCAGTATATATGTACGTACACATTCGCAACCAGAATGACAACGCTACGTACGCTTCGACCAGGTTGGTCCCGACTGTCAGGCACTTCCTTGCGTGCGAAGATGTAGCTGGTGGGTCCCAGCAGTCAAGGGGAAACATTTTTTTTCACGAAATACGGTGGCCTGTCCGGTGGGTCCCCGCTGTCAGGTGGAGGAATAATTATTTTGCACGTAATAAGGAGGCACTTCCTTTCTGCGGCCCTGGACCCAGCTGTCAGCCTCTCCACGTACAGTCCACGTCCGATGGAAGTCGTTCCTTGACCACGTTAATCACGCCGCGCCGAGAGCACCAGGGCGGTGGATGACGGTGAGGCCTAGGAAGGGGACGACGAGGAGCCGGGGAATACGCGACAGTGGATGCCCACGCGTAGAGGAGTACGAGGGTTCACTGGTTCGCTGCGGTGTGAGGCTGTCGTCGCCGCAGAATAACAGGGGATGTGGGTGAGTAGAGGGATGGCCTGGCCAGCGGTGGGAGTAGTAGGGGGCGGTGAGGCCTCCGCCGCATCGCAGCCGGCCACGGGAGGCAGGAGCACGAAGCACGATCGGCGCTGGTTTGGGCGGCTGGAGCAAGAAGACCAGAGGTTGAAGAAGCACTACAGCCGTTGGATGGACATCGTACGGTCACTGGAGATAGAATCGTGCATATTGACTAAGTTGACAAATCCCTCTGTCCCCGTCAACTTAGTAGGCCCACAAGTTAGCCTGCCACTATACTGGGTCCTAGCTAACAGGGGGAGTATTCATTTTTTTGTGCGTAATAAGGAGGCACTTCCTTGCGTGCGAAGATATAGCTGGTGGGTCCGAGCTGTCAGCGGCGGTAACGTTTTTTCCGCGAAATACAGAGGCCCTTTCGGTGGGTCCCTGATGTCAAGTGGAGGAATCATTATTTTGCACGTAATAAGGAGGCATTTCCTTGCATGCGGCCATGGACCCAGCTGTCGGCCTCTCCACGTACAATCCACTTTAAATGCATGTCGGTCATTGACCATGTTGACCAGGCCGCGCCAAGAGCACCAGGGCGGTGGACGACGGCGAGGCCTAGGAAGGGAACAACACGGAGGCAGGGAAGACTCGGCAGTTGTTTCCCACGCGGAGGGGTGGACGACTGTACGAGGGTTTACTGGTTCATCTGCCGTCGCCGGAGAATAATAGCAGGTGTGGGTGAGTAGAGGGATGGCTAGGCCCGCGATGGGAGTATGGTGGGGTGGTGAGGCCAACGTGGCAGCAGAGCCGGCCGCAGGGAGGAGGGAGTAGGCAGTCCCGACGGCGCTTGTTTGAGCGGCTGGACCAGGAAGAACATAGATTGAAGAAGCACGACGGCCGTTGGATGGCCATCCAAAAGTTACTGCTTGTGCATCAACCTTTTTTTAGGAAAGCCTCAAATCTGTGGAAAACAGCATACAACCCATCTGCCATTATTTCTAATAATTTACAGTCCATTTGCTAATCATTAAGGTTTTTTTGGAGCCCATATTCTATTTGTTAGCATTACAGCCCATATTGTGGCCACGGTTAAAAAGTTATACGAAATTTTGCATATTTCGGTGTAGTCCGAACTGTTTTTAATCCCGAAATTTCGACTCACATTCAAACTGATTTTAAAAATAAATGTATATCAATATAAAATCCAACATATTCTCCACGCATAAAAATTAATGTAATTTAAAATCTTGAAATGAAAAAAAAGATATTTGAAACTAATTGCCGGTTTGATGTGTTTTAAAAATGTACAGTCCATTTCTCATTACTGATGGGCTATTTTCTCGGCCAGCCAAATGAAAGCTCTCCTCGTCTTGAAAGATTTGCAGCCCAACAGGCCTGCCAAAGCGACTTACTTGGCAAATCACAAAAAAACTGGGCTGTGGTCGTGGACCCAGCTGTCAGCCTCTCCACGTACAGTACTCTTCCGATGGAATGTCGTTGACCACGTTGACCACACCGCGCTGAGAGCACCAAGGCGGTGGAAGACGGAGAGGCCTAGGAAGGGGATGACGCGGAGCCGGGGAAGACGCGGCAGTGGATGCCCATGCGAAGAGGAGTACGAGGGTTCACTGGTTTGGCTGCGGTGTGAGGCTGCCGTCGCCGCAGTGCCTGGCTAGTGGTGGGAGTAGTAGGGGGCGATGAGGCCTCAACGGCAGCACAACCGGCCACTGGAGGCAGGAGCAGGCGGTCTCCCCGACGCTGGTTTGGGCGACTGGTGCAAGAAGAGCAGCGATTGAAGAAGCAGCATGACCGTTCGATTCAAATCCAACGGTTACTGCTACTAGAATCGTTTGTTGACTAAGTTGACAAGCCCTGCACACGCGTCAACTTAGTAGGCCCATAGGTCAGCCTCCCAACCGGTGCGCCCAGATGTTAGTGGGAGGAATCATTTTTTTCGCATAATAAGGAGGCAGTTGATTGCGTGCGGCTAGGCCAGTGGAGGGTTAGGGTGGGCTGGGGAAGCCTGCGCGGCATCATAGCGGGCCACAAGAGGAGGGAGCAGACAGTCCCGCCGACGCTAGTTTAGGCGGCTGGAGCAGGAAGATTAGAGATTGAAGAAGCACGTTGGCCGTTGGATGGACATCCAACAGTCACTGCTGCTAGAATCGTGTGTTCACTGACAAAACCTTGCGTAAACAGGTCAGCCTCGAAATCTGTGGTGTGTACAGCCCATTTGCTATTATTTTTATAATTTTTACTCATTTTCTAATTCATATGGAATTTATTGCAGCCCGTTTTCCATTTTTAGAATTGCTGGCCATTTTCTGGTCAGTACCGGGGTCAAAAAATTAACTAAATATGTGGGAAATTTTGAAAATTTGCAAATTTTTGCTGGGGAACGAAATATTCTTAATCCAAAAATTTATAGCCATACTAAAACAAATTTAAAAATAAATTAGTACTATATCATGTTAAATCCAATTAAATACGTATAAGATATGAGTGAAGAACAAAAACAAGAATGGAAACTTATATCCCATTTGCTATAAATTTTTTGGAATTTTCAACCCCTTTTGATATTAATTTTAACAGACATTGACCATACTCTTAAGCCAGGCCAGAATGCATCCCTCCTCGTCTTGAAAGATTTGCAGCCCAGTAATTCGGAGAAAACAAATAGGCCTAGCTTGGGTATTCTTCAAAAAGAAATACTGGTCTACCTATTTTCCCAAACAACTGGTGCATGAGCATTTAGCTTTATTTATTTATTTATTTACTTATTTATGTTTACGGGACCATGAGCATGTACCTCGGCCGGATTCATGTGAGAGCCTCCCTTCCAGTTAATTATGGGCTTCTCTATTGGGCCTTCATTAGTGGGTTGCATGTTATCAACAAGTGGAAAATGTGTTCCGTACGAAAAATAGTATGCACTACGTACGGTACGGGGCACTAAAGGATCGAATCGTGCAACGACTTCCAAAACATTGTGTTTGTCGTTCTAACAACACATTTATTCAACCAACAGACGAAATATATACTACTGATTGTACATTGAAAATAGCAGCAGCAGCAACCAGGGCTGGGGGTGCAACAGAAGCAGTAAGCAGGCCAGAAGAGTGAAGATGCAACTCTCTCTTCCAAACCAAACATCAGCCATCATTAAAAAAGGGCTACCAAAAAAGAACAAGTGTATGCATCAAACTAAATAAAGATCCTACTACACCAAGTGTACGCATCTAACTAACTGGCTCAGTTAGACATTACTATTTATTAAGCTATGGAGATTGGCTGACGGCTTGAACCAGATGGGTGCCTGACGGGGGAAACTCCAGCCAGTAGTCGAAGTCTGATACTTGCGACCCTCTCTCCTACTTTGGGCTGCAGAGCATGGCGGCACATATCAGGGTATGGTGCATGCAGAGACGCATGGTACGCTGTGTACACACATTTTTCCTGATGAACGAAACCGCGCTGCCATCATGATCCTTGTCGTCGGTTATCTCCTGGTTAATCCAATAATTCAGTCCGACAAACAGAGAGCGTGTACCAAGGCTACTTACCAGCCTCCAGTCAAAAATTCCTAAAGGCCCAGAGAAGTTGGGATCCTGCTCAAAGACCTTGCAATGACTGTGATTGTATTCCGCGAAACAACACGTCCGGTACGTGCGAACGATCATCAATCTTTCGTCGTCGTCTGATCGAGCCAGGAACCACCTGCAACTGCCATGCCACTTTTCTTTGAAAGGTTCTGGGATTAGGAAGGGTAGGGACACCAGGCGGCCTACAACATCATATCAAGTTGGAGTCAAATAAAAAAGGGCTCTTGATTTAGTCAATCTTAAGAACAACATGTTATGAGCATGAATATTTTTTCAGCAAATGTTGACAGTAATATAAGCAAGCCATCATGACATCATAGGAAAGTAACATACTGCTGTAACAGCTGTTTGTAGAGATGACTGGAGTAGGCCAGCAATACGTCCAGCCATAGAAGGATTCGACAACGTAAATGAAGCCCTTGTGTTCAATGGCATCAGAGAACCATGGAGGATGTATGATCTTGCGATGGACGTGCAGATTTATCCACTTACCGCAGTGACCTGTCAGATAGGCGAGACCGTGGTTGAAGAACACAATTAGCCTGAAGTCTTTATAATTCGCAGATCTTGCGGGCACTTGGCAGATTACAACCTTGAGCAAATCAAACTTGGTATCATGTTGGCTACTGTAAGATTCCGAGTATTCCGGGCCACGGTGCCAAAGCAGTGCAGTGTTAATTGAAGGAAGGGGGATCAATCGCCGGGTGTAGACCTCCACGAGCATCCAGCTGCCGCGACCGTCGACGACAACCATCCAAGACGTGTTCATGCCGACCCAATACATACCGTTAATGTAGTTGAGTCTGATGGGGATCGGATCGCAGTCAAGGGGGTTGATGCTCACCACCCTACGATCGTTATGCTGCGTGACACGCCGTTTCTGAAGATCAGGTGGCATCAGCAAGCAAGGAGCTGGCTTAAAAAGCTCCGGTCTGGGGGCTTTGAGTAAATGGTACAGCCCCGACGAGCATGCGGCGAGCGGCATGGTACTGAGATTGTCCACAGGCAAAACAATGAGCTTGATTACCTCTGTGGGGAGCGAATTCCAGCCACTCTTTCGGTGGATGCTGCTCGGTTCTGCCATTGTTAGTGCTTGGGTTTCGGACGAGGGGGGGGAGGCGCCTTAGCGGGGATGGAAGATTGGACAAGATTATGTGCGGACAAAGATGGAGAAGCGAATATGTGCTGCGGGAAGTGGACAGATGATGATGACTACAGCACGCCGCCTGACTTACGAGACACATACCAGCAGCGTAGGGTCATGTCTATGCCAAACAACTTGCTTGAGTAATCACAGTACTGGTACTTCCTACAGTGCTATGCCCTAACTTGCTTGAGTAGAGTAGTAGAGTAGGACTCTGCTCTACTACTAGCACCGGGGGAGTAGTATATTCTAATCTAAAATAGTTACAAACTTCAATGCCCAAGCGTGGAACGACTACGAACCATGCTCAAAGACCGTGTCTACATGGTGTTTGGACATGGGCGACAACCTTAACGCCAACGGTGCTGCTCCCGTTGCACCGTATGTGTTTCTGTCCTTCCTATTCGAAATCATGGTAGAATTCATGTTTCTACTCTGTATCCTACTACTATGCTAGTCCACATGATTAGTTTCATCTCTGTTATAGCCGTCATGATTTATTTTGTGCTTATTCGGATTAAATCTCGTAGTAACTTGCTCATATATTCAACTGGCGCAACGTCCCCTACAGTCACTCCCGTTTCATGGACGGCCTAGTCGATGCCTCCAAGGAGCCCTTCGTCCACTGCTATGAGTGCCCGATGCCGTTTTGTGGCTCGCCGGCGGACATGGTGCATCACCTCACGGATGCGTGCAGCGGTCACTGCTGGCCCTTGGCGGAGGTACGAGGCGTGCTACCTATTCACCATGCCGGAGTCGCTAGAGGATCACCGCCGCCTGCTAGTCTCGGAGGAGGACGGCAACGTCTTCATCTTGATTGGGGGCACCGGCGAGGCCCGCGCTGGCCGCCGCCCCGTCTCTGTAATGTGCGCCAGGGGCGACACCGCTGACGCTGACACTGACACGAGGCCGATGTACGGGTGCGTGGTCAGTGTTACTACCCCTCCGGGTCGCGTGGGCGGCGACACCGGCCTCATCGAACAGACTTGGACTCTGGGGAGCTGGGACTATCCCGCCAATGTGGACTTGGAAAACATTTGGCATCCTTTACCCGCCGACGCGGTGCACGGGGACTCCAAGGAGGTTCACCTGGACATACGCATTATCAAGTTAAATGTTGATCATTAGTCTTCGCTCAATGTAATCCGATGTCTAAGCATGTGGAGACTTCCATGCAGGATCTTGCTCTATTGGAGTATCGCGCATGAATAAAAGTGTATCCGTTTATGGATTAGTCTAGAATCTTCCATGTATGAATTTTTACTATAGTACTGGTGAAAGACTTACGATGAACCATTTCTTACATCTCCTCTGCCCGCTTCCAAGTCATCCTGATTTAATCCCTTCGCCTAGGTGTATAAGGGCATGGTTAATATTACTTAATAGTATAGCCAACTGCTGACTATAAAAAAGTGCCATGTCATCTGTAGCCAACATGTATAACAATCGATACTCAAAAACTAATTCTTAAAGATCATTTCTTGCAAAGCACAATAAGTGTTATTTCTTCACAAGTTTTGGATGCAGGTTGAACGGTTGAACGCTTTTGTTTGCAAAAGATACCTTTTTATCTATTTCACCCGGATGTTTGTGAGCTCTAGAGATGAAATAATATTCGAAGAAACCTATCGATACCCGTTACACATGAGATGACCCCCACATCCTTTGTCAAAATAAACAACTCCCCGATCAATGCATTTCACTCTTCGGTGCAACGCACGGGCACCTTACTACTATAGATTAGTACGACCAAAAATTGAACTAAAATTATATATAGTACGATAAATGTTGATGCATGTCACCTAAAATTATATCATTCAAAACTATGTTCAAATACGAATCCAATGATATAGTTTTTGTTGACATGCACTAACATTTTGTCAGTTAAATCTTCAGTCAAATTCAATGGGGGACTAATAAACCACGACTGATGTAGTACAAGTGTAGTGGGCGGCGCTGCACGGGAGTCTCACCTCTCATCCCGCTCATGGCGCGGCAGTAAAGCCGTCATATCACAAAACTCAACCACTCCCAGAAATAAGTGGCCTGGTAAAATAAACGGACAAGCAACCATCACACCCCTCCGTCTTTTTTGCATTTCATCTCTCTGCATTTACTTTCTCCGTTTCATCTCGCACACTCGATCCCTAGCTACTACTCCAAGGGCCAGTTCTTTTGGCGGCTTTCCCAGCTTTTCCCACAAGACTAGTCACAGTGGAGAGTAACAATAAGGCGCCTCACTCATTTATTTGGGCTTCTAAACTACTACTCAGTCCTGGTTTATTCCTCACCATTGTAATTTGTGCTAAATTTTGACCAAAGATTTAACTGGTTTATTCCTCAGCATTGTAATCCCTCCATCTAGGTGTGTAAGTCATCTTACGAAAACCAAATAATCCCAAAACACTTAGGCGCAGTGCATTAACTTATACCTCGTTTCTTGTTTCTTGACATATCAACCAATAAGAGATAAAGAGTGTGCATGCTTTTAATGACTTGAGATATCAAACACGACATGCAGTGGTTAGTTCATTGCATGCAATACTATTAATTAGCAAATAAACATTAACGTTTCTCGTTTTCTCCTCCTCCTTGGTCACGGCGCACACCCTAAGATGACTTACTCACCTAGACGGATGGAGTAGTGCATGTGACATACACTAACATTTCATTAGTTAAATTTATGATCAAAATTCGACACAGATTACAATGGGGACCAATAAACCAGGACGGAGGTAGTAGTTATGGGATTACTAATCTAGAAGCCTAAAAGAACTGGCCCCTGGTACTCCTACTACTAGTAGTAGTACTCAAGTTGGAATTCCAATTGCACGGCACAACTTGTTAGGCAAAAAATTCGATACAGGGTGTAGGAAGCGGTTTGGGAATTTGCATGCCTTTCCAACCAGTGAGATACTCCGTACAAAGTACGACAAAGAAATAACCACAGAGAAGGAAGCTAAAAGTAAACAATCAAACGAGCATTTTTGCATTTGTTTTGCATTGAATCGTTTCACAAGCTTGAGTATTCTATAGTCTCACCTAAATAGCTTGGCGTAATCATGGTCATAGCTGTTTCCTGTGTGAAATTGTTATCCGCTCACAATTCCACACAACATACGAGCCGGAAGCATAAAGTGTAAAGCCTGGGGTGCCTAATGGTGCACAACCAAAGATGACTTATTGACCTGGACAGAGGGAGTAGCACAGTCTGCAAGCATATATCGAGAGAGATGTGTAGTGCGATAGTATATAGTAAAGTTTGTGCTATATGCACGTACTTGCAAAATGCGTACGAACACACAAGGTTTCCAAACTTTCCCTTTTACATACTTAATTAAGGACGCTAAAAATTCCTGAACGTTCGGGATTTATCATTTGCGTCGCAAAACTAATGAGATCACCTTACGAAACAAAAATTATACTCCTCCTAAAAGCCACGACACTCGCAGGAGCGCTTGCAGCGCGCCACAAGTGCCCTGGTGCGCGGCCGTTTCCCAGTGCACCGACACAACGCCTCTTCCTCTGCCTCGCAACTCACGAGGTGCTGATTGGCGGCTTGCCGGCGGGCTAGCGTGATCTCACCGGTCTGGTGATCCGGCGCCAATAGGTACTCCTCCTCGCTGGAAGCATGCACCCGGCCCACGTACCGCCAAGCGTAGATGAGGCGCTTGGGCCCGACTGCACTCAGGGCGACGGCACGGGCGTCCTCCGCCATCCTCACGGCCCTCGCACGAGCCTTCTGTCAAATAGCCAATTGCCTGACTCTCTCGGACGCGACATAGGCCTCCCATGCAGCTTGTTCCGCGGTGCGCTTCTCTTCCTCGGCCTTCTTCTCCGCCTCTATTTTGGCACGCTATGCTGGAGGTAAAGCCTCCCACAAGGCGACATCCATTTCTTTCAAAGCTCCTCGAGGCTAGGGGGCTCGGCGGGCGGCGCGGCGTTCTCCTTGTAGCGGGGAGCCGACGCGTCCTCTGGCGTGCGTGCTGGCGAGATTGGGAACGCCGACGCGTCCACCTCTACGCGTCGCGGCGAGGAGCGGAACATCGACGCGTCCTCCTCGACTAGTGGCGGCGAGGAATGGCACGGCGACGCGTCGCGTCGCGGCGAGGAGCGGAACGCCGACGCGTCCTCCTCGACTAGTGGCGGCGAGGAGTGGAACACCGACGCGTCCTCCTCGACTAGTGGCGGCGAGGAACGAAACGGCAACGCGTGACCGTCCGCGCGGTGCAGCGAGGGCTCCCAGGGTTGGGAGGGGCGATGCCATGGTGTTCAACGTGAGAGGGAGGGGGGAGATAGCGATGAACGTGAACATGAGGGGGAGGAGATAGCGATGTCGTGGGAGGCACAGTATTTATAGCGAGCAATGGCACACCTACGTAAGATATGGACTGAGCTGCACTAACTTAACTGCAGGTCCAGTTGCGTCACTGACATGTGGGCCAGACCCCTGTTGGGCCCATATGTCAGTGACCCAATGCACCTGCAGTTAAGTAACAACTACGTGGGCATATTTGTTGGAGTAAATTACGGGGGAGAGAAGGGGTGGAAATATTGCTGGTCACAACGGATTGGACGAGCGTGGGGGGAGGAGAGTCATGCATGCAGATTTTTTCACACGGGGTGAAGTGGTGGGACCGCCGAAGGGAGAAGGAGAGTTTGGCAGGCATATTGTTTCCACACATGGAGAGGAAAAGATTTGGAGACGAACGGGCTTCCTGCAGGTATGGGGAATGGTGCATAATAAGTCATCTTGCATGTCGGGCTAGGTATAGTCTCAAGTCATTAAAAACGTACACGCCCCATACATGTTCATATTCCAAGGTGCACTAAATTATTGCATGCGATGATTAAGGCTGGCCATAATGGTGGTATCTTAGCTGGTACTAGTAGACTACCCATGCGTTGCCACGGGCATGTCAACTTTAACATGGATTGAAAAGATAGCCAATAACAAAAAATAATAATTAAAATCCACTTCACTTGCAATATATTTTGACAAAAAAAATCGAAACATTGAACTCTTTATTGTGCACTTATTACAAATGATAATAACACTTGAATTCCTTTATTATTTATGCTTAAGATTCGATCATCTCATGAAAGCATGTGTATTGTTATTATCCATTAATTAAAGACAAACACATGGAGTACTGTGTTCCCTTTAAACAAATGTTCAAAGTTGTTAAAACCAGAGAGAGGGAGAGAGAGAGTGGGGACGTGTCCTGACAGCACATCATGCCAGACCAGAACTGTCAACTCTCATTGTGTGGCAATATAAAATGTCCGGAAAAAAATACAGCTCTTTGAAATAATGCAAGGCAGCCCCAAGATATCGAGGTTCTAAATTTCTAGGAGCTTAAATGCTTAATAATACCATCATGTTTCTCCACTTTGAGCCAGTCCAATGTGGACTACTTCATTAATACCTACCATCATTCCAGATAATCTGCAAAACCAAAGGTAAAAGACTATACAAATAAAAATTTCAGTTGAGTTGAAAGGCTCAAACTAAAAGCCAACAAATATGTGCAGGGTTATTTCATACTGCTATTTTATTTAGCACCAATAACTTCCTTGTCAGCATCATAATATATCATCCAAAATCATATTACCAATTTTGGGGCAACTTTATACTACTTACAAATATAAAGAATAATATTAACTAAAAAAACCATGGATTGTAATAGATGTGAAAAATACTTCTATGTTTCAAGGAATCATATGGTGTGAGTATCGTCTGAAAGCTTTTAGGAGAAATAAGGATAGAGAGCTGTTTTGTTCAACGAAACAGATTGGCTCTCCTTACACTGAGTCTAAGTTCATTATCATTCATCGTTGTTACATGTATAAATCGGGATAACACACAATGAATAAGGGGAATAAGGATAGAAAGTTGTTAACTTCATCAAATAAGACAACATCTCCTGTGAAACAATTATTTTTATTGGCAAACGAATTCCCTCCATTTGTTAAAAAGATGCCTATTTGGTTCACCTGGAAGGCAAAAGGAGAATTTCATAACATGTCTATGGTACCTTGCTAGAAGGAAAAAGATAACGGGTATACTTGGCTCAAAATCGGAATGGATGATAGAATTATATAGAGCTGTTTGTCCTTTTCAAAGATACAACTTTTGTAAGGAACTGTGTCAACGAATTCGCACAAAAAATATATCATCTGATTCCAATAATGTAATAGAGCACACTAAATCGTATTTATGAATGCGTAGCAATATGGACTCTTTAGAAGAAATGGACAGAGCAAATGAGCATGGTCCAATGCAGGTTCTACAGGTTCTATTGTACACATGTTTTTATACAAAATTTATTAGAAACACGGGAACAAAATATGTTTGAGTAGGTAACAAAATTTGTTTTAGAAGATGATTACTTCCTAATATTGAAGCACATAACTGAACTCTACTGGTTTTTGGGAGTTGAAACGGAGGTACCAGACAAGAATGAAGAAATAGGTTTTATTTCTGTTACTCACAAACTACATGTACAACATTGAGAAGCTCCTTGTGAATCAAGCTTACAACAGTGAGCACTGAAAACTCATACTCTCTTCTTGCTAGCCGGTGGTGAGAACACCTTTGCAGCAATTAGTATTGAAATGTTCTCCTTGATAGGTTCATGAAGAATGCCAGCAATGAAAATCCCATCCAGTATTTAGACCTGAAAATTTCACCATTGGTACCCATGGGATTAGTCAGTACTAAAAAGAATGGTAGCTCTTGCAAGAAATTTCATATAATTCGATTGCTGGTTCTTCGGTGTCCAAATTTTGAGCATATATGTGAATATTAAATCGACCTCACATATGTAAAGAAATTAGGAAAAAACACGAAGGCTGCAGTGCGGCTCCCGTGTCCTTGACAGTTTCGGCACGCCTACCGCGTCCTCGCTGGTTGTGGCGCGACCCCCCATCCTTGGTGGCGGCCACGGTGCCCACATCCACCTGCATCCACGTTTGGGCTGTACTGGAGCAGCCACACTCTTGTACCCGTCACTACTGTGTGTCATTGCAGATTAGAGAGAGAGATACTACTCAGGATCCAGAGACGGCAGAAGATACCTGGGCCGCGAGCACTGATCCAAAAATCCCTAGGACCAAACCCCAGCAGCAGGCCCTCTCATCGTCTTCAAGGCTGCCTACCGCCTCGTGCTACTCCTTTTCCCGCTTTTCTCCACCGGCGCTCACCTTCCCACTGGTGCCACCCGTCATGCCCTTCGTCTGACACCAAAAATAATTTGTTGTCAATAATATGCCAATTAGGCATGAACAATCATTACAAACTCAAAATTCAATAACTCTAAAAGAACAAGCTCGATATTAGATTACTTGATCTTTCGTAGAGAAAAACAAAATACTAAACCAAACTTTGCGAGAATAGTAGGAGGTTGGCCCAAATAGCTGCTCCATCATCTTATGCACAATTTAAGATAATTAAATATTCAAATTCATCTGCACAGGCTTCAAGCTTCATTATAAGGGTTTAGATTTATTTTAGGGTAGAGAGACTTTAGATGGTTTCTATTTCCCTAAACTCTAAGCCCAATGTGCCTCTATGTCCCTGTTTCTTACCTCCTCACTCACCGACCAGATCAAGAAGCAGCACCCCGATCATGATTCAAGTACTTTTAGATGGTTCTGTATGGATCTTCAAATCTAATTTCCTACCATCCATATCTAAATGTTTCTTCTCACAAATATTTTGATAAACTGTACGCCTTTTGTAACACCCCGGATGTAATTTACCTTATATGTATCCCAACTCTTGCCGTTTCTGGTGCTAAGTTATTTTATTTCTCCGTTGTCGGGTTTTTGTCTCTGTGTGTTGTTGTCTTTGTCATGCATCTCATATCATGTCATCATGTGTATTGCACTGGCATACGTGTTCGTCTCATGCATCCGAGCTTTTCCCCGTTGTCTGTTTTATATTCCGGCGCTCCTATGTCACCCGGTGGTCCTTTCTACCTCTTTTCGTGTGCGGGCGTTAAACATTTCCGGATTGGACCAAGACTTGTCATGTGGCCTTGGTTTACTACCAGTAGACCACCTGTCATGTTTCGTACCATTTGGACTTCGTTTGATACTCCAACGGTTAACCGAGGGACCGAGAAGGCCTCGTGTGTGTTGCAGCCCAACACCCCTCCAAAGTGGCCCAAAACCCACTTATACCTCTCCCATCATCTAGAGCGTTCGATCATGATCGCGTGGCCTAAAACCACACCTCATTTGGAGCTTGCTAGCTCCCTCTACCTATAAAACTAGCCCCTCCTCCGAAATTTGCGGGTCAATCTCCCCCTAACCCTAAAAAGATCTCCTCGCGCCGCCGCCGGACACGTCCGTCCCGGGCGGACAAAATTGCGCCGCCACCCTGCACCATTGGCGTAGCGCCATGTGGCGCCGCCGGACGCTCCCGCGCGAGGCCCGCCGAGCCCGCGCTAGGCCCCCGAGGCCCGGGCCACCACCGCCGCCGCCCGGGTCGTCCTTCCTCCCCGCGCGCCGCCGCACTCGCCCCGACCGGCCGCCGCGACCTCGCCGGCCGGAGTAGGGAGCCACTCCGCCGCCCCGTCCTTACCTCGCCGCGCCTCGCTCCGGCGTCGGCTCCGCCTCGACCACTGCCTCCTCCGCCCGGTTCCGGCGACGCGGCCAGATCCGGCGTCTTCAACAAGTCCGGTGACGTCCCACAGCTCCGGTGAACAGTGCTCCCTCCGGCGATCCTCGATTTCCGTGCAGCCCCGATCTGGATCTCAGGTCCAAAAATCTCGGGTTGACTTTTCGTCCCTAACCCTAACTTTTTATGCAATCTTTGACATGTCATAACTCTGCATCCATAGCTCCGATTCGTGCGTGTAGCATATCAAAATGTTCGTCTCGATGAGTACATCATTTCATCTCATTGCATAATTTTCATTTGAGCTCATCTTGATGCCCGAAATGCTGTTGGAAGAGGGCTATGTGAGGAATATTTCAGATCTGTTTCAGCAAATGGCCTTTTGTCATTTTTGCCATGATTAATGTGTGCATGCTATGATCCTGAGCTCTACATGTGTTTTGTTATATGCTATGCCATTTTACAGGGGTGCATGCCATGTATTTTTGTGATCTATGTGGTGACTAGCACAAGCATGCAAAGTAGCTTACTCAATGATGCTGATTTCAGGGACTTCGAATTTCACTAAGTCATTGTCCTGTTTTTGTTTTTATGCCATATGTTCATGTTGTTTCCTAGTGATCCGTGCCTCTTTTGAGGATGATCAGTAAGGATGCTTTGTTAATATTGTGGTGCTCTATCCATCCATGTCTTCGTTTGCATTTATGGAGCACCCTAGCTTGAGTCAATCGAGCTCTACTTTTACTATAAAATGTTGCTGGCAGATTGTTGACATGTTTAGTGATTTTGCCGAGGATGTTGCTATTGATCCGTGCATGCTATGTTGTTGTTCTTGCCATGCCTTGCTTCTATGCCATGTATTATTCATGGGTGTATGCTTAGTTTGTCATTCCATGCTCTGTAGTAAGTGCATCGAGCTCGTAAACATGCCTACTTGTTAATCTGTTTTGCATGCTCCAGTTTTTCACTAAGTCTGAATCTGTTTGAGTTTTTGCTATGTTCACATGCTTGCAATTGTATTTTCTGATCCCTTTTGGCTCAAGGTCACTAAGGGACTTTTGTTATATGCTTAGAGTAGCTTCATGGCATGGCTTGCTTTGCCATGATATGTTCCTGTATCATGTAGTTTTCATGCTCTAAAGATTGCTTCCTGCTGATAAATTCCAAACTTGTGTTAATTTCACTAAGTCTGAAACCTGTTATCATTTGCACTTTTGCCATGCTTGTTTGAACCTGTTAATGGATGAATTAGCCGTAGCTCAGTGTTCATCTTTTGTCAAGATTCATGAGTGGATCCCTGCCATATATTTTTTTGTTATGTTTGAGGGCTGTAGCATATTTATCTTGTTGCATTTAGATGGCTACTTGCTGATTATCGCAGACCGGTGCCATATTTGTTTTGCTTGCCTTTTCCAAACCGTGCACCCGATTCCGGTGATCTTTATATCGATTTCAACCGAAATCATCTCCTCTTTCCAGTGGCACTGTTGGATTTCCAAGTTGAGGCCAGGTTCAATCATTCCTTTTCAAATCATGCATATGCATCACATACCGCATCCCGCATATCATACCATGTTTGCATCATGTTGTTTGAGCATTGCACGTGATTGATTGTGCTCCTTTTGCTTGTTGTTCTTGTTTGGGTCGAGCTGGGAGACGAGTTCATGAACGAGGAGCCCGTTGAGTTCGCTTACGAGGATCAAGGCAACTCTGAGTACTTTGCAGGCAAGATGATCATACCCTTGAAATCACTTCTATCTTTGCTTGCTAGATGTTCGCTCTTTTGCTATGCCTATGCTACGATACCTACCACTTGCTTATCATGCCTCCCAATTGCCATGTCAAACCTCTAACCCACCATGTCCTAGCAAACCGTTGTTTGGCTATGTTACCGCTTTGCCCAGCCCCTCTTATAGCATTGCTAGTTGCAGGTGAAGATTGGAGATCGTTCCTTGTTGGAACATGTTTATTGTTGGGATATCACCATATTGTCTTGTTTATCTTAATGCACCTATATACTTGGTAAAGGGTGGAAGTCTCGGCCTTTTCCCTAGTGTTTTGTTCCACTCTTGCCGCCCTAGTTTCCGTCATATCGGTGTTATGTTCCCAGATTTTGCGTTCCTTACACGGTTGGGTTATAATGGGAACCCCTTGACAGTTCGCCTTGAATAAAACTCCTCCAGAAATGCCCAACCTTGGTTTTACCATTCGCCACCTAGCCTCTTTTTCCCTTGGGTTTCCTGACCCCGAGGGTCATCTTTATTTAAACCCCTGTGCCAGTGCTCCTCTGAGTGTTGGTCCGAAATGGGCAGCCTGCGGGGCCACCTCGGGGAAACTCGAGGGTTGGTTTTACTCGTAGCTTGATCTATCTGAGTGTGCCCTGAGAACGAGATATCTGCAGCTCCTATCGGGATTTGTCAGCACATTCGGGCGGTGTTGCTGGACTTGTTTTACCATTGTCGAGGATGTCTTGTAACCGGGATGCCGAGTCTGATCGGATTGTCTTGGGAGAAGGAATATCCTTCGTTGACCGTGAGAGCTTGTGATGGGCTAAGTTGGGACTCCCCTGCAGGGATTTGAAATTTCGAAAGCCGTGCCCGCGGTTATGGGCAGATGGGAATTTGTTAATGTCCGGTTGTAGATAACATGAAACTTAACTTAATTAAAATGCACCAACCGTGTGTGTTACCGTGATGGTCTCTTCTCGGCGGAGTCCGGGAAGTGAACACGGTGTTGCAGTAATGTTTGACGTAGGTTGTTCTAGGATAGCTTCTTGATCATAGTTGTTCGACCATGCTTTTGCCTTCTCTTCTCGCTCTCTTTTGCGAATATGTTAGCCACCATATATGCTAGTCGCTTGCTGCAGCTCCACCTCATACCTTTACCTTACCTATAAGCTTAAATAGTCTTGATCGCGAGGGTGCGAGATTGCTGAGTCCCCGTGACTCATAGATTACTTCCAAACCAGATGCAGGGACCGATGATGTCGTTCCAGATGATATGATTGAGCTCAAGTGGGAGTTCGATGAAGACTCTCGCCGTTACTACGTATCTTTCCCAGATGATCAGTAGTGGTGCCCAGTTGGGGCAATCGAGGACTTTGTCGCATTTGGGGGTTTATCTTTATTTTGGTATCGTAGTCGGACCATGAGTGTATTGGATGAATGTAATGACTTATTTATGTATTTGTGTGACGTGGCGAGTGTAAGCCAACTATGTATCTTTCCCCTTTATTTATGTACATGGGTTGTTTTGCGAAGATTACCTCACTTGCGACATTGCTTTCAATGCGGTAATGCCTCTAAGTCGTGCTTTGACACGTAGGAGATATAGCCGCATCGAGGGCGTTACACCTTTTTGGTTGATGATTCATCGGATTTGTTTCTCTTTTCCAATCTTTCATTGGGGAAACATGTTTGCGTGTGTTAAAATAGAATGCTGCTCCAATACCCTATGTATAACCAGGAAAGTTAACAAAACATTTGTAAATAGTGACCACAAAAATATTGTAACATACTCCATTAGGATTGAGGACACTAAAGTGTGCTCATTGCCATAGCTCTTTGTAGGTGGAGTAGACTGTAAGTGTCGATGGGATTTACCAACAACGATGTTGCTGTAGAGCTCATCACCATTATCTGCAAAAGAAATGGCAAATGTAAATTTGTTTTTGCAGGGAAAGGTAAATTGATGACTGAAACTATAAGCAACATGCATCCGACAGTTGAAGGCAAGAAAAGGAAGGTATTTGATCGGCTCACATGAACACACCTTCACTAAAAACCAGCAACAATTGAAGGCAAGAAAAGGAAGGTATTCAATCGGCTCACATGAATACACATTCGCTAGAAACCAGCAAAAGGAAGGCAATGAATGAACCCTAATGCTTATAGATCATGTGCATTACAAGTGAAGATATCCAAAAAAGGAGATCTGCAGTTCATATCAATACGAAGAAAATATAATGCTACAGGAAAACAGTGGTCCCATAGGTGGTTTGCTGACCATGTACATAGATTGTCTAAAGTCATATTTCATATGAGCTTATCTACGAGTTTCAGGCAGTATATAAAATAATGAGATCAGCTAACCACCAGTATCCAGTATAAGTACTTCCCTTTTCCTAGAAAATCCCGGGGAGGGGGAGTAGTTTTCTGCCTGAGGCTTGGACTAGTGTGCATATCTCATAGGTGACTCATTTTCCCTCGTCCCTCTTCAGATTAATATTGTCTTTTCCATACTTCAGATCTGCAATGAACCAACGATGTATGAGCAACCTGACCAATCAAGAGATCAGCTATACGATATCATTTTGATACTATTAGCCTATGTATGGAATGCGGTTTCAGGATTTCAGCACATATCACTTGAAAGTTAATTATGAGAAGAAACAAACATAACATCGCCTCATTATACTTCCAGTAAGCCTTTCTCCTGATGCAATAATCTCAAACAAGAATGAAACTTTCCGAGGAACAAATGTTAATTTTAGGTCAAGAAAATAAGCTCGACAGTCCTGAACTCCAAATCATATGAAATTAGTGTGAATAAAAATTTAAACATGGCATGATTCACATAGAAATAAGCATTTGAACCAGTGGTAATTGTTGCCTGCTCTCCAACGAGGCAAAATTATCATTTTTTTCTTTCTCTGTATTATCATGGTACAAAAGACTAAGGAAATATAGCCGTTTTTGTTCTCTACATTCAATAGTTAATGCTCATAAAATAAGACTTTACCTGGTTATCAGTCAGAAGCACATGCTGTCTCTCTGTGGGATATTGCACACTTGAACCATCAGGTATATAAAAAAATCTCTTTCAATTGTAATGCCACTGATGCAAACGCCAAGACATAGGATACCATTGGTAGATTATAAAGGTACACCTCTACAAAGCGTATGAAAAAAAATGAAGATTCATTAAATGTTCACCGCCAACAAAGAGAAACAGGACAACTCTAAAAGTTGAGAGAAGACCTCAAGGAGTTAATGTTTCACTGTTAGTCTGCATCGTCACAACCTAAAGCAGAAACTACAAAATCGGTTATTAAGTCACCACTGAAATTGGTCCCAAAGATAAAGAGTATTATTTCCAATGAGAATTGGTGTAGTAAGTGCGCATCTTGCCACAACATACAAGCCATAGTAGTATATTTTTATGATCAAAGTGGTGTTTCCACCCTCCGATTTCCATTAAGGGAAACCATAAACGAGATACAAGAACCAGTTCACCGCAAGCCATTGTAGTATAATTGGATATCACAAATGTTAAAGCTAGAACTGAACATAGTATCCTGTTTTGAAACCAGTAAATTGACACGTTTTCTATTTTTGAAAGAATCCATGCAAAGCATCTCTATGAGCAAGAACTATCTTGTGGAACAGAATTTAATTAGTGACAGGGTTTACGCTCTTACCTATACACTTAATTTAAGCAAGCGAGCATTCAAACATGCCATTTGTTTCCGGAACAACACCATAACAATTCTTAACTTCCAAGAATGCAGTCTATACTGTATTTCTTTTGCAAAATAATTACTTGTAGGGTACACATGTATTGCTAACATCTAACTACTGCGTATAGCCACATCGATGTTCGGGTTACAGAGCTCAAGAGAGAAAGAGGAGAAGTAAACCGAGAGATTTATCGAGCCAGTAGCGAAGCAGATGATTAGTGACTCGGAGAAGCAGCTTCAGTGACGACGACATGTACGAGCTTAAGCGGGTCAAGATGACATCTCTGTATCATCATATTAAAGCGTTATCAACAAATACAACATGTACTATCAATGGAGATTGTTCAGAGAACACGTCCAGACATAACTAAAACACACACACATATTCAAGAGCCAGCAAGGTTACACCGCCATCTATGCATTCAGCGGTCAGGGCACACATTGAGCGTTGGGTGCAGGACGAAGGGATGCGGGGGAGGGGGCAAGGGGTGCTTACTGCTGGATCAGGGCCTTGGGGGTGGAAGGAGACGCCGTCCTCCTTACCAAAGATCTTGTAGATGCCATCGGTGAGTGAGGTGTGAATATGTGTGAACGACTTGACCACCGCCAACATTGTTCGGATTGCTCCTGCAATGTCTACTATGTGACGGCGGCCGCGATCTAGACGGCGGCAGTGGCTACGATCTGGAGAGACGGCCGCAACCATCCCGACGGCGACGGCGGCGATCTGGACAACGGTGAAGGCAGCGATCCAGGACGGTGACGGCGGCGATCCGGAGAGGGGCGGCGGCGATCCGGAGGACGCTGGACTGGTCGACAAGCTCCCGTGTGGCGGCGGCGCAGGAACCCTAGCACGTGCAAGGGTACCGAGGAGAGGATGCTTGCGCGAGGAGAGGGAGGGGAGTGGTTCATGCGTGGGGGTGGTTTATTTGGCTGCGTGAGTGGGCGGGGGCAGCATAGACAAAAAAAATCGACAAAAAAATCATGAAGCAGGGGGGAAGCGCTGGGACGTGGGAGATGGTCGGAAGGACGAAAAAAACCCGTCTCTGGTGGGACGAAAATTAACCGGCGGAGACTACCAACTGCTCCATTAGGAGTAGAGATCATGCACACGGGAGTAGCAAACATGCTGACAATAGTAGAAAAGGGGGGCAAAGGTCCAGGCTGGGTCAGCCCATTAGTCCCGGTTCAGCCATGAACCGAGACTAATGTGAGCATTGGTCCCGGTTCGTGCGGCTAAGGCATTAGTCCCGGTTCACCTGAGCCCTTTAGTCCCGGTTTGTGGCACGAACCGGGACTAAAGGGTGCGATGCCCTTTAGTCCCGGTTTGTGTCTCAAACCGGGACTAAAGATTAGACCTTTAGTCCCGGTTTCAGACACAAACCGGGTCTAAAGGGTGCAATGCCCTTTAGTCCCGGTTTGTGTCTCAAACCGGGACTAAAGGTCCCATTTTCAAACTCTACCCCCCAGGATCGCCTTTTTTGTTTCAAAAAAATCAAAAGAAAATGATAAAAACTTCAAAAAATAAAATCCTTCGAGAGGTAGTTATATT
The DNA here is from genome assembly GCF_003073215.2 of Triticum urartu. NCBI lineage: Eukaryota > Viridiplantae > Streptophyta > Magnoliopsida > Poales > Poaceae > Triticum > Triticum urartu. The sequence goes on from NC_053024.1 coordinate 638,219,119, forward strand.
ACTACATCTACTAGTTAGGAAAATTAAAAAACTTAAATTTGGAGATGTTTTGCAAAAAATGTAGGGAAAATGTAAAACGGCTATAACTTTTGCATACGATGTCGGAAAAAACGTATAATATATCAAAATGTTTAGAACGAAAATCCTCAAATTCTAAAAGGAAAAAAAGTTTTGCTCAAATTTCAGTTTTTTTGAATTTTTGTTAAATCTGGTCAAACTATGGTCAAACTACTTATTCAAGAAGTTTTAGTGTTACTAAATAATTATTCAAGAATATTAGTGTTACTAAATAATTATTTCAGTTTTTTTAAATTTTGGTCAACTATGGTCAAACTGTGGTCAAACAATGGTCAAACTACTTATTCAAGAAATATTAGTGTTACTAAATAATTATTTCAGTTTTTTGAATTTTGGTCAAATCTGGTCAAACGATGGTCAAACTATGGTCAAACTAGGGTCAAACTGTGGTCAAACTACTTATTTAAGAAATATTAGTGTTACTAAATAATTATTGATATTTAGAACAATAGTTTCAAACTCAAACAGTGAAATGTGTGACTTCATGCTCAAGCTAAATTCCAGAGGGTTAATAGGATTGACATCTTACTATTGTCAGGAAAACAACAAGTGCAGACTTGGAAACGAGGGAGAATAGAACCCGGAAGTTAAGCGTGCCTAGGCTGGAGTAGTGAGAGGATGGGTGACTGTTCGGGAAGTTAGATGATTTGGAATGATGAGGGATGATTAGAGATTAAAGGTTAAATTGAGCAGTGATGAGGGGTGATTAGAGATTAGAGGTTAAAATAATTCAGAAATTTGAAATAAAAAAATCAAAAAAAAAAATTCAAAAAAAATTCAAAAAAATCATAAAATTTCCTTTAGTACCGGTTGGTGTTACCAACCGGGACTAAAGGTGGACCTCTAGGCAGCGACCACATGGAGGGCCTTTAGTCCCAGTTCCAGTAAGAACTGGGACTAAAGGGGGAGGCTTTAGTACCGACCTTTTAGTCCCGGTTCCAGAACCGGGACTAAAGGCCCTTTTTCTACTAGTGTGATGTGGCAAAGAATTAAAGAAGAGGGGGGGGGGGGGGGGGTTAGAGTAACTTGTGTTCATGCATGCATCGGTAAACACATTTTTTGTGAAGAACGATAGCACTAGTTGAGTAGTTTTGCAGACTTCAAAAACTATTCCACCACCTCTACTATCTTGCTAAGAGTAGGTGAAAATTTTGAATCGAGCCCTTTAAACTAGAAGGGAGGTAGTGGTACTCTAATAGCTAACCTTGTTGTGATGACACGATAGGACATGGCACGCACCTGGACGGAGGAACTAGTCTGCATTGTGCATTTAAGTTTTGTCTGAAGTCAATGTACCTCTACTTTCACCAGACTTATAGAAAAATGTGTCAACATTCACAATGTCAAATTAATATTTTTACTCTCATTATAAAACGTAGTTCTTATACTCATTATAATCAGTATTGTAGATATTGATATTTTTAGTATAAATTTGGTCGTGGGATTTCATTGATGCCTGTCAGAGCATGGAGGAAGCGGAGCTTAGGGCTTGCATTGCCAGTCTCTACATAGGTATTTCTCTTCATAATCCTGTAATTTTAGAGACTGATTGCGCTTTTGTGGTAGCGTCTCTTGCATCGGGGGACTATGACATGTCTGATATGCGTGACCTGAAGATGAAAGCGTTGAGCATCTCAAAGTTGATCAACAATATTCAATTGTCACAGATTAGCCGTTCGGCCAATAAGGTGACACACTTAATTGCTAAGTATAGCTTTGACAATAGATTAGATTCTATTCTTGTAAATAATGTACCTCCCTGTGTGGTGAATATTCTATCGAATGAGTGTACTAGTGTGGCTGGTTAATTAATATAAGGTGGTGTTCAAAAAAGTTAAATTTGGTCAAACACTTTGCAAACGGTTGACGGGATTAAAAAGGACCAAAGGGAGTATCATGCATGCGGAGTAGGCAAAAAAAATTGCTTGTCTAAAAAAAGGCAAATTTTTTTTGCTCATTTATAGCCGGTCGAAGTCTCAAAGGGCGCGACCGCGCGAGGGAGGCGAAGGTCGTGAGAGGCGCGACGTTTGACGAAATTAAGTGAAGTTACATCCACGCGCCAGCATGGCATGCAAACAAGCAGAAGCTATACCGTCAGGCCTACAATATGGGTCTAGTAGACATGACATCTAGTGGGTCCCGCATAGTTCTTTAGAACTCTTTGGGGGCTTGCAGCCGTTTATCCACCGGGTAAGCCAGCAACCCCACGTCGTTCGCACGCCCTACTCGTCCCCGTCTTCTACCTTACAACAGTTCGCTCCCAGTCGTCCCGTCCTTTCACATTAGTTCGCTCCCAGTTTTTTTGCGGGGTACAACAGTTCAACTTCTCCTAACCCTCCTCCAAAATTCATGACCTCCCAAATCTCCATGGTCGCCGCTGAGTACCAGGTTAGAGCCATCACCGGCGATCAGTTCATCGTCATCTACACACGTGGATCCGAGACGGTGAAAGCATGGCTTGCTCGCTTCCTACGCATGTTCAACAGTTCAACAGATGAGTGGGTCGCTGGGCTAGATGTTGAGTACACCACAGTCCTGGGACGAGAGAAGGATCTAAAGGACGAAGAGAGGAAGAAGCCCGCCGTGATCCAGGTTTGCGTACATAATGTTTGCTTGGTCTACCACATATGCCATGCCGACGTTGAGTGCCAGGATTTTAAGAACTTCCTCAAGGACAAAAGAGTGAAATTCGTTACTTTAGGATTTAAAAATGACAGGGATTCCCTGCGTCGGATGGGTCTCGTTGTAGGCCAGCCCTTCGATCTCCAGAAGGCAAGCCTGGTGTCCTCCTCTCAACCTTCAATGCTGACCCTAGCAACAGCCATGATTGATCCTTCGTACGCTAAACTGAAGAAACCGCATCACGAGTTTCATCATGCATGGGAGTCGAAGACATTAGATGAAGATCACATCCTGTACGCAGCAATGGATGCCTACCTTTGTTTAAATATCTACAAGGGTTGGATGAAGAAGTAGAGCCTGGTGTCCAGTTCAAGCAAAGAAGCGTCGGCGAAGAGGAATAGGAAGAGGGACGAGGACGAAGTCGAGGACGTGGACTCGGACTCCGAGTAGGTGGCAGTGCCGTCGCTCATGCTGGTTCTACTGCAGTGTCAAGCAGACTAGTTGCTTAGTTTATTTGCTGAGGCCCCAGCAGAACTATGTTTATGTTCTTTCTCGTTATTTGAACTCTTTAGTATGTACAGTAGTACTAGTACTATGTCTTACTACTGTTCTTCTTGTAGTTGGTACTACTGCTCGTATCTTCATGTTCCTACTGTACTTAATACGTTCGTACTAGTAGTATAATTTGGGTCAGTCGATTTGTGAAAGAAGTTCGACAGAGCGAAGGAAGAAGACGGCAGAAGAGGTGGAAGAAGCCCTTCTAGCCATCCATGTTGCATCAAACGGCTCACATGAGTTGACTGACCCAAATTGCTCCTTTAGATTGCAGGATCCACGTGGCATTCAAGGTCTCAAAGGTAGATTCCGCGTCCGCACCCGGTTTGCGGGCTCAACACGCGCGTGACCGGCTTCCGCCGCGACAGCCACCATGCGCGCCTCCTCCGTGCGGGTGGAGACGATGATGACACGCTAGTTCCTCCTCGCCGACGTGCTGGAGCACGCGGTCGTCCTCCTCTTTCGTACGCTGCATGCATAGACACGGCTCCACCAGTTGCTCACGTGCTTGGCAGGGCGGCGGCATCACGAGGAGGGACTGTAGACGACGTGAGCGGGTGAGCCTTCGGCTTCATGGCACAGGGATGGCGGCGACACTGTGGTGATGGGCGAGAATTTGTTGGCCGGAGCAGGCGGGCGCCGGCATGCGCAACAGCGGCGGCGGCATATTGATGAGTGTGCGTGTGGGAGCTTACTTTAGTTTTATATATAAGGTTGGTCAAACTTAAAAGAAAACCATACTAGTACACGTAAACATTAGACTTAGGCAACGCTTTTATTAGTTAGTACCACAACCACGATACGGAATCATGTGCCAGCGCGTGAACCACGGCCGCGCGGTCGATCGAACGGTGCGTCACCGTGATCGCGCTCGAAGGACATCCGCCGAACCTTTTTGTGTGTGTGTGGAAACTATCCTCGAATATTACTCAACTTTTTTCCTGTGGAAGTTCTTGACGCTGCAATATTTGCATATATTTGAATTTAGCTCCAGTTCGTGTTTATTTGGATTTGGACGTTTTAGGTGTGCTTTAGTTCTTTTTAATATTGATTTTGTGTGTGTGACTGAGAGAGACGGTGTGCGTGTGATACAGACATAGAGAGGTGTGAATGTGCAAATGATCATGCATGAGTGAGACATAGACAGATGCCGATACGTTGTGTATACATGAGAGAACGGTCTTCTATTTTACTTGTGTGTGTGTGTGTGAGAGAGAGAGAGGGAGAGAGAGAGAGACAGAGAGAGGAGCATCCATAATACAACAACCATCTCTCTCGATTCGTCCGTCCCTCGCACGGTCACATGCAACACATGCATCAACGCGCACATTTTGACACCCTCACCCGGGCCCTGCCCACCTCAAGGCCCGCACAATCTCTTCGTCAATACCCATTTCTCTCCTTAGGTTTGTTTTCTCTCAATATCTGACGCACACTGTCGGTGTCAAAACCGATGGATCTCAGGTAGGGGGTCCCGAACTGTGCGTCTAGGCCGGATGGTAACAGGAGGCAGGGGACACGATGTTTTACCCAGGTTCGGGCCCTCTTGATGGAGGTAAAACCCTACGTCCTGCTTGATTAATATTGATGATATGGGTAGCACAAGAGTAGATCTACCCCGAGATCAGAGAGGCTAAAACCCTAGAAGCTAGCCTATGGTATGATTGTTGTTCGTCCTACGGACTAAAACTCTCCGGTTTATATAGACACCGGAGAGGGCTAGGGTTACACAGAGTCGGTTACAATGGTAGGAGATCTACATATCCGTATCGCCAAGCTTGCCTTCCACGCCAAGGAAAGTCCCTTCCGGACACGGGACGAAGTCTTCAATCTTGTATCTTAATAGTCCAGGAGTCCGGTCGAAGGTATAGTCCGGCCATCCAGACACCCCCTAATCCAAGACTCCCTCAGTAGCCCCTGAACCAGGCTTCAATGACGACGAGTCCGGCGCGTAGATTGTCTTTGGCATTGCAAGGCGGGTTCCTCCTCCAAGTACTTCATAGAAGATTTTGAACACAAAGGTAGTGTCCGGCTCTGCAAAATAAGTTTCCACATATTGCCATAGAGAGAATAATATTTACACAAATCTAATCTGCTGGCGTATTCCGTAGCATGACATCACACCACGGCCAAGTCTTTATTCGAATTGTTTTATTGTCCCACCTTAGCGCGTTTAGCGAGGCTATTTCCTTGGCACGTCTTGTTAAAGCAGAGATCGTGTCCCCTTATTCCGGGATTCTCATCAATACGAGTGTGGGTAACCCAACTGCGCCATTGACTACGGCGCTTGGGAGATAAGCGAGTTTTACCAGGCTGGTGGGGGCGCATAGTCGCGTCCGCCCATATAAGGGGATAAGGATCCACCTTTTCATCCACGCCTTCTTCCTCCTTTGCCTATCCATTTCCGCGCACTCGAGCTCCAACACCCAAGTCCGCACACCCTACCTCAACCTTCTCCAGCCATGTCCGAAGCGGGAGGCAAGTGGATGGTTGTCGGCGTTCTGGGAACGGGGGTCCCCAGACTTGCCTTCCTGTGGCCTGCGGCGTGGCTCAAAGGGGGCCCAGCACGGCCCATCTTCATCAACACAAGACTCAAGACCCTCGCGAGGGGCCAAGCCTCGCGGGGCGGACGACGTGGAGCTTCCTCAAGCGTGGCCTTGTCAGGCTGGCTCACGAGGAGGCGGAGAAATCAAGGAGGGGTACCTCACGAGGAGCCCGTGACGCAAGCCATGAAGATCAAAGGCGCCAGGCGGGTGCCAGCCCGCGCAGCATCCTCCTTTCCTCTTTGGTGCAAAGGGAGCAGGAGCAGCCGCGGAGTACCAAGGCATCAGGCAAAGGTTGCCATTTCGGTGCAACGAGACCAAGACCAGGAGGACTACAAGACGGAGGTCACCGTGGAGCCCAAGACGGCGTCATCACCAGAGCTTTGCGCAGGCGAAGACTGCTTTTGTCAGGATAGCTGATACCTGCTGTCCCCCTTCAAATTAGCCCGCCATTGTTGGCTCCCTTCCCGTTCGATATTTGGGAAGAGGACTAGGGCCTCTATAAATAGGACCAGCCACCCACATAACAAGGGGGCCGGCGAGTGAGAGTAAGGCAGTGGGTGAGTGAGAGAGTAAGAAAGAAAAGGGCGACTAAACTCCTCCTAACAGTTCATCGCCCCAGCCAAGAGCAGACCCTCGCGAGGCTGTTCTTCCTTGTATTGTTCATCTTCATCAGCCCCAAGAGGCAATCCACACACCACACACTGGAGTAGGGTATTACACCACAACGGTGGCCCGAACCAGTATAAACCTTGTGTCTCTTGTGTAGTTCTTTTAGTAGTCTAGATCTTTGCAAGACGGTGAGGTAGAAGGCGTTATCTCCGTGCGCACCCCAGAGTTCGAACCTTAAGGGTCTGCCGGAACCCGAAATCCGACATTTGGCGCGCTAGGAAGGGGTGCGCCGGAGTTCGTCTTCCACCGCCCCGTGCTCCTCCGACCGTCGCGTCCATGTCCGACGGTTGTCGGGCCCGCGCCGAGCGCCGGGCCGCCATCACTTCCCGCGTCGCCCAGACGGCGCCCGTTGGCGGACGTCCTCGTCGTTCCCCGTCACCCGCCATCAACGCTACCACCGGCCCGGCGGGGGGCGAGCAGCAAGCGTCGTCTCAGCATCCATCCGTGCGGCAAGACGGCCGCACCGCTACTCCATCGCTCACACCAGCTGGTTCTTCGTCCCGCGCGCTCCGCGCACCCTTGGAGGCTCGAGCTGCGCTCATCGCGGCAAACCAGCTCCTGCGCTACCGTCCCATTGACGACGTCTATGAAGAGTGGCTCGACCGCGTCGCCGAGCTCGTCCGCGCCGCAGGGGGCTCTCCCGCGCCGTCCGTTCCGCTGCACCGCACCCCGCCCCGCGCGGGCAACGAAGCTCTGGGGGCGTACCAGCCGCCTCCTCTCCAAGAAGACGCCATGGGTCCAAGGCGCGTGGCCCCTGGGCGGAACCCGCTCCGCCAGGTGCTAGCGCAGCAAGAACGGAGCTGCCAAGAAGTCCCTCGCCCGCAAGGAGCTGCCCGGGCGCTCCCTGCTCCGGCATGCCGCGACCCTGCTCCAGCTTCGGCACGCCAAGACCCCGCGCTTCTCCTAGCTGCAGCGCGTGGGGACCCTCAAGACCTAGCTCTCCACCAGCCGAAGCCTTTCATGGCCACCGCAGGCTGCCGTGGCTACACCATCGAGCTGCGTAGCGTCGCATGGCCTGGCAAGTTCAAGCCAGACCTGCCTCCTCATTACGACGTCACGACTGACCCTGCAGAGTTCCTCCAGCTCTATGAGCTGGGCATCGAAGCTGCCAGCGGGGACGAGAAGGTCATGGCGAACTGGTTCCCCATGGCGCTCAAGGAAGGAGCTCGCACCTGGCTCCTGAATCTGGCTCCAGGCACGATCTCTTCCTCGGACCAGATGCGCACCCGCTTCATCACCAACTTCCAAGGTACTCGCGACCGGCCACCCGCCGTGAGCGACATGCGCCGCATCAAGAAACAACCCTGAGAGAACCTGCAAAAGTACATCCAGCGCTTCAACAGTGCGCGCCTCAAGATCCCCAAGGTGTCTGAGGAGGCCATCATCTCGGCCTTCTCCGATGGTGTGCGCGACGTCAAGATGAAGGAGGAGCTGGCGATGCATGAAGACCTGTGCACCTCCCTGGAGCTGTTCAATTTGGCGACCAAGTGCGCCAGGGCTGAGGAGGGACGCCTCTCCCTCCTCGAGCTACCTGCCGCAGACCCAGAAGAGAAGAAGCCGAAGGCCAAGGACGTGAAGCGCAAGGGGGCTGCCGTGCTCGCGGCTGAACCAGACACCAAGCGGGGCAAAGATCTACCTGAGTCCTCCAGGGGCAGCCGGTACTGTGTGTACCACGACCTCCACACCCACAACACCAACGAATGCCAAGAACTCCGCGCCGTGCGAGAACGAAGGATCGGCCGTCGTCCCGACCGCGCCGATCGGGGCTACGTCCGAGGAGGAGGAAGAAACGCAGGACGCTGTGAAGACCGCGGCCCGCGCCCAGGGTGGCGCGATCAACCTCGCGAGGATCGCTGGCGAGACCTGCCTCGCGAGGGGGACTGGAGGGATCAGCCTCGTGAGGATCGCCCACAGGGCCACGCAGGCCTCCCTCCACTGCCTCCTCAGCCAAGGAGGAACGAGGACGGGGCTTCCAGGAGCCACGCGCAATCGCCTGCATCCTGGGCGGAGCTCAAGGCCCAGCCTACCAATGCATCTTCAAGCAGTTTGCCCACGAAGTGAATGCAGTCCTCCCCAGGCTTGAAGCAACACGCCCTCTCATGTGGTCGGCATGCGCCATCACATTCAGCTCAGCGGATCAACTCAAGTGTGCGGCCACAGCCGGGGTCCTCCCGATGCTTTGCTCCCCAGTCATCAGCAATGTACTGGTCACTAGGACCCTCATCGATGGTGGGGCAGGGCTCAACGTCCTGTCCGTGGAAATGTTCAACAATCTCCAAGTGCCCTACGACCAGCTTCAGCCAACCAAGCCCTTCTCCGGAGTCACCGACGGCTCCACGGTCCCGATTGGGCAGGTCCGCCTCCCAGTCACCTTCGGGGCACGCAACAACTACTGCACCGAGCTCATCGACTTTGACGTCGCCCACATCCGCCTGCCGTACAACGCCATCCTCGGGTACCCAGCGCTGGCCAAGTTCATGGCCGTAACTCACCATGGCTACAATGTCCTCAAGATGCCAGGAAGTGGCGGAGTCATCACGGTGCCCTGTGAAGAGAAGGATGCAGTGAGTTCCCTGGAGCGAGCCTTTCAGGCCGTGTCACTGGAAGACCCAGATCGCGGAAGCAGGCGGCTTCCCGAGACCACCCCCAAGAAGAAGAAGACATCGTCCGGACCGGCCCCTCGGGAGGCGGGCCCCTCAGGGCCCGTATCTGCCCAGGGGGAACCTCCTTCCATCGCATAGGAAAGCGCGCCTGGCGCCCTCCTCAGACAGGGCTCGGGGGCTCTCCCCTGGAGGGCCACCGACCTGGCCAGGGTCACGAGGGAGGCGCTTGGGCACCACATGGAGGCGTGTTTCGAAGCACGTTTCCCTCAAGAAGAAGCTGGAGGCCTATGGCAGAGGTTGGTACGACGAGCTTCAGTCCGTGTTGTGGTCCATCCGCACCACCGCGACCAAACTGACTGGAGAGACCCCGTTCTTCCTGGTCTACGGAGCGGAAGCGGTCCTCCCTCACGAGGTCAGACGTCGCTCCGCGCGGGTCCTGGCGTTCGACGAGGCGCAGCAGGACGCCATGCGGGGGATGGACCTCGTGCTGGGGGAGGAACGTCGCCGAGAAGCCGCGCTGCGAGCGGCGAGGTACCAGCAAGCGCTGCAGCGACATCACTGCCTCAACATCCGTCCCAGGACTCTTGAGGTAGGCGACCTCGTGCTCAGGCGGGTTCTCTCCAGGGAGGGACTGCACAAGCTCTCTCCCATGTGGGAGGGCCCGTTCAAGGTTGTTCATGTTTCTAGGCCCAGCTCCGCGCGCTTGGAGACTCAGGAGGGAGTGCCGGTCCAGAATGCATGGAACATCCAGCACCTCCGGAGGTTCTACCCCTGAAAAAGCCCAGAGCCTGTGAATCAAGGCGAGTGCCTATGAAGCTATCGCATTTTGGAAAAGGCCCAGAGCCTGTGAAGCAAGGCGAGTGCCTGTGAAGCTATCGCATTTTGGAAAAGGCCCAGAGCCTGTGAAGCAAGGCGAGTGCTTTGTGAAGCTATTGCATTTTGGAAAAGGCCCGGAGCCTGTGAAGAAGGCCAATGCCTGTGAAGCTCGCCGCCCGTGACACTCTCACGTAATAATGAGTTGGGGCTGTACACGCCCCGGAGCCTCAGGAGCGCCGGCCTCAGGCCCTGGGGCTCCCTCCCACGCCAAGTGGCAGCACTTAGCTCCACGCTGGTGAGAAGACGTTGAAGACTAGATTAGGTGCCGGACGCGGCTTTTCATTTGCTTTCCGCAGTTGGCTTGTTCCTTCTCATTTGAAGTTTAATTGAAGTTGTTGCCGTCTTTGGCTTGCGGTTCTTCGGCTTTTCACTCTCCTGCCTCGATTTCTCTTGCGCAAGGCCTCGCGAGGGGGGCATCTGTGCGCCCTCGCGAGTGTTCCTATCCTAGTCATTCAAAGAGTTCGCGACCTGGGCCCCTTACAGGAGCACCCCTCCAGTCCGTGCCCCACGGGCACCGCGACACAAACAAAGGGCCTGGGTCGGTCGCCCCCCCCACGGCCGGGGTCGGGAACTATCCACGCTCGGGCACATAGCCGGAAGGAACGGTAACGAAAGCAAAACGATGATTAACAGCAATAACCTAAACACGCCCCCGCGGGGCTCCGCACTATTGTCTTTGTTACATAGGAAAAAGGGAAAAGGAGGAACAAAATCCGGCGCGGCTCGCCTCACACCGGCCCGCGGGGAAGGCCCGAGCTGCCTCCCGAGCTCAGGCGGACTCCCTCTCGCGCTTCACCAGGGCGCGGCGGCGTGCGGACACGTTGCCACCCCCCAAGAAGATACGACGGCGTGGAGGCTGATCGCGGCCACCGCTAGAGGAGTCGCCACCTGAAGAAGAATCGGAGAAGCTTGAGGAACCCCGAACGCCGCCAGCCGCGCGAGCGCTGCTCCCTCCATCATCACCGGAGCTGGGTTCCCAGCCGCGGTCGTCAACCTCGGGGCAACACCCTGCGCGGCGACCATCTTCCCCAAACACCCTCACGTAGAGGGTGGCGCCGCCGTCGAACTTGAAGTGTAGGGTGCACCGACGGCTCAGGCCACGTGCACGGGCAAACGTCTGCCAACCGCGGGCCAGGGACAGGCTCCCGGCCGCGGAGACCTCCAGGGAGACCCATGAGGCCCGGCAGCAGCAGCCATCGGCCTAGAGCCAGAGGCCGCCCGGGGCGCCGGCCGGGAGCTCGCCGAGGAGGAAGCGAGGAAGTGGGAGCCAGGTGCTAGCCGGCTCCGTCGACCACACGACGAACTCCGGCAGCACTTCAGCAGCACAAACGCGCGACCTGGGGGGACGCGCAGCCGGAGCGCGCCCCCCGGCTGTAGCAATACGCCCGTCGCCGCACTGAAGATCGCCTCCATGGCCACGGGGAGCCACCGTGGTGGCCATAGGATGCTTGCGAGGGAGCCCTCGGCCACGCTTGGGTGGGGGAGAGGCGGGCTCAACCCGGCAAGCCTTCCCCTTCTCGGCGGCCGAGTACCTCCTCGACGGGGCCATGAAGAAAAAGGAGAAGCAAGGGGGGATGAACTGGAAGGGCGCGCGCCGGCCCGTACTTATGGCTGGCGATGGCCAACCAACGGCCCCCACGATCGCAGGTAATTATGACCCGCTTTGCATGCAGGGACTTGTCCAATCCGTGCAGTTGTCGAGGCACCATGGGGAAGTGGAGACGCCCACGTCCAATCAACCGCCACGCGGCGCCCAAGGCCACAGGCTGTTAGGGCCCGCGACATTTCGCACTTGCCCTTCCGCCTCCCTGCACAGCCAAGTCCGAGCGCGCCTTGAGCCCGGGGGCTACTGTCGGCATTCTGGGAACGGGGGTCCCCAGACTTGCCTTCCTGCGGCCTGCGGCGTGGCTCAAAGGGGGCCCAGCATGACCCATCTTCATCAACACAAGACTCAAGACCCTCGCGGGGCGGACGACGTGGAGCTTCCTCAGGCGCGGCCTCGTTAGGCTGGCTCACGAGGAGGCGGAGAAATCAAGGCGGGGTACCTCACGAGGAGCCCGTGACGCAAGCCATGACGATCAAATGCTCCAGGCGGGTGCCAGTCCGCACAGCGTCCTCCTTTCCTCTTTGGTGCAAAGGGAGCAGGCGCAGCCACGGAGTACCGAGGCATCAGGCAAAGGTTGCCATTTCGGTGCAACGAGACCAAGACCAGGAGGACTACGAGACGGAGGTCACCGTGGAGCCCAAGACAGCGTCATCACCAGAGCTTTGCGCAGGCGAAGACTGCTTTTGTCAGGATAGCTGATACCTGCTGTCCCCCTTCAAATTAGCCCACCATTGTTGGCTCCCTTCCCGCTCGATATTTGGGAAGAGGACCAGGGCCTCTATAAATAGGACCAGCCACCCACATAACAAGGGGGCCGGTGAGTGAGAGTAAAGCAGTGGGTGAGTGAGAGAGTAAGAAAGAAAAGGGCGACTGAACTCCTCCTAACAGTTCATCGCCCCAGCCAAGAGCAGACCCTCGCGAGGCTGTTCTTCCTTGTATTGTTCATCTTCATCATCCCCAAGAGGCAATCCACACACCACACACTGGAGTAGGGTATTACACCACAACGGTGGCCCGAACCAGTATAAACCTTGTGTCTCTTGTGCAGTTCTTTCAGTAGTCTAGATCTTTGCGAGACGGTGAGGTAGAAGGCTTAATCTCCGCGCGCACCCCAGAGTTCGAACCTTAAGGGTCTGCCGGAACCCAAAATCCGACAATGGTCTCCTCCGTCACGGAGGGACACATCAAAAGACTAAGGAAGGCCGGATACTTGTCTAACGACATTGCGCACCGGCTTCCCGAAGAGGGGCAGCTCATCCCCACCCCTAGGCCCCATGAGAGGGTGGTGTTCCTCCCCCATTTCCTCCGCAGACTGGGCTTACCTCTCCACCCATTTGTCCGGGGGCTCATGTTCTACTATGGCCTGGATTTCCACGATCTGGGCCCGAACTTTGTCCTCAATATCTCGGTGTTTATCGTCGCGTGCGAGGCTTTCTTCTGCATCCGCCCCCATTTCGGCCTATGGCTCAAGACTTTCAATGTCAAGCCGAAGGTGGTGTGCGGCACTCAGGCGGAATGCGGAGGCGCCATGGTGGGCAAGATGCCCAACGTCCTATGGCCCGAGGGCTCCTTCGTGGAGTCCCTAAAGGGGTGGCAATCGAGGTGGTTTTACATCACCGAGCCGCGCGACCCTGAATGGGTCGCAGCCCCCGAGTTCCGGTCTGGACCCCCTACGCGGCTCACCTCCTGGAAAGAGACGGGCCAGTCGTGGGGTAAAGAAAGAGAGCTGACCGGAGTCCAAACATGCGTCCAAACCCTGGTGGACAAGAAGCTCAAGTTTGTCAACGTAGTCCAGGTTATGCTCATCCGCCGGATCCTGCCGTGTCAACAACGGGCTTTCAACCTGTGGGACCCAGCGCATCACCGAACTCTAAGCAGGTTCTTCGACACAACGTACGAAGATGCCTGAAAGGTGCTTTTCAAGGGCGCCGAGGCCCCCGCATCCGCTACCGAGGATCGCGGATTCAGCACGCAGCGTCGCGCTCATGCGGTAAGCTGTTTTTACCTTTTACAGGGTATTAGTTTTTCATAGTTTGACTCCATGCGGGATCTTAAGCTCCCTTACCTTTGACAGGATTGGCAGGAGATGTCCGGACAGATCAACTGTCCGGCTCCTTTGCCCGAAGGCCCAGCGGACGCTCGCTTGGCGAAGCTCCTGGTTCCGGCTCCCTATGTGGTGCCGGAGAAGAAGGCCACGGGGACTTGGAAGAGTGCCCGGCGCCTGGGGGTGTCGGATTCATCATCCGACGACTCCAAGGCGCACTCCTCCCGTGAAGACGAGGAGGAGGAAGAAGAGACCTCTCCCCCTCCAGCGGGGGAGAGAAGAAAAGGAAGGCCGCCCCAACTGGGGAGGCCGAAGGGTCCAAGAAGGGGAAAACCCTTCCTCCGGACGGCTCCACCAACGCCAACGATGGCAAAGAGGAGTGGCCGCACAGGGCCAAGCCCCTGGCGAGATCGTAGGTGTCCGGATACCAGAGTGATTCATAGTATTCTTCCATTGCACAACTTTTCCTTATGTCGAACATGTTTATGCAGTCCACCCAAAGACCGGCTCGACGTGTCGTCGAGCGGTTCCCTGGATTCGTCGGATGTGAATTCGCTTCCGACGGTTTCCTCCCCCCACCCTACGGACGGCGCCGAGGTGGCGTCCCAACAGGTTCCAAGCCAGGAGGAGGTAGTCCTGGAGGCGCCGCAAGGCAACCTCCCGGACTCCAGGCGTAAAGGGGATAGAACCCCCAAGGGATCCAAGTCCGGCCTTGAGCCGGACACCGCGCCGGAACCTTCAACGGTTCCGGTCTCCGGTAGGCAGCCTCCTTCCAAGAGGAGCAAGCCTACCGAGCCGGTGACCTCCGTCCAACCGGAGGCACCGGACAATTTGCTGGAGACGGTTAACGGCGCCTCCATCAACGAGGAGCACCGCACTATTATGAGTGTGGTGATCCAGAAGGTTCGGTCCGCCAAGAGCGGACTGACTGAAGCATGTGCCAGCCTTCTAACAGGCTTTGAGGTAAGTAAAGAATATGTAAAAATATTACCGCATAGACAGTAGCCCCTGATGCTCTGTTCGGCGTTCGGAAAGAAAAGCCGAATAGAGGATCTAATAGTCGCAGGAGTCTAACATAATCAAGTCAATATGCGTATGCAGGCTTCGCTGCTGGCCTCCACCGCACTGACTGCGGAGGTGGATACGCTGAAGCAGAACCTCGCGCGGTCCGAGAACGAGCTCGGCCATGCCAAGAGGCAACTCGAGGAGAAGGAAGGCAAGTAATACCTTGCGCAATTATAAAGAGAAGATGTGGTTGCAAAAAATGACAGGATCAACGTGCTATTATAGGGGCCATGACCGAGGTGGCAAACCTTAAGCAAGCGTTGTCCGAGGCCGAAAACAGGGCGGCTGCGGAGCACACGGAGAGAGAGAAGCAGGATGCGCGGGTGGAGGAGGTGCAAAAAGAGCTCCAGGCTCTCGTGAAAAAACACGAGAGTTCGGAGCTTGACTCAAAGACGCAAGCGTCCGAGTTTGCGGCAGCCCTCAAAAGCGCGAAGTCTGCCCAGGCCGAAGCCTAGAAAGCCCTCAAAGAAATTGATGCGATGAAGAAGATAGCGGCGGGTAAGGCATTCATTATGCAAAGCAAGCACGTGAAAGTGAATTACTTGTTACTTACCCGAGTCCGGAGCTCTCCAGGAGCATTCGCATATTTGCCCCGCAGTGCGTCTGATGCCGCCGCCTACTACCGAGCCGAGGAGGGGAGCTCGACGGAGAAGGTGTTCTGGTCTCAGTATGCTGAGGCCGGACACCTGGTGCCTTTGAGCGACCAGCTGAATAGGCCATAAAGGGCCTCATAGTTCGGCTGTGTCCTGGAGAGGCTCTGCTTGGGAGCTACTTCGGGCTGGTGAGGCGGCTGGTGGATGCCTGTCCACGGCTTGAAGTAATCAAGCGCTCCGTCTGCATCGAAGGTGCCCGTAGGGCGCTTGCCCGTGCTAAAGTGCACTGGGGCAAAATGGATGCGGAGAAGCTGGTGAAGGACGGGCCGCCGCCGGGCAAGGAGCATCGCGTCCCGGAAGTGTATTATGAGGGCGTCCTGAAGGGTGCCCGCCTTATAGCGGATGAATGCTCCAAAGATGTAATTTTTGAGTAAACTCGCATTTGTGATCCTGTACGCTGAAAACTTGTTCATATGCGCTAAGCAACGCTTTTGAATTTAAAATATTACCTTCTGTGCGGCCGTTTATCAAATTTGAGAGATGGCGAGTTGTCGGCTTCTGCCCCCGTGCCACGAGTGCTGGGGTGTTCGGGATAAACATGAGCGCTCCTTTTCCCATTCTTGGGGTCCTTCGAGGGAGGCGCTCAACACAACGAACAAGGCAATCGGACTATAATGCTTGAACACTCTCACTTAGCCCTAGAATTCTATAATTTTAAATTCCGGTGAAGCCCCTAGTGTTCGGAAGACCGAGTTCGGGGCGCTATCCACGCCTAGGCTGGACAAAGCCGACTCCTCGCTCTAAGCGGCATAAGTCTTTAGGGACTCGAAAACCTCTCGAACAGCGACCAGCTCTTGCCTCATCATGACGGTCAGTTTTAGCTTTCTCTACTGAGGTGCTTAGCCCAGATCAACTCGGGCACAATCACAGTAGTTCTCCTAGTGCCACCTTAGCCGATATAACGGAATGTAAGGTACCAAAACATAGGAGCCGGGCAAACCCAACATTTGACCCAAGACATGATTCAGAGCCGATGCATATAATGCTATAAGTTCGGGGTGCCGCACTTGTGAAAGTGTTCGGACTTCTCACACCATGTTGTGGGGTACTTAAGCCCCTGGCGTATTGGCCGTACCAAAGTGTACGGGTGCAACATGTCATTAATGAACATATATTCGTAAAAAAGAGGTAATGCAATAATAGACGGAAGCTATGCATTGTTTATTAAAAAAAGCTGTGACCAAAGCAGAACGATACAAATAGTGCGATAAGCAAAAGATGGGACTACCAAATATGTCCTTTCCAAAGGCGAGCTACGGAATGTTATGCGAAACAGGTATACTGCTCGTTATAGAGACCACCTTAGAGTTCCGTAGTGCGGCGTAGCTTTCTGCTTCCCTGGTTGTATCGTTTGTGCAGCAATTGTACTACCGGACAAGCCTTCCGAAGAATGGAGTCCTGAAAATAAGAGAAAATTAAGAAATTGGCAGCCCCTAGTGCGGTTTAAGCCGCGTTTCGGGCGTGCCGTGATGGTGCCCCTCCCCCTGTGCCCATGGTATTTCTAGAGCGTAGTTATGTACGCGCAACACTGGTTCCGCAAGTTCGCGAGGGCTGGGGTTGGGGCCGCATTGCTACGCTTGCTCGGAACGTGCCAGGCGGTCTTGTTGTAGGTTACTCCGGGCGCGCTTGACGGTGTCCGGACGTTTAATGGCCGGACTGGAGAATTGCCTTGAGAGGCTGCTTTGTACTTCCGCTGCGATAGCCGCCATATGCTCCTCCATTCGGAGAGAGCGTTAAGTGTTTCCATTGACCGTGATGATGCCTCGAGGGCCTGGCATCTTGAGCTTGAGATATGCATAGTGCGGCACCGCATTGAACTTGGCAAATGCGGTTCGCCCGAGCAGTGCGTGATAGCCACTACAGAACGGGACTATGTCGAAGATTAACTCCTCACTTCGGAAATTATCCGGAGATCCGAAGACCACTTCAAGTGTAACTGAGCCTGTACAGTTGGCTTCTACACTTGGTATGACGCCTTTAAAGGTCGTTCTGGTGGGTTAAATCCTTGAGGGATCGATGCCCATTTTCTGTACCGTATCCTGATAAAGCAGGTTCAGGCTGCTGCCGCCATCCATAAGGACTCTAGTGAGGTGAAATCCGTCAATAATTGGGTCTAGAACCAATGCGGCGAATCCGCCATGACGGATGCTAGTGGGGTGGTCCTTTCGATCAAAAGTGATCGGGCAGGAAGACCATGGGTTGAACTTTGGGGTGACTGGCTCCATCGCGTATACGTCCCTTAGCACACGCTTCCGCTCCCTCTTGGGGACGTGGGTTGCGTACATCATGTTCACCGTCCGCACTTGTGGGGGAAAACCTTTCTGTCCAATGTTGTTCGGCGGCCGGGGCTCCTCCTCGTCATCGCTATGCAGCCCCTTGTCTCGACTTTCGACATTTAACTTGCCTGCCTTCTTGAACACCCAACAATCCCTGTTGGTGTGATTGGCTGGTTTTTCGGGGGTGCCATGTATCTGGCATGAGCGGTCGAGTATTCGGTCCAAACTGGACGGGCCCGGAGTGTTTCTTTTGAATGGATTTTTCCGCTGACTGGGTTTAGAGCCTTTGAATCCGGCATTAACTGTCGTATCCCCAGTATTGTCGCCGTTAATGCGGCGCTTTTGCTTGTTGCGACGCGACCTGCCACTGCTGTCTTTGGTGTCCGAATTACCAGGGCTCTTGGTCATGTTATTGCTGCGAGCTAGCCAACTATCTTCTCCCGCGCAAAAGCGGGTCATAAGTGTCATGAGGGCTGCCATAGATTTCGGCTTTTCCTGTCCTAGGTGCCGTGCAAGCCACTCATCGCGGATGTTATGCTTGAAGGCTGCTAGGGCCTCTGCGTCCGGACAGTCAATGATTTGATTTTTCTTGGTTAGGAACCGTGTCCAGAATTGTCTGGCCGATTCCTCTGGCTGCTGAATTATGTGGCTTAGGTCATCGGCATCTGGTGATCGCACATAAGTGCCCTGGAAATTGTCGAGGAATGCGGCTTCCAGGTCCTCCCAACAACCAATTGATTCTGCTGGCAAGCTATTGAGCCAATGCCGAGCTGGTCCTTTAAGCTTGAGTGGGAGGTATTTGATGGCGTGTAGGTCATCACCGCGGGCCATGTGGATATGAAGGAGATAGTCCTCGATCCATACCGCAGGATCTGTTGTGCCATTGTATGATTCGATGTTCACAGGTTTGAAAACCTCGGGGATTTGATGATCCATTACTTCATCTGTGAAGCATAGTGGGTGTGCGGTGCATCTGTATTGGGCTACATCACGACGCAGCTCAAACGAGCTTTCTCTACTGTGTTCGGCCCGGCCGGATTTACTGTATCCGCCGTGATGAGTACCGTCTCATGCCGTGGGGCGCCCACGTGATCCGTAGATCGATCTTGTTTGCCTTGCCTTATCCTCCAATATATCTCACAGGTTTGGCGCATTTTCCCATGCCTTGGTAGTTTTTGAGCGGCGCCGGGGTGCGGCTTGAGTGGAGGGCCGAGAGGCCTCTCTGTTGCGGCCACGGGGTGGCCGGTCGGCCGCATCATGCGCTGGTGATGTAGTTTTAGGTGCTTCCTCCTCTAATTGGGGTAGCAACCTACGCTTTGGGTAGCTCTTGGAGGGGCGTTCGAGTTCATACTCTTTGGCCGCAAGGACTTCAGTCCATCTGTCGGCTAGCAAATCTTGATCAGCTCTAAGCTGTTGCTGTTTTTTCTTGAGGCTGCTCGCCGATGCCATAAGCCTGCGTTTGAAACGCTCTTGTTTGACGGGATCCTCCGGCATGACAAATTCGTCATCGTCGAGGCTTGCCTCATCTTCGGAGGGAGGCATATAATTATCGTGCTCGACCTCTCTGTCTGCCGCTCTCTCATGAGGGCTGGCTTCTCTATCCTCCTGTGCTGAATCTTGCTGCAGGTGGTTGTCTTCGGCACTGTCCAGGATGTTATTATCCCCCGTGCCGGAATCACCATTTTTGTTTTGGCGGGATTTAGAGCGGCGCCGCTGACGCCGGCGCTTAGGCTGCTTCTGGGAGGGGTCATCCTCCGCTGTTCCATCGCCATTGCCTTCTTTTGGGGTGTCCACCATGTATATATCATACGAAGAGATGGCTTTCTAGTGCCCTATAGGTGCTGGTTCTTGATCGTCTCCTGCATCGGCGTCCATACGGTCGATGTCTTCGGAGTCGAAGTCGAGTATGTCGGTTAAATCATCGATAGTGGCTACGAAGTGGGTGGTGGGTGGGCTTTGAATTTATTCATCATCCGCATCCCAACCTTGCCGACCATAGTCCGTCCAGGGCTCTCCTGACAAAGAGAGAGACTTTAGTGAATTCAGAATATCGCCGAAGGGCGAGTGCTGAAAGATGTCCGCGGCGGTGAACTCCATGATCGGCGCCCAATCGGGTTCGATCGGTCGGGGTGCGGAGGGCTCGGAGTCTGGAGAGGAGTTCGGCTCCTTGGAGTCACGGGCTTCGCAGAGAATAGGGCTGGTGTTCAGCTCGATCTCCGTAGAGATTGCAGCCCCCGAGGCGGTGTCAAACCACCTATCCTCGGTTGGTGTGATCGGCTCCGAGCTAGGGGTCGGAGTGGACACAGGTGCGGCCTCCAAGGCACTGTTCGGCGGCAGAGCTAAATCATGCCCATCGTGACAGTGCGGCGCACTCGGCTGTGGCTCGAATCCGTCGAAGATCAAGTCTCCGCGGATGTCGTCCGTGTAGTTCAAACTTCCAAATCTGACCTGATGGCCAGGGGCGTAGCTTTCGATCTGCTCCAGATGACCAAGCGAATTGGCCCGCAGTGCAAAGCCGCCGAATACGAAGATCTGTCCGGGGAGAAAAGTCTCACCCTGGATCGCATCGCTGTTGATGATCGGAGAAGCCATCGGGCCTAAAAGTGACGACACAGAGGAACTCTCAATGAAAGCACCAATGTGGGTGTCAAAACCGGCAGATCTCGGGTAGGGGGTCCCGAACTGTGCATCTAGGCCGGATGGTAACAGGAGGCAGGGGACACAATGTTTTACCCAGGTTCGGGCCCTCTTGATGGAGGTAAAACCCTACGTCCTGCTTGATTAATATTCATGATATGGGTCATACAAGAGTAGATCTACCACGAGATCAGAGAGGATAAAACCCTAGAAGCTAGCCTATGGTATGATTGTTGTTCGTCCTACGGACTAAAACTCTCCGGTTTATATAGACACCGGAGAGGGCTAGGGTTACACAGAGTCGGTTACAATGGTAGGAGATCTACATATCCGTATCGCCAAGCTTGCCTTCCACGCCAAGGAAAGTCCCTTCCGGACACGGGACGAAGTCTTCAATCTTGTATCTTAATAGTCCAGGAGTTCGATCGAAGGTATAGTCCGGCTATCCGGACACCCCCTAATCTAGGACTCCCTCACACACACACATAGAGAGAGAGAGACACGCAGCACAACACACACACACACACACACACTCCCCCGAGCACACAATTCATCCCCATCCAAGGTTATACGGCGACCACTCTCACTTGTGCTTCTTTGCACCCCAACATGCACAACACCTCAATCTTCAAAGAGGGCATTGAGCAGATCGAAGATGGCGACCACACCGCGCTAGAGAATGCGGGGTCATTTGGAAGCAGGGTGATGTGACGATGGCTGACTGACTCCTCCCCCACCCTCTCTCACTCTTGCACAAAATTACCAATCCCTCTCTCCCCCGCACAAAATTGTCAATCCCTCAACCCACGAGATCCTTCCCCTCTTGTACATGTTTTTCTAGCTCTCTCATCAAACATGTTGTCTCTTCTCCTTCCATGTATACAGAATCCAGATGCACACGCATCTCATGTATATTACATGTATCCATCTTTCTCATAGACCTAACTTCTTCCTCTCTCTTTCTCTCTCTGTCTCGTTAGGTTTGTCTCCTACTCTCTCATCCACATACATACAATCTTTCCCGCCCTATCTGCTCCATCTTCAAAAGCTCTCTCTGCACGTTTCATTCACACATTGGATATGTCAAAATGTTGCTTCTATAATGGCTGACGTAGAGTTACGGTTGTTTTTGTTGCATCCTACAAAGTAATAACTATGAAATGCATTTAGATTCTCATTTGACTGGGATTATGTGAGTTTGAGCATGTTGTGAAGTACTATAGACCTTCTATACATCTTGGGATTCGACAATGATTGTAACTATTGAATTGTATAGACCATTACATTCGAAGTCAATAGCCTAATATATTTATTTCACAATTTCAACAAATGATTAGTTCACTACAAACTAAGAAAACAAATGTGTACTCCCTCCGTTTTTATTTAAGTCCGCGTATTAGCATTGGTCAAAGTCAAGTTTTGTAAACTCTCAGAAAGCTTATAACAAAAAATATTAACATATACAATAACAAATAAATACCATTAGATTCATTATTGAATGTACTTTCACATCATACATATTTGTTATGGTAAATGTTTATATTTTTCTATAAACTTGGTCAAACTTTAGGGAGTTTGACTTCGGTCAAACCTAATATGCAGAGTTTACTACTACTACTCATTAGTTGCTTAGCCGAATCACTCAACACGCCACACGGGGAGTCCAGTGTCAAAAAATTTTGAGGTCGGCGGGAAAATCTCCCGCGATCCTGATTCGAGCAGTGGGAAGTTACCATCATAGCCTTCGGAACAGGATACGGATGACGCTTGGTAGGGGGCTGTTTTCGTAACTTCAGGTTCACCCTACCCAGCCAACCCACCCCGGCACCCAGAGTAGTACAGCTGAATACTCCCCATTTTCTATCCCCACCGCAAAATAGACTTCTCCACGGCACCGCAGCCGTGCTCCTCCCCTATCGGCGCACTCGTCCACTGCAGCGCATCTGCCTCATCGACGACCTTGTACGCCGCACTGGAGCCGGTCCACCATCGTCGTCGTACATGGAGCCTCTTCCCCGGCATCGTCTTCCACGGTCTTGGATCTGCTTCCCGGAAGCCGACGCCAAGCGCAGAAGTACCACCGTTGTGGACAATGAACTGACTCCTGTTGCCGACCATGACTCACAGAGGCCGCCGCGACCATCGTTCTCCTCCTCGATTGGTAATGTGTGTATTGAATCACTTAGCAGTACATGTGTAGTTCCAATTTTGTTCATACCTACCCTTCAAATTTCCTGGGTGCTATTGTTCCCGTAAAAGTAATTGGTTATAGCCTCCATTGTCCATCAGAATATCAGCTTGTAATTGTGCGTCGCTCCTGTATCGCGCTGTGCTTGGGTAGGTTTTTCATCTGCAACCAGTAGTGTGGCAAATGATGGAAAGGTTTTTAGAACTAGCAAGATGCCCATGCGTTGCATGCATCAAGATGCATTGTATGAGTAGTTTATCTTATGGGAGAAAAGGATGAACGAGGGAAGGCCTTATTTGCAAATCTAGAGAGGCGTAGTTGAATTATCTTTTTTATCTATCTATGCTGAGAACTATCCTCTACTCTCTAGTATCTACTTCTCGATCTCAGCACTGTAAACGCTTTTTTAAAGCGCCACGCGTTGCGATTCTTTTGGAGATGCTCTAACATGGCAGACGAGTGCTTTAATGTTGCCCACAAGATGTGCGAGTATTACTAGTATTATATTTTTCTTGCCATGTTGAGATTTTAAAACCATGAGTGCGAACAAGCAGAGGAGCAATGAAGACCAAACACGGGATATTCGGGACATCTTCAAGGAGCGTGGCAAGTTAAAGAGGAGCTGCACCGAACCTGTAAAACGAGCTTTGGTAAGTAACACCCTTTCATTTACTTTCGTGTAGCCTCGTGTTCTTCGATGTGTATATGTTGTAGTTTCTGTTTCTCTTAAGCGTGGTGTTCTTCGATGTGTAATAAGAAGAGTCTTAATCATCCTAATGCTTTCGTTTTTAGCTTGATGTAGGAAGTGGGTGTTCTCACCTTGTAGTCTGTTTTATTTATTTTTCCTT